>NW_024740202.1:1923631-1936131 GCF_018991925.1 Homarus americanus | reverse complement strand
ACCCACTGCAACCTGTTTCACCCAGTCATTCCCACAGTACGTGCTAGTGACCTTTGACCTTAGCAATATGGTCAGAAATCACCCCTCCCCCAAACCCTCATATCTCTAACTACAGTCTATTGCTGCTCGCTGGGTGGGTGGTGTGGGGGGTGGGTATGGTGGGTGGCAGGGGTGGGTGGCAGGAAGTCTTTGTGCCGGATCAGGGAAAGTGATTGAACTGCAGTGAAATAATGAACTAAAATAAAAAATAAAAATGGTGTGTCTTTAGTGATCTTTGACCCCAGTTGTTAAATCATCAAAACCCAAAGCTATTGATTGTTGTGCCAAAAAATATGTTGTGATGTGTGTGTGTGTGTGTGTGTGTGTGTGTGTGTGTGTGTGTGTGTGTGTGTGTGTGTGTGTGTGTGTGTGTGTGTGTACCTTAAAATTCCATACATGTGAACCTCTACCTTTACCTACCATAACTTTTCAGTCTGGTTATGGAACTGACTCCTTGGTGACTGACCTTGTGATTGACCTTGGTGACTGACTCCCGGTGACTGACTCCTGGTGACTGACTCCCTGGTGACTGACTGGTGACTGACCTCTGGTGACTGACTCCCTGGTGACTGACTCGATGACTGACTCCCTGGTGACTGACTCCTTGGTGACTGACTCTGGTGACTGACTCTTGGTGACTCCCTGGTGACTGACTCCCTGGTGACTATTTGTTTATGGTACACATTATTAACTGGATTATGTTACAGTAGATTAATACAGTACAACAGGAGGAGATCAAACAGACGTAAACACAACAGGAGATCAAACAGCTAAAACACAACAGGAGATCAAACAGACGTAAACACAACAGATCAACAGATGTAAACACAACAGGAGATCAAACAGACGTAAACACAACAGGAGATCAAACAGACGTAAACACAACGAGATCAAACAGATGTAAACACAACAGGAGATCAAACAGACGTAAACACAACAGGAGATCAAACAGACGTAAACACAACAGGAGATCAAACAGACGTAAAACAACAGATCAAACAGACGAAACACAACAGGAGATCAACAGACGTAAACACAACAGACAAACAAGAAACACAACAGGAGATCAAACAGACACACAAACAAACAACACAACAAACAAACAAAAACACAACAACAACAACAAACACAACAAACAAACAGACGTAAACCAAAAGATCAAACAGACGTAAACACACAGATCAAACAGATGTAAACACAACGCGATTATTGTACGCACGAATAATTGCCTTAAATTATGTGATGTCTAAGTCCAAGATTCCTGACTTCTGTGGCGGAGAGGTTGGTTGTGGTTGATTACTATCTGTCAGTTGAGTGTGGTTGATTACTGTCTGTCAGTTGAGTGTGGTTGATTACTGTCTGTCAGTTGAGTGTGGTTGATTACTGTCTGTCAGTTGAGTGTGGTTGATTACTGTCTGTCAGTTGATTACTGCTGTCAGCTCAAATGTCTAAAATTATTGATATTGGCTGTCTTGTCTACCCAATTTTCAACCTAACCTGACCTAACTGAGTCTCCTGACGAGTTTTTTTTTCTCCAGATAAAGGTATTAAATTTGCTCCAGTTTCTCACCCAACCAAGCCTCCTCCCTCATCCCTCCCCTCCCCCCTCCCCCTTTTACCTTGCACACTGCTTTACTCCCATCGCACGTACTACCTTTTACCGCAGCCAATGGCAAATTCTCTCCTCGACTTTAATTATAACCTGTAGTACTATGTGTGTGTGTGTCTATGTGTGTGTTTCTGGGTTAAGCTGTTGACTTTATACGACATCTCAGCACTTGCTTGGTTTGTGTATATTAGACATTGTTATTGACTGAATTACCGTAATGTTTCTTCTTGATCTACACTACTTAAGTTATTTGGTGTAATTTGGTGCCTAATCCTGGTGTAATTTGGTGCCTAATCCTGGTGTAATTTGGTTGAATGGTAACTGACGGAGTGCTTGAATTATGGTGCGTTTGTGCCGGAGACTTGCAAAATGCCACAACGAGAGAGTATAATCTGTTTCTCTACCTATAGATGGCGTTTTAATATCTTATTTTTATCGTATTTTAGGTCTTTAAGTATCTGTTGGGGTCTATGTGGAGTTGTCTGATTTCATGTCTGATTTCATGTCTGATTTATGTCTGATTTCGCTCCTTGAGATTCATAACTACACTGTGTTCATTCCTTCTGCGTGGTGTTACAAGAGGCCGTGCACGTGCTGTGAATGCCTGTCTGTGCTACCCTCTCCATCACCACCGCCCCCCCCCCCTCCCTCCTCTCACCGTAAAGCTGTTGACTTGGTTTGTCCAGCAAGAACTGTGTGTGTGTGTGTGTGTGTGTGTGTGTACAGAAATGTCTTTAAGCACTGGTAGAAGCCTAGCACGTGTGGTCTAACCCTACAGTAATGATGTATTTATAATTTATTTTCTTCATATTTCGGTGCCAGGGATTGTATAGACCTGGGGGAGTATTAGCCTTACGGAAATAACGGAAGGAGGGCCCCTGCGCCACAATAATAATATCGCATTAATATTGAGCGATTACGCACACACACACACACACATGCCACACACACACACACACTTTCCTTTAGAGACCTCTTCATCACGATAATATTAGACTTATTACCTTCTGACCTCAGTGCCGCAATTTCAAAACCGGCTTTTATCCAGAAGTCAGCAACACTGTGTGTGTGTGTGTGTGTGTGTGTGTGTGTGTGTGTGTGTGTGTGTGTGTGTGTGTGTGTGTGTGTGTGTGAAGAAATGGTAAACTATTCGCTATATAAAACAACTCAACACACTGATCCATGGTAGGTATAGGTACAGGTAAATATCGAAACATAAACATAACGTAGCGATATTAATGTTATTTGTTACCTGAAGATAGAGTGAGGAGTGTAGACTGACCAATGACCATCCATAGTACCAGTTAAGAGTCTTCACGTGGTCACAGATGCTGGTTAAAGGCTTTCTCCCTGGATGTGGGTGGTGGATGGCCTCAAGTCTAGTCTTTTACATCAATTTTGTAAGATCTTAAAACTCAAGAGAGAATCTAATGAGCGTGGATATTATGGCATGTCCAGGAAGAGAATCTGTGTTGCCGACTTAGCATGAATGTTGCCAGGTATCGTTGCCGACTTAGTGAGAAACTTGTCAGGTCTCGTTGCCGACTTAGTGAGAAACTTGTCAGGTCTCGTTGCCGACTTAGTGAGAAACTTGCCAGGTCTCGTTGCCGACTTAGTGAGAAACTTGTCAGGTCGCGTTGCCGACTTAGTGAGAAACTTGCCAGGTCTCGTTGCCGACTTAGTGAGAAAGCTGCCAGGTCTCGTTGCCGACTTAGTGAGAAATTTACCAGGTCTCGTCAGTGATCCGGTATCCAAGCTATCCGGTACAGTAAAGTTATCCGGTATAGTAAAAGTTATCCGGTATAGTAAAGTTATCCGGTATAGTAAAGTTATCGCCTCCTCTAAAGTTTAATGCCCTGACGGAGGAGGAGGAGGAACTATTCTATGCCTTGGTAAATGTCTGTATTAAATATGATCTTAGCGATAATTAAAGCGGTCGGTTACCCTGAACTTGGTGTTGTGTGTCTGGGAAAATATCAGCGTTGAAACATCTCTCTTGTGGGTGAACTTTTCCGACTGATGCACTTGTGAGGATTTTTTTTTTTAATATGCACTTGTGGGTCTGAGGTGAATATAGATATTTTTTTCCCCTTGGTAACTGATTAATTCACTGACTGAGACACTGAAAGAACTTTACACGTCGGGTTTTATCACATTACGCCTCCTTTCTTCCTTCTCTCATTCTCTCTCTCTATCTCTCTCCTCTCTGTCGCCCCTTCCTTTTATCACATCACTTTCGCTTCTTGTATTTCTCTCTCCTCCTCTCCGCTATGCTTCCCTTTTCTCTCCACTGTGTTCCTCCCCCCTCACAAACCCCCATTTCCATGACCCTCCCCCCGTGGGCTTCGTCTTTCCCATTTGCTCGTTTCCTTCCCCCCATGGCTCCTGTCCCCTGTGAGCCCATGGTGTCTCTCCTTCCATGCGCCTCCTTCCTCCGCCCCCCCCTCCCCAACTAGTGCCTGACGATAGAGGGAGGGAGGGATGGAAGGGGGAAGGATGGCGCGAGAGAGATGGGGGGAGGGAAGCTTGGCGGGGAGGAGGTTGAGAAAGATGAAGGTAGGGAGTGATAGCGGGAGGGAAGGAGGGAGGGAGGTTGAGAAGGATAAAGGGAGGGAGGAAAGGATCAGCTGTGACCTTACAACTGTACCTTGTTGTTGATGTACCAGACCGGTTTTGTGTTCTCAGTATTTGTCCTTCACTAGTGCCTGCTCGCCTACACTTAACCTGACCGACCGCGCCCACACCTCTGTCCTGGTGTTGCCCACCAAGGCCCACGTGTGTGTGTGTGTGTGTGTGTGTGTGTGGTGCTGCCGCCCAATTATTTTGACTGTTTCCACCCCCCCACCACACCACTGTGTTACCAGAACGATCAGAGCAAGAACTCATTCAAAGACTCCCACCAGATAACGACAACAACCATACATGGTTCCCAAAAAGTTACCAAATCTCAAAAGGTCCATTACCACCCCCGATCTACACGGCCAGGCAATAGACAACCTCCCTAGACCAACATCCGCCAGTAGGGTCGGCGGAATATGAAATAAGGCCCTTAAAACACCCATATATGGGACAGGGTAGGATGTCTAGTGCCTGTACCGACAGACAATAAATAAAACCAGTAACTCCATGACACAGCCCGCCCCTCTTACCTCCTCCTAAACTTCTTCACTCGAACTATAACTTCCTTCCCCACCTCTAATCTTCTTTCACCACTTTTTCTACAAAAAAAAAAAAAAAACTACGCTGCTCCTCCTGCCTGAGCACCAGCACTTGCTCTGTGTGTGTGTGTGTGTGTGTGTGTGTGTGTGTGTGTGTGTGTGTGTGTGGCGGCGGGGTCATGCTCGTGTATAAATGATAATGTATATATATTTTTCGTGTATATGTCAAGTGTAGAGAGAGAGAGAGAGAGAGAGAGAGAGAGAGAGAGAGAGAGCTATGTTGTTTACTCCCCTGTGTTTGCTCACCAATCACTCTCAGTAAAGTCTTTAGCCACACACACACACTGCTAATGCCAGTGTCTTGTGTTGATAGTGACGATGATAATAATACCACTAACATCTATAATAATAATAAAGACCTGACCCAGTACCTTCCTCACTCACATCAACACAGAGGAATTCCCCCACCCCATTCAGTGCTCAAATACCCCCTCCTCCTCCCCACCACCCTCCTCACTCTCACCCCTTCCCTCCAGCGCTCAGTAACTCGGTGCTTAAGAGTAGCGTAGTGCATCGTGGTGGTGGTGGGGGTGAGAGTCCTTTAAGGTCGATACATTCCTAATGGTTATTGTGATGCGTGATTGTAGTTATTTAGTGTGATAATCTTGTCATTTCTGCTGAAACATAGTGATTTGCATACTTGTTACGTGTACTAACTGCTCAAAAGTCAGGCATTTTTATATTTTTACTATAATTTTTTCAGATTTAGATACTTATAATTTTTGTTATGTATTTATTTATTTATTTATTTATTTATTTTGTTCTCAGTTTCGTACGTCACTCGTTCTTAGAGGGTTATACAGTGAGAGGTTAGGTTAGGTAGGGTTAGGTAGGTTAGGTTAGGTTAGGCTAGGTTAGGTAGGTAGGAAGTTAGGTTAGGTTAGAGTTAGGTTAGGTTAGGTTAGGCAGGCAGGTTAGGTTAGGCTAGGGTTAGGTGTAGGCTAGGTTAGGTTAGGCAGGTTAGGTTAGGTTAGGTTAGGCTAGGTTAGGTAGGCAGGTTAGGTAGGTTAGGCAGGTTAGGTAGGTTAGGTAGGTTAGGTAGGTTAGGTAGGTTAGGTTAGGTTAGGTTAGGTAGGGTAGGTTAGGTTTGTTAGGTTAGGTAGGTTAGGTTAGGTTAGGTTAGGTTAGGTTAGGTAGGTTAGGTTAGGTTCAGGTTGTTAATCACTTACGAGGATGATATATTTTACGATAAGCATCATGTTCCAGCGGCAGGAATGTCAATAAGGTTCGTAGGGAAAATTTTTTGACTAGTAAGTGAAAATATGAAAATACATCAAACTAGTTGACTGATTTAAGGGTAAAGAATGGCAGCATGGTTTACGCTGAGAGTAACCTTGGTGCGTTCTTGTAAGAGCTGAGGGACAAAATCAACATAGAGCGTTTTTGTGAATCTGGATTACTGTGCGTCGTGGTTTCAGTCAAGGAGGTTATTTTGTTTATTTTGTATTATTTTATATATATTTTTATTATATTTTTTATTTATTTATTTTGTTTACGCGTGAATGGGGAGAGACGGTCGAGTTTCAGTGTGATATCGACGCCATTTTAGTCTCTGTGCTGTTGCTAATTGAACACGTTATATGCTTACTCATATCAATGGGGGTGATGGGGTGGGGGAGGAGGGGTGGGAGGGGAGGGAGGGGAGGGGTAAGGATGTTGGTATAACTTACAAACTGTAGAAAATCCATTTATATATGTTTGTATTTTTTTGGGCGTCGTTTCTGAAATAGAGTTCTCACATCTCTATACGAGGAAAGAATGGGGAAAAAACCCTCATAGAAAACCTCATATCTCAATATAATATAAGGGAAAGAATGGGGAAAAAATTCATCTCTATATTAAGGGAAAAAAACATCTACATAAGGGGAAAAAAGTATCTTAATATTAAGGAAAAAACTACAAAATCTCACTATTAGGGAAAATAATTAAAAAATAAGAAACACTAACTTACGAACTACTAAGAATATTGAGTTGTGTCGTAACTAAAGTGTGTCGTTTAGATACACTTTGAGTTAATGGGAAGACCTGGAGTTAAGTTACAGGGCTCTGAGAATCCTTTAGCCGTTCTCACTCCTGCAGGTGTTGTTGAGGTGGGGGAGGTGTTGTTGTTGAGGTGGGGAGGTGTTGTTTTGGAGGTGGGGAGGTGTTGTTGAGGTGGGGGAGGTTTTGTCTTGAGGTGGGGAGGTGTTGTTCTTGAGGTGGGGAGGTGTTGTTCTTGGAGGGGGGAGGTGTTGTTGAGGTGGGTAAGGGGTTGTTCTTGAAGTGGTCAATAAGTAAAAAGATTTCTTGTATGTAAAATAATATCCTAAATCACAGTCTTTTTTAGGTGAAATATTTGAGGATTTGTCTCATGAGGGGAAAAATAGTCTCATGGCAGGAAAATAAATCAGGGGAAAAAAATAATCTCATGAGGGAAAATAATCTCATGAGGGGAAAATATCTTACTAAGCTTATTGAGGAAAAATTAACGTACTGTACTTAGTTCTCCGGGGTGTCGTACGTAACTAGTGAATCCGGGTGGGGGAGGGTGGGGGATGGGGGTAAGGGAGGATGGGGTGGTGAGGGAGGATGGGGTGGTGAGGGAGGATGGGGAGAGGTGAAGGAGGAGAGAGGGGAGCCAGGGAAGAACAGATAGTGTAGTGTGTGTGTGGGTAATGAATACAGGAGGAGGAGATGGTGGTGGGATGGTGTTGGTGGTGGTGATGGTGATGGTGGTGGTGATGGTGGTGGTGGTGGTGATGGTGCGTTGGAGGTGGTGGTGGTGATGGTGTTGGAGGTGGTGGTGGTGGTGGTGGTGGTGGTGGTGGTGGTGGTGGTGGTGGTGGTGGTGGTGTTGAGGTGGTGGTGGTGATGGTGTTGAGGTGGTGTTGGTGGTGGTGTGAGGGATGGTGATGGTGGTTGAAAGTGTGGGTGACTCTTTGGGTGTACGGGTGAAGAGGAAGAGGGTGTTATTGATGGGAGTGTGATTAATGTCAGGGAGGGAGGGAAGTTATTGATGTTAGGGAGGGGTGGATTGATGTCAGGGTGGGAGGGGGGGGTGATTTTAGGGGAAGGGGGGGTGGTGAGTCCTGAGGTGATGCTGGGAGAAGTGGGGGTGGAGGGAAAGGGTAGGTAAGATATGAGGAAGGGGAAGGGTGGTAGGTAAGCTGGATGAAAGGGGGAGGGGGGGTATAGGGAGAATATGTGTGGGGAAGAAGGGGGGAGGGAATGGAGGAGGAGGAGGGTGAGAGAAGAAGGTAATGAATGGCAGGGAGGAAAGAGAGAGAGAGAGAGAGAGAGAGAGAGAGAGAGAGAGAGAGAGAGAGAGAGAGAGAGAGGTGGTCCTGTGTGTGTGTGTGAAGTCAAGACACAGAGGCGGGTGTTATCCAGCAGCAGTAGTAAGAGGCGCTACAGTGTTAGAACATAAGAGCCCCAGAGGGAGTCTTGCAAGTGGTTTGTATTGGTACTTGTATTCCATGTTGTAGGAGACCTTAGGCGCCACTGTTTTGCTTACTTGCTTGCTTCCTTACTTGCTTGCTTCATTGCTTGCTTAGTTGCTCGAGTTACTTAATTTCTTACGCTGGGCAGGGTTCCGTAATGGTACACATAACAGTCTGTCCAGTGTTTGTCTAGTCGTCTCGGGGGTAGTGGGGTGGGTGGGGGGGTCTACTGGCATGTTAGGTTAGGTTAGAAAAGGTTAGGTTAGTGTTAGGATAGGTTAGGATAGGTTAGAATAGCATAGGGTAAGGGTGGTTAATCTTAAGGTGAAATAAAACTAGGGTACAGATTCTTCAGGTGATCCATTCATAAGTGTGTACATAAAACAGCATTAGTCGATGAGAGGCGCCTTAGTTTATCAGTCACCAGTAAGATAAGACAGTGTAGTAAGATAAGACAGTGTAGTAAGATAAGACAGTGTAGTAAGATAAGACAGTGTAGTAAGATAAGACAGTGTAAAGAGAAGACAGTGTAGTAAGATAAGACAGTGTAGTAAGATAAGACAGTGTAGTAAGATAAGACAGTATAGTAAGATAAGACAGTGTAGTAAGATAAGACAGTGTAGTAAGATAAGACAGTGTAGTAAGATACAAGTGTAGTAAGATAAGACAGTGTAGTAAGAGAAGACAGTGTAGTAAGATAAGACAGTGTAGTAAGATAAGACAGTGTAGTAAGATAAGACAGTGTAGTAAGATAAGACAGTGTAGTAAGAGAAGACAGTGTAGTAAGAGAAGACAGTGTAGTAAGATAAGACAGTGTAGTAAGATAAGACAGTGTAGTAAGATAAGACAGTGTAGTAAGATAAGACAGTGTAGTAAGATAAGACAGTGTAGTAAGAGAAGACAGTGTAGTAAGATAAGACAGTGTAGTAAGATATGTAGAAGATAAGACAGTGTAGTAAGATAACAGTGTAGTAAGATAAGACAGTGTAGTAGAAAGACAGTGTAGTAAGATAAGACAGTGTAGTAAGATAAGACAGTGTAGTAAGATAAGACAGTGTAGTAAGATAAGACAGTGTAGTAAGATAAGACAGTGTAGTAAGATAAGACAGTGTAGTAAGATAAGACAGTGTAGTAAGAGAAGACAGTGTAGTAAGATAAGACAGTGTAGTAAGATAAGACAGTGTAGTAAGATAAGGCAGTGTAGTAAGAGAAGACAGTGTAGTAAGAACAGTGTAGTAGACAGTGTGTAGAGAAGACAGGTAGTAGAGAAGACAGTGTAGTAAGAGAAGACAGTGTAGTAAGATAAGACAGTGTAGTAAGATAAGGCAGTAGTAAGAGAAGACAGTGTAGTAAGAGAAGACAGTGTAGTAAGATAAGACAGTGTAGTAAGATAAGGCAGTGTAGTAAGAGAAGCGTGTAGTAAAGAGACAGGTAGTAAGATAAGACAGTGTAGTAAGATAAGATAACCAAGAGTGTTACTAGATTGGAGCCATCAGACGGTAGGAATGTTATCAGTGACCATGAACGCAAACTTGGGGGTGTGGTGTAAAACTGATGTGGCTGGGGTGTGGTACGAGGCTGGTTTGACTTTGGGGTGTGGTGTACGGGTGGTGTGACTGGGGTGTGGTGCGAGGGTGGTGTGACTGGGGTGTGGTGTGACTGTGGTGTGACGGGTGTGGTACGAGGCTGGTTTGGCTTTGGGGTGTGGTGCATGGGTGGTGTGACTGGGGTGTGGTGCGAGGGTGGTGTGACTGTGGTGTGGTGTGAGGGTGGTGTGACTGGGGTGTGGTGCGAGGGTGGTGTGACTGGGGTGTGGTGAGGGTGGTGTGACTGGGGTGTGTTGCGGAGGTGGTGACTGTGGTGTGGTGTGAGGGTGGTGATGGGGTGTGGTGTGAGGGTGGTGTGACTGGGGTGTGGTGCGCGAGTGTGGTGTGACTGGGGTGTGGTGCGCGAGGGTGGTGTGACTGGGGTGTGGTGCGAGGGTGTGACTGGGGTGTGGTGTGAGGGTGGTGTGACTGTGGTGTGGTGTGAGGGTGGTGTGACTGGGGTGTGGTGTGAGGGTGGTGTGACTGGGGTGTGGTGTATGGGTGGTGACTGGGGTGTGTGAGTGATACTGACTACTGTTTTGTCAACACACTTTAACTAACCCTGAGTGCGTTGTTAACCTCCTGAGTTCAGTGAATTAGTCCATTAGGATATTTTAACACCTTGAGTAAAATTGACTTGACCTCCCAGAGTACAATGACTTGACCCCTGAGTACAATAAAGATATCATCACTATTTAGTTGTAATTATGACAAACAACAGCAGTGATGATGATGATAATAATAATAATAATAATAATAATAATAATAATAATAATAATAAAAAAAGGAAAATACACCAAATTTAAATTAATAGAAAGCCGTGTGTGTGTGTGTGTGTGTGTGTGTGTGTGTGTGTGTCTAGAACTTGATATTCCAGTGACATTTGGCTGCGGGTTAACTACTGACATAACTCCTACAGATAGATAGATAGATGATAGATAGATAGATAGATAGATAGATAGATATAAGACAAGATGATGATAAAATGTAGAAAAATAATGATTAGAGAGACAGATAGATAAGAAGAGACAGAGAAATTGATAAAATGGGGAAGGAAAAGAAAAAACAAACCAGAATAAAAGAGAAAATGAAAGAAATTGAGAGAGAAATTAATCACAGAAATACTCACCACCATCTGAAATCCTATGAGGTGTAGGATCTCTCTGGTTTAGGATAGGACCCCACCGTAGGGATTACATAGGCGTAGGATTACAGGCGTGGGTGAAGGGAGGAGGGGGTGTCAGGGAGAGAGACACGTGTGGAGGAGCTCTGGGTGATATGAGGGACAATTGTGTAGTGATGATCTTGAGAATCTGTGGGTTGTGTTTTTTAAGTGGTTAGGTTTAGGTTAGGTTTAGGTTAGGTTTAGGTTAGTTTTAGGTTAGGTTTAGGTAGGGTTAGGTTAGGTTTAGGTTGGGTAGTTTGAGGTTAGGTTTAGGTTTAGGTTAGGTTAGGTTAGGTTAGGTTTAGGTTGGTTTTAGGTTAGGTTTAGGCTTAGGTTAGGTTAGGTTAGGTTTAGGTTAGGTTTAGGTTAGGTACATCACAATATTACTGGTTTGTTTGGTGGGGGTTAAGATAGGGATTTAACCTTAACCACTTTGATTAACTTAGGTTTAGTCTAGTGGTTTAACGTTAAAATGGTCCTCTTAACACTGGATACCCTTGTCTTCTGTCGCTGTTCCTCCAATCACGTGAACCAGTAATTGTATTTGATTTTTTTTTATTAACTATCAGCTCCTCTTGTGTCCTGCTCGTTGCCTTTACCCAGTGACTATCACACGGGAGACCTTACTCGTTCATTGTTTTGTCTTGAATGTCATGCGTGTTAGCTCAGGGTCAGGTCCATTGGCTTACATGAGCACAGAATTGTTACACTCATGCTAGAACGTTTATTTAGCGCATGTAGTACTATATCACAGTGACTTGGGTGGGGGGAGGGGTGTGAGCATGGGTGGGGGGTGTGAGCATGGGTGGGGGGTGTGGGCATGGGTGGGGGGGGAGCATGGGTGGGGGGTGTCATGGGTGGGGGGTGTGGGCATGGGTGGGGGGTGGGCATGGGTGGGGGGGGTGGGGTGGGTGGGGGTGAGCATGGGTGGGGGTGTGGGCATGGGTGGGGGGTGGTGTGGGCATGGGTGGGGGTGTGGAGCATGGGTGGGGGGTGTGGGAGGGTGGGGGAGCATGGGTGGAGGGGTGAGCATGGGTGGGGGGGGAGGCATGGGTGGGGGTGAGCATGGGTGGGGGTGTGGGCATGGGTGGGGGTGTGAGCATGGGTGGGGGTGTGGGCTGTGGGGGGTGTGAGCATGGGTGGGGTGAGCATGGGTGGTATGGGCGATGGTGTGAGCGTTACACATAATGTCGTATACGTAGAGCAAAGGAACTTGTTCATAGGAAACTTAGTTTAGGCTCATCCACCCTATCATTGATGCCACCTCCTCCTCACTCGACCGATGCCTTTCTCCACCCACCCACCCACCCACCTCCCTCCTATTTCCTTCACCACCACCATCCTCCACCACTAACACGCCTCTTTGCTCGCGGCGTATGTTGTTTTCTTGGTGCTAGTGAAGTAGTAGTGTAAGTCTATTGACCTGTAGTTACGCTCACACAGGGTCTACTGGGACATACAGTA
>NW_024740202.1:1891131-1918631 GCF_018991925.1 Homarus americanus | reverse complement strand
TCTCTCTCTCTCTCTCTCTCTCTCTCTCTCTCTCTCTCTCTCTCTCTCTCTCTCTCTCTCTCTCTCTCTCTCTCTCTTACAGGGTTGAGTTTGGTTAGGTTACGTTGGAGTTACGTTAGGTTTGGTCGGATTTGACTGTACAGTATTTATGCGGATTTTTCTTAGTACAGATTTTTTGGTTAAGAAGTAATATGAAGACGTGACCACGGGCCGCCTTAACTGACTACACGGATCATACACTCCTGACGTTCTCCTGACGCTTCCAGATTGATGATAGACTGAGTTCCACGAAGATAAATACTATTATTTCACCTCTTGACTACGGTGTCGTCTTACTCAATGGATTGTACTCGGGGTTATTGTACTCGGGGTTATTGTACTCAAGGGGCGAGAGTCCTACTGTTTTTTCATGATTTATTGTAATTTATCTTTATGTTTTTGTTTCAGAATTTTGACCAGCGTATTTGGATCGGATTATCTCGTCTCATCGTATAAGGTAGGTGTGTGTGTGTGTGTGTGTGTGTGTGTGTGTGTGTGTATATATATAGCTGACAAAGACTCCTGGGCACTAAGGGTCATATATGGTATAAAACGATTGGTATTTTAACATCTAATTACTTAAATCATTGTAGCGACGCATTTTAATATGTTACCCAGACAGCAATATTTACCGGCTGTAGACAAACCACATATAAGACCCTAAATATTTATATACGAATTAAGTTTTGATTTTATAACTATATAATGAATACTTTGACCATATATATTTATTTAGGCAGTTATGGGGTAAAAAAAAAATGGCGTGTGGTTGGTTGGTGGGATAGTTTCTTGACCGTTGATTATGTAATGGTTGGTACTATTGTCCACTTGGTCTCTTTGTTATCTCTCTCTCTCTCTCTCTCTCTCTCTCTCTCTCTCTCTCTCAGCATCAAGTACAACCTCTTCAACCTGTCTCATTGTGTTAAACTTCTCGGGACTGTGTATATTACTTTTATCACTTTCTGTAGTTTGTATGTTTTTTTTTTGTGTTAAGATACTGTGGAGTATAGCGTATACTTTGACACTGTGGCCGAGTGGATATTACACTCTACTTATGACCAATAGTCTCTGGTTCGAGTCTAGTGTCCAAATACTGTGATGGGACACCTCGTCGACCCTAACTATACACAATGGTGCCATACAGAATATTATGATCATTTCTCAGACCTCTGCTGTGTGTAGGGTGCCACTACTCTTTATACAACCAAGATACTGCGCGTGTTGTATATGTTTGTGTAATACATTTGTGAGTCATTGTACTACAGTATATCCGTCTGTAAATATACGTAGCACTTTATACCCCGTCTTGGGACCACGTGGGAACATGACAGTCAGAGAGAGAGAGAGAGAGAGAGAGAGAGAGAGAGAGAGAGTGTGTGTGTTTGTGTGTGCGTGCATCAGTGCGGAAATTAATTCGTCTCAACTATTTTCAGCGGAAATTCACGAAATTTGATACAAGTGGTGTATGAGGATGGTTCTTGTTTAATAATATACCACAGCCTGAAGCGGGAAATGTCTCCTTTGGGAAGGGGGTAGGGGGAGGTGGGGGTGCCGGCAGTGCCATAGTGAGCCAGCCACGATGGCACTCAACAGGTGGCTGGTCGGCTGTAGGCCCTCGTGTCCCGCTGCTCACCACTTCTGACTACTGCCTATGACTCTCAGGTCCACATTCTCAGAGGCTCTTTGAGATAAATATTCCTCGTAAGTGAAGATGTAAGAATATACCGAGACCTGGTTAATTCAAGCATAGAAATGACATCCCCCCCAAAATACCCACAAAGGTAACATGGAAATACCTACCAGGAACGTAAGGAAGAGGGAGGTGAGGGGAAGGGTGATAAGGAAACGAAATGAGAGAGAGATAGAGGCAGATGAGAGGAGATTGAGAGTGAAAGGAGAAGGAGGTGAGGGAGAAAGGAAGGGCAAAGAGAGAGAGAGGAAGATTTTGGCCAGAGGAGGGTTTGAGGTGGGGGAGAGGAGAGGAGAGAGGTTTGGGGGGGGGGGGGGAGAAAGAGGTGAGAGGGGGAGGTGGGGGAGGGTAGAGTAGAGGTGCTCAAGGGGGCGGATGGCATCATTACCTCTCACACCTGTGGCACTGAGCCTGCTGTTGTGTGGCTCTGGCTCCCCCATGTGTCTACCATCCCTGTGTGTCTTCTCTCCCTCACAGTCTGCCCTTCCTCCCTGCATCTCTCCCTCACAGTCCTCCCTCCCTCCCTATATCTCACCCTCACTGTCCTTCCTCCTCTCTATATCTACTCCTCACTGTCCTCCTCCTGCATCTCTCCCTCACAGTCTCCTCCCCTCCCTATCTCTCCCCTAACTGTCCTCCTCCACTGCATCTCTCCCCTCTGATCCTCCTCCTCCCTATATCTCTCCCTCACAGTCCTCCCTCCCTCCCTATATCTCTCCCTCACTGCATCTCTCCCTCGCAGTCTTCCCTTCCTCCCTGTATCTCTCCCTCCCTCCCTGCATCTCTCCCTCACAGTCTTCCCTCCCTCCCTGTATCTCTCCCTCACAGTCCTCCCTCCCTCCCTATATCTCTCCCCTAACTGTCCTCCCTCCTGCATCTCTCTCCCTCCCAGTCCTCCCTCCCTCCTGCATCTCCCCTCACAGTCTCCCCTCCCTCACTGCATCTCTCCCTCGCAGTCTTCCCTTCCTCCCTGTATCTCTCCCTCCCTCCCTGCATCTCTCCCTCACAGTCTTCCCTCCCTCCCTGTATCTCTCCCTCACAGTCCTCCCTCCCTCCCTATATCTCTCCCTCACTCCCTGCATCTCTCCTCCCCAGTCCTCCCTCCCTCCCTGCATCTCTCCTCACCAGTCTTCCCTTCACTCCCTGTATCTCTCCCCTCCTCCTGCATCTCCCTCACAATCCTCCCCTCCCTCCCTGCATCTCTCCCTCGCAGTCTTCCCTTCCTCCCTGTATCTCTCCCTCCCTCCCTGCATCTCTCCCTCACAGTCTTCCCTCCCTCCATGTATCTCTCCCTTCCTCCCTGTATCTCTCCCTCATAAGATACTCACGAACGCCAGGATTGGAAAGGATTGTGATTTTATGATTCGGTGGTGGAGTTTCAGGCGTAGGAAGGATTAGGCAGCAATTGTTGTGGGTGTCCTTCACAGCTGGTGGATTGGGTAGTTATCTGGGGAAAACGATTGGTAGCGGATTAAGAAAGCGTCGTGATTAGGTGGTTTAGTGGGCGACCTTCGAAGTGGGAAGATTGGAAAACTAGTCTAATGATTTGGTTAGGTTAGGTTAGTGTTAGGGTGTCCAATCTTCTGGTGATGGTTAGATATAAATACTGTATAGTCCTTTACTTGTACAGGTGAATCGTTGGACAGGTGTGTGATAGCTTAGGGGTTGTCTAGTGACGAACTAATAAAAAAAATAATATATTTTAATTGTGGTTCATTTACGCCTTGAACACATTTTTGCTGTCGTTCACACATGTTTTCTCTTAATTCTATAATATATTTAATAATTCGTCTGACCTAGTGGATTATTTCAGCCAGGTTAGTGATTATAGTTGTTATTTTTCATAGTAATTTCGTCTAATTTTCATAATTATTTAAGGTGTGTTGGAACGGATCTTTGGTGCGTGGCATTCCGGTGGAGAGCGTGTCGCAACCTGCCACAGCCCACCACCTGGGTGTTGACGCTGCCACTCAACACACTCACACGGCAGGTAACCACACAATCCTGGGACTGAAGATGCTCATTATCGTGTAAAATAACGCTCTGTGAACTAACCTGTTTTAAATGGCTGATATACGGGGAGTAAGGGGTGAGAGGACACGGCGGGGCGGGGAGGAGTTCTGGGGTGGAGGCGTGTGTGGGGGGAGAGGGGGAGAGGGGAGACAAAAAGTGAGCACTGAGCCAGGAGTATCATAGTGCCTCCCTAACTGGAACCCGAGATGCCCAGGCGGTGTGATTGACTACAACTTGTACTACAACTACTGCAGCTACCCGCCTCCTCTGACCCAAATTCACTGGTAGTACTGCACTGCTCTGTCGCGGTATGGTGGCCTTGTGAGTCTTGGTGCTCATTCGTGATGCGTAATGGAGTATGTGTGTGGTTGTGTGAGGTGGTGGCTGTGCAGTGCGCGTGTGTTGCGTTGCCTTGATGAACTGAAAGAGAGAGAGAGACAGACAGAGAGAGAGAGAGAGGGAGAGAGGCGTGTTGAGCAAGTGTGGCCGAGACGAAGTGAGAGAGCGGACTGGACTACACCAGCAGCCGCGACCAACCAGCGGCAGCAATGTTGTAGTGAGTGTGGCTCCCCCAGCACCACCACCGCCACCATCACTACCACCAGTCTCCGCCCCGACTGCCTCACAGACAGTGGTCGTCGGTCACTGTCTCGTAGCCAATCTTATACCGTGTGCAATTGTTGTTGACACTTTGGCCCGAGTTATCCAGTGATTTATTCCCTATGAAAATATTGATGCTTTTCTAACAGTGTGTCAGTGTGAAATATTATTGTAAGTAGCTGGTGCAGTGTTGACACCCCGTGGCTCTATAGGATGGAACATTGTTTTGGCTCTATTCAAATTTCATAACACGTGATGATGTTTATAACACGAGGGAATACAACGGAACAATTTTATTTTGTGAATTATAGTGATAAACAAACTGTAAAGTCAGTATTGTTTGTGGTGTGGATCCATTGTATTACGGAATGTTTACAAACAAGTGGATTTATAAGTTATTGCGTAGTTATAGTGAAACAATGACTCATGTCGTTAAAGTAGTTGGTGGTGAGAAGCAGTGTATTGGTTAAAGAGGCTGTGTGTGTGTGTGTGTGTGTGTGTGTGGGTATTGTTAAGGGAGTGTGGGAGTCGCCAGAGAACCTGTTACAGCTGACAGTGGTGGTGGTGACGGCAACCACTAGCATGCATCACCCCACCTCATACTCCCCCACCACCTCCCTCCTCCCCATGACCCTCCCTCCACACACACACACACACTATTAGTTATATCTTTTATAATTTTATTTCGCCGTGTGTGTGTGTGTGTGTGTGTGTGTGTGTGCATCATTATCGTACCATTTGTCTACTATTATAATCTCCCAATACTTATAAACAAGTTCCCGATATTAAACGACCTTTTATGGATCATGAAGCAATGCCAGAACCTCGCGTCAGACGAAAGATTCTCAAAGCTTCTTACTGACTTAACGTTAAATTTTCCTAACCTAACCAAAAATAACCTAACCTAACAAAACCTAACTAAACAAAAACTAACCTAACCTAACCTAGTCTTCCCAAAGCTAATTAAAAAAGTCGGATGTACAAATCCCTACCCCCGATACACAACCCCGCATTATTCAGGGTCACACATACTTTTAAATCATAATTAAAATAATGTATAATAATAATAATAACGTAATAATATAATGTCCTCAATAAATGGTGTCGAAATAAACATGAAGATTTTCCCGTAATAAATTGATGTGTTTCTGTGTTCTTACTTTATGAAATAAATATATGACGTCGATTCCATTGGGTCCGGTTTATTTGGTTGTAAAGATCTCGTGTGTGTGTGTGTGTGTGTGTGTGTGTGTGTGTGTGTGTGTGTGTGTGTGTGTGTGTGTGCACTGGCTCGTTACAAAGTGCCATCTGACTCGCCATAAAAATTCATTAACTTGTTTGATTTGTAATAGACTTCGTAGTACTTCACAGACATTTGTACTTCACACACATGGCTGACGCTAACAGACACCTGACACTTCACAGACACTTATTACACACATGTCTTACCCCTAACAGACACCTGACACTTCACAGACACTTGTACTACACACATGTCTAACCAAAACAGACATATGGGCAGTGACTTGTACGTAACTGATACAGGAATTCAACAGACTCGTTGAGAGAGAGAGAGAGAGAGAGAGAGAGAGAGAGAGAGAGAGAGAGAGAGAGAGAGAGAGAGAGAGAGAGAGAGAGAGAGAGTGTGTGTGTGTGTGTATGTCGAGTGAACGTAAGACTTGTAAAAAGACTGAAGGAAGTAAACTGAAGTAAGCTTAAGACTGGTGGTGAGACTTGAGAGTGAGTTAGAGAGTCGGTAAGAGCTAGTGGCGGGAGGAGGCGAGGCAAGGCGGGCAACAAGACCCTTTCATGAGCTTGCTGGACTGGACGGTAGTGAACAAGATCAAGAGTGTTTGGACGTGAGGCAAGACCAGTAGCACACACACACACACCAAGGGATATGGTAGAGTGAGAGAGAGGAGAGATGTGCCTCCGTATCAGAATAAGTCATAGTTGTGTCTAGGTTAGGTTAGGTTAGGTCAGGTCAGGTGGATTTTTTTCCTAGATTCTTCAATTCACGACGAGGTGGATGCTTCGGCCCCCATACAGACACCACCAGCTAGCACACACAGAGCAGCAGGGTAATTGAATACACTATCGGCCTGTAGGAACAACCCAGTACTGTAGCCTCCTGCCAGGGTGTGTGAAGTAACTCACTATAGCTACTGAAGGCTAAGAACCAGAGCATCACATCCTACCTGACCACTCGGTATACATAGGCTTGTATACATAAAGGATAAAAATACATATACATATAAAAAGATGTTGTGGCATGATGGGTGAGTGAGGGTTGTGGTAGCGAGGGTTGACCGGACACACTGACCAGATAACGCAGAGTCGACGTCATATCAGAAGACCGCCGCCGGGTGTGTCATCCAAACATCCTGCACGGGCTTCAGTAGAGACTCATGAGGCTTCACTGTGGTGTGTGTCAGGTCAACATCATGTAAGGGCTTCACTTTGTGTCACTAGAACAACCTACAGGGGCTTCACTAAGTACTTAAGAAGTTTCGTACACGCGCGCCCCTCTGTGTGTGTGTGTGTGTGTGTGTGTGTGTGTGAATACGGACAGGCTGATAACCGGCCTGGCGTAACAGAAGCGGCAGCCGGAGGGAAGGTGATGGTGGTGGAGGAGGTGTTGGTATGGTGGTGGTAGTGTGATGGTGGTGGAGGAGGTGTTGGTATGGTGGTAGTGTGATGGTGGTGGAGGAGGTGTTGGTATGGTGGTGGTAGTGTGATGGTGGTGGTAGTGTGATGGTGGTGGAGGAGGTGTTGGTATGGTGGTAGTGTGATGGTGGTGGAGGAGGTGTTGGTATGGTGGTGGTAGTGTGGTGTTGTTGGTATGGTGGTGGTAGTGTGGTGTTGTTGGTATGGTGTTGGTAGTTGTTATCACGGGGCTGGCGATAAGAGCAAGCATACTGGCGTGCGTCCCTGATAGTCCAAAGTGGAAGGCCGGGAGAAGGGGTTGTGTGTGTGTGTGTGTGTGTGTGTGTGTGTGTGTGTGTGTGTGTGTGTGTGTGTGTGTGTGTGTGTGTGTGTGTGTGTGTGTTCCTTTGGGCTTCATTATTGGCCCACGAAGTAATCAGTTTGTGTAAGTTTTTTTTTTAACTGCTTGATATGCTTACACACACACACACACACACACACACACACACACACGTTCCATTTTCTATTGGCCATAAACTATACTGCATTGCATTTACTTTACCGTAACCACCTTCCGGCAAAGGATTATTACAGTTTAGCTCTTATGCGTTCAGTTGGCCATTAAGTGTATTATTATTATTATTATTATTATTATTATTATTATTATTATTATTATTATTATTATTATTATTATTATTATACGCAAGCGCCATCATGAATTCAAGTCAGCGTAATTGTCGTATCATATAAATGTCAACAGGTGCATTAGTTTACTGTGGCGCTTGTAAGGTTATTGTGATTGAAAAGGGATGTTATTTCATCGGATTTATTTACTCTAACGATAAATGGTTATTTTAGCATAATTATTTACTCTGTAACCTTTAGTGATTGATTGGAGTTGTTTCAGCAGCGTTACATAATATTAAACGCTTTGTGGTGATTGAAAACATATTCGTATGTATTAATTTTCGATGAAGTCTTTGTGATTGAATGAAGTTATTTCTACTGCGTTATTTATTATGACGGCTTAAGGTGTTTAGAAAAAGGATATTTAAAAGTATTTGTTGGACTTTGTAACTTTTTGTGATTGAATAATGTTATTTCAGCAGTGGTATTTACTCTTACACGCTTTTTGGTGTTTGAAAGAAAAGGTGATTGCAACGCAGTCATTGGCT
This sequence comes from Homarus americanus, assembly GCF_018991925.1. NCBI lineage: Eukaryota > Metazoa > Arthropoda > Malacostraca > Decapoda > Nephropidae > Homarus > Homarus americanus. The sequence continues at coordinate 1,910,468 of NW_024740202.1, read as the reverse complement.
GTATAACCCTTTGTGTATGGAAAAGAAAAGGTTATTTTGACATTAATTGACATTTTAAAAACATTTTGTGATTGAAACAAATATTATTTCTACAGTGATTTCCTCTTCAACGCTTTGTGATTGAAGAGGCATTTCAACTATTAGCTACTATTTAACGCTTTGTGGTGATTGAAAAAAAAACGAACAAACAAGTTATCTCAAACGCGTTATTTACAAACTATTCCCATATGGTGATTGAAAAAAAGTGTTATTTATCACTCCCAAACCTCCTGTGATTAATAAACGGAACAAAAAGTGCTATCAAGGAACTACAACAGCCACCACTTCGTCAGCACCACTTCGTCAGCACACACACACACACACGTAGGCGCCACTTACAGGTGTGTAGCTCTGTGTCACTTGTATTGTACCACAGGTATTCTTAAGTGGTGATTCTCGTCCAGCCAGCGGAACTTACAACTGTTTACAGGTAAGTTTGTGTGAGGTGGGGGGGGGTGAGGAGTGTGGGGAAGGTGGGGAAGCTAGTGCGTGTGGGTAGAGGAGAGTGTATGTGTGTGTCAAATTGACCGTATTATACATGGTGGAATGTTTGTTGGCGAATGAGATGGGGGTTGTGTCCGGGACCAGATAGATAAACAAAGAAATATGTATATAAACAAAGAAATGTATAAATAAGAAACAAATAAACAAGTAAAAAGTAAATAAATAATTACTTCCGGGTTGTGTGACCTTTTTTTTTTGGTGGGTAAATTTCCTCGTAAATTTTTATTATAGGTAATGAGTCTAAATTTGGATTATTTATTAATTTTTATTTTTTGTGTGGTTATTTCGTGTTATTTTCCTTCCTTCCTTCCTTCCTTCCTTCCTTCCTTCCTTCCTTCCTTCCTTCCTTCTATCTCTTCAACGTTTTCTTTTACTTTCTGCTTTGCTTTATCTTGTCGTTGTTGCTGCTCTTCTTCTTCTTTTTGTTCTTTCCTTCCGGTGCCTCTCTCATCTATCATCCTCTCTTCTCTAAGTCTCTTTTCATCGTGTTTATCCTGTATCTTTATTCTTGTTCCCCTCCTGTCCTTCTCCTGTCCTCCTCCTCCTGTCCTCCTGTCCCTCCTGTCTCTTCCTGTCCCCCTCCTGTCCCCTGCTGTCCTCCTCCTGTCCCTCCTGTCCTCCTGTCCTCCTCCTGTCCTCCCTCCCTGTCCTCCTCCCTGTTCCTCCCCTGTCCTCCCTCCCCCTGTCCTCCTCCTGTCCTCCTCCCCTGTTCCTCCTGTCCTCCTGTCCCCCTCCTGTCCTCCTCCTGTCCTCCTCCTGTCCCCCTCCTGTCCTCCTCCTGTCCTCCTCCTGTCCCTCCTGTCCCTCCTCCTCCTGTCCTCCTGTCCTCCCTCCTGTCCTCCCTCCTGTCCTCCTCCTGTCCCTCCTCCTGTCCTCCTCCTGTCCCTCCTCCTGTCCCTCCTGTCCCCCTCCTGTCCCCCTCCTGTCCTCCTGTCCTCCCTGTCTCTCTACTGGCATTCAAACGCTATAAGCAGAAGCTTCCTGGTAACTCAAGAGCCCTCCTCCTCCCTCCCTCCCTCCTTTTCCTGGACTGTAGAGTTTGTGGGATACTGTAGGCAAGAGTTCAAGCCTCTGTAGGGGGTGAGACTAAAGGTGAGAGACAGGTGTAACAGGTGTAAAGATTAATTATTAGTCTGTGTGAGGTGAGACTGAAGGTGTGAGACAGGTGTAACAGGTGTAAATAGATTAATTAATAGTCTGTGTGAGGTGAGACTGAAGGTGAGAGACAGGTGTAACAGGTGTAAAGATTAATTAATAGTCTGTGTGAGGTGAGACTGAAGGTGTGAGACAGGTGTAACAGGTGTAAAGATTAATTATTAGTCTGTGTGAGGTGAGACTGAAGGTGTGAGACAGGTGTAACAGGTGTAAATAGATTAATTAATAGTCTGTGTGAGGTGAGACTGAAGGTGTGAGACAGGTGTAACAGGTGTAAATAGATTAATTATTAGTCTGTGTGAGGTGAGACTGAAGGTGTGAGACAGGTGTAACAGGTGTAAAGATTAATTAATAGTCTGTGTGAGGTGAGACTGAAGGTGTGAGACAGGTGTAACAGGTGTAAATAGATTAATTATTAGTCTGTGTGAGGTGAGACTAAAGGTGTGAGACAGGTGTAACAGGTGTAAAGATTAATTAATAGTCTGTGTGAGGTGAGACTGAAGGTGAGAGACAGGTGTAACAGGTGTAAATAGATTAATTATTAGGTGTGTGAGAAAGATTAATTATTAGTCTGTGTGAGGTGAGACTGAAGGTGTGAGACAGGTGTAACAGGTGTAAGATTAATTATAGTCTGTGTGAGGTGAGACTGAAGGTGTGAGACAGGTGTAACAGGTGTAAAGATTAATTATTAGTCTGTGTGAGGTGAGACTGAAGGTGTGAGACAGGTGTAACAGGTGTAAAGATTAATTAGTAGTCTGTGTGAGGTGAGACTGAAGGTGTGAGACAGGTGTAACAGGTGTAAAGATTAATTAATAGTCTGTGTGAGGTGAGACTAAAGGTGAGAGACAGGTGTAACAGGTGTAAAGATTAATTATTAGTCTGTGTGAGGTGAGACTAAAGGTGAGAGACAGGTGTAACAGGTGTAAATAGATTAATTATTAGTCTGTGTGAGGTGAGACTAAAGGTGAGAGACAGGTGTAACAGGTGTAAATAGATTAATTATTAGTCTGTGTGAGGTGAGACTGAAGGTGTGAGACAGGTGTAACAGGTGTAAATAGATTAATTAGTAGTCTGTGTGAGGTGAGACTGAAGGTGTGAGACAGGTGTAACAGGTGTAAATAGATTAATTAGTAGCCTGTGTGAGAAGGTTTAGCTACAATTTAATCGTCTAGGTGAACTGTGGGATCAGACCGTAACTAGGTGAAGTCACAGGTGTAAATAAAGAACTGACTGGGAGATACACTAACTAATTGATGTTAGGTGAGGCGAGGTGAAACAGGTGAGTCACAGGTAAGATGAGTTAGGTTATTCTGAAGCTGGTAACCGCACCCACCCTACCCTACCCCACCCCACCCCACCCCCACCTACACCGAATCCCACCACGAACCCCTACCACCCCACCCCGCCCCACCCAACCCAACCCCACCCACACCCCCACCCCACCCCCCACCCACCCCACCTCACCCCACCCCGAATCCCACCCACCCAATCCTCCCCTACCCCACCCCCACCCCACCCCACCCCACCCCACCCCACCCGAATCCCACCCCACCTGAACCCACCCCACCCAATCCACCCACCCTACACCCCACCCCGATCCTGACACAAATTACCCCAGGGCTGGAATATATACTGGTCTCTTGCCGGAAGTGAGAGTACCATTACTGAACACCAAAAACACCTAACACAGTGCGCGCCAAAATTTAGATAATCATAGAGTCGCCTTCCCATCGTTCAAGAAATATCCTGTGTGTGTGTGTGTGTGTGTGTGTGTGTGAATATTTAACAGCAACTTAATTGGAATTCTCAGAAGCTCATCTAAATATCCTGCCTCTGCTCTACGACACAGAGATGGTATTCTCAGGTGTTGGTGTATTAAACTAATCCACACTTAATTGGAGGTGTTATAAAGCACTCACCTTGACCACTTAAGGTTGGGTAAAGGAAAGATACATTAATGATTCACCGTAAATAGATTTGTTTTCTCCATCTACGAAACATAAAAATAATGGTGATTAAGACAGTTACCAAACAGTGACTAATGGTAGACCCTGGTGCCATATGTCCCAGGTTGATGATCTGACTTTCTGCCTCATTTACACACCATTGCTGGGTCTCAATTGTTTCTCTTACTTTGACAACACAACATACATATAGCGCTTCTCTCTATTAATCTTTTTTATGGTCGTTTATTATTATTATTATTATTATTATTATTATTATTATTATTATTATTATTATTATATTTTCGCCCCCAAGCCCTGATGTGAGTCATTGACCTTTGACCTGATGGGCTAATGCCATAAAAAAGAGACAAAAGCCACCACATTTACTGTAGATAGGGGTAAAATAATCCTCCCTCACCGGAAAAGGCTTCTATCAGTCAGACCAGGATAGACAGAGTGCAAGAGTTACCAGGATAGATTGGCTGGCTTTATCTCGCCTTAAACATATGGTGTTTTGTTTTACTATCTAGAAATGGAAGGAAAAATTATGATAGGAAGTATACATACATACATACATACATACATACATACATACATACATACATACATACATACATGTGGAAGATTGATAAGGATGCATATATACGGATAAACTCGCGTGAGGGATAAACGTACAGACGGACACTGTACTTTGGGAACAGACAGACAGACGAGGGAGACAGACGTACAGACAGACAGATGAGGGAGACAGACGTACAGACAGACACTGTACTTTGTGAACAGACAGACAGACGAGGGAGACAGACGTACAGACAGACAGACGAGGGAGACAGACGTACAGACAGACATGAGGGAGACAGACGTACAGACAGACACTGTACTTTGGGAACAGACAGACAGACGAGGGAGACAGACGTACAGACAGACATGAGGGAGACAGACGTACAGACAGACATGAGGGAGACAGACGTACAGACGGACACTGTACTTTGGGAACAGACAGACAGACGAGGAGACAGACGTACAGACAGACACTGTACTTTGGGAACAGACAGACAGACGAGGAGACAGACGTACAGACAGACACTGTACTTTGGGAACAGACAGACAGACGAGGGAGACAGACGTACAGACAGACACTGTAATTTGGGAACAGACAGACAGACGAGGGAGACAGACGTACAGACAGACACTGTACTTTGGGGGAGACAGACAGACGAGGGAGACAGACGTACAGACAGACACTGTACTTTGGGAACAGACAGACAGACGGGGAGACAGACGTACAGACAGACACTGTACTTTGGGAACAGAGACAGACGAGGGAGACAGACGTACAGACAGACACTGTACTTGGGGAACAGACAGACAGACGAGGGAGACAGACGTACAGACAGACACCTTTGGGAACAGACAGACAGACGAGGAGACAGACGTACAGACAGACACTGTACTTGGGAACAGACAGACAGACGAGGGAGACAGACGTACAGACAGACACTGTACTTTGGAACAGACAGACAGACGAGGGAGACAGACGTACAGACGGACACTGTACTTTGGGAACAGACAGACAGACGAGGGAGACAGACGTACAGACAGACAGATGAGACAGACGTACAGACAAACAGAGAGACAGACGTACAGACAGACATGAGGAGACAGACGTACAGACGGACACACGTGGCCGGGGGTAAAGGGAGGTATCACAAGCAAATCATCATCATGGTGTGGCACAGAGCCGTGACAACCAGCCATTGGTCAGGATTAGTCGAGTTAATATTGACACCAAAGAGCTGCTGTCGTGTTGGGCCCTCACACAGTCTACACTACACAGTCTACACACTTTTACAGTCTACACACTCTACACAGTCTATACAGTCTACACACACTCTACACAGTCTATACAGTTCACACACACTCTACACAGTCTATACAGTCTACACACACTGCACAGTCTACAGTACAGTCTAGGCCCTCACACACTCAACAGTCTACACCTATCCTGGGAGCTGAGAGTTGTGGCTTGTTTATAGTTATTTTTAGTGTTGCTCTATGACTGACTGACTGACTGACTGAAAGAGAACCATAATTGTGGCGAGTGATTCATGGCCTTCAAGTGAAGGAATACTTTACACCGCGCTGGTAAATGGCCTCTCAGTGGTGGAGGTTCGATCCCTATAGATTCACCACTCTGTGTAATAGGTCGGTCATCCTGTAATATTGGGCTATTGGTAACCCGCCGCCACTCATTATATACTGTCCCGGGGTCCAGCACCTGTAGCCTCACCTTGGCTACATGTTTATAGTTATACTACGGAAACGAAAACCTGACGGACGGAGTGGTGAAGCGCCCGTCCGTGTCTTCGTTGAGGAATAAATGTAAAAATATATTATTCCTTAGTGGACGTTCATGAACTGAGTGTCATGTTGAAGCCCTGGCCGGTCAACAGCTTGGTTACGGGCAGTGTAGAGGTTGTGTTCACATTAGTCTCATTGATTGTGTTTGACATACAGACACACGTGTGTGCATGATTTTATATATATATATATATATATATATATATATATATATATATATATATATATATATATATATATATATATATATATATATACAGTATATATATAAACCCCTTGAAGGAAAAATCAATACATTAATATATGTTGCTTACATCAGCACAGCTGTGTACAGCACAGTATGTATTACGCGACCGAATGTGAATGTCGGCCCCGAATAAACTGAATCAGATATTAGTTAAGGCAGGGACTGTTGCTGGGGAAAATAACGTTTGTGGCAGTTTATTTGACGAATATTTATTTTTTCATAACAGTATCGTAATTTTTTTTACTTTATTGCTAGTGTGTGTGTGTGTGTGTGTGTGTGTGTGTGTGTGTGTGTGTGTGTGTGTGTGTGGTGTACATCAGATGGTAACCAAATGATGAATGTCAGCAGGTGTGAGTGGCGTTAGTGGACAGGTGTGTTGATGACCGTGCAGGTGTAAGGCAGGTGTTCTGGTGAAAGCTATTGCTCCCGTAGGAGACTTTGGTCATACGTGTCATCTTGGATTTGGATTTTTTAGTTCCTTTAATGTATTCGTGGTGTAGTGTAGGGCATTACGTGTTTAGCTACAGGATCTTACAGGCCAAGAGTACAAAATAAAATACAGTTCGCACATCTACATAACTCTCCCTCTGTACTGCACGTCCATCGCTGGTTACTGAGTCTGCTTTACAATGTGGGACAGACACAGGAACACCCTACAGCCCAAGTTTTCAAACGTAACTAAAGATGAAAAAACCAATTGGTTAATATAAGCTGAAATAAACAAAAAATACTCATGTAACATCATCACTATACTGAGGCTCTACCTTAACTACCTTAAATAAACTTCAATTAGGAGACTAACTAGTGTATATATAATCTAAGGTAACTATTCTATATCATAATTTTGTCTGGTGGTGTTTTATGTGAACGTAGGACTTTGGGTAGAATCTTTAAGTGGAGTTTTTATATTATTATTATTTTTTTTGGTGAGTTGCCGTACATTTGTGTCTTCATCTTCACTTATGAGGAATATTTACTGTAGGAACCTGGGAAAATGTCGACTGTGGGTTAATGGTGTTGTTACGTCGTAGAAGCTGCCAGGGAACGACCGCTGCAGTAGTTGAGAGAGAGAGAGAGGTGTTCGTGTGTCTGTGTGTATAAGGATTACTGTAGAGGTGAAGTGTGGGTTTGTTTTGACTTCTACCTTGGCATTCCACCTCTCCGCCTTCTGTCATAGGATTAACAGAGAGTACAGTCCAGTGTGTTCCAGTGAATCCAGCTGTAGTTGGGTGCTTGTTATGTATTTATTGTAATGCATGTAGTGTTGGTAACCTCTTTTGGGTGTAATAACGTGTTTTGTTTACTTGTTTTATTTATACTTGTATGGAGAGAGACATGAGGTTATTATTTAGCTGTGTGTAGTTAGGCCAGTTCCCACCTCTCTTGACCTGACCTGACCTGACCTGTTGTTAGGGTGAGAGGGATGTTACATGTGTGTGTTGTAGGGAATCACAATGAAATATGATAAACACGTACAATGATAAACACACGTAGAGCCAAGATAATGAGTGTAGACCATTATTTAAGCAGTATATCACGCTTTGGGCCAAGGGGGAGACGGTGTGAAGACGGTGATATCACCCCGACCCGGATCAAGAGGTCTGAAGAAGTTTAAAAGTCTTGGTAATAAACTTGAGATGAGTTAAGTGGGAATTTTATAAGACGTGTGGGTAGAGTTCTTCCCCCTAAGAGTGTATAACAATGGGTGCTGCGTCACTGTGTCCATTTTGCTATCGTCGACATTATTTGAATTTTTTTCTTCTAATTTCAAGTTTTTTCGTATTTGTGTCCTTCTTCTTTACCTTTTTCTTTTATTTATTTATTTATTTATTTGTTGTTATTTTTTTGGGATTAGCCCACCAGGCACAGGTCACTGACCCACATAAGGGCCTCGGGGAAAAATGTAATAATTATTCATGGTAAATAAATTTTATAATAAAAAGTAAAATAAAATAATAATGATAACAACAATAATAATAATAATAATAATAATAATAATAATAATAATAATAATAATAATAACGCTGTAATAATAATAGTAATAACAAAGAACTATAAAAACAAAAATGTGAGAAACAATATATGTATGTTGTGTTGTCAAAGTAAGAGAAACAATTGAGACCCTGCAATTGTGTGTAAAAGAGGCAGAAAGAGATCAACAACCTGGGACTTGGTCACATATGGCAGCAGGGTCTACCATAGACAACACATTATGCTTCCAATATCTCCCCAGGCGGTAGTACCTCCCTGTTTGGTAGCTGCCTACTAGTAGGGGAATATATTGACTTGCTCTGGTTGTTTGTCCATAATATGCTTCCGTCTCGCTTAAAATGTTGTTAGAACGATTAAGGGTGAGAGTATATATCCAATTGGGTCTCTCTCTCTCTCTCTCTCTCTCTCTCTCTCTCTTATAGTCCGGGGTATATAGTTGAACTTGGTAGCAGGGAGATTTATAGTGATGAGGAAGGGGGGTATAGGTGTGTGTGTGTGTGTGTGTGTGTGTGTGTGTGTTCCCTGTGCGTTAATGTTTGGGCTTTGGGGAAAATGACATCACAAATTCAGAGTTGATAATAAATTGCTCTTCTTATAACACAAATGTATACAGTATCTTATAACTGACTATGTATACCAAAATAGATAAGCTTTAATACATTGGATACCATGAGGGTGAGGGGGAGGGTGAGGGAGGGTGAGGGAGAGAGGTAGGGAGGGTGAGGGAGAGAGGTAGGGAGGGTGAGGGAGAGAGGGTGAGGGAGAGAGAGGTAGGGAGGGGGAGGGGGTACTGGGTTAATGGTATTAGCAACAAGGTGATTTGACGTGTGTAATTTGATCTTCAGTCGTGTCTTTGTTGCGATTATTAAGTCTGTCTGCTTGTCTGTCTGTCTGTCTGCTTGTCTGTCTGTCTGCTTGTCTGTCTGCTTGTCTGTCTGTCTGTTTATTTTGTTGAAAGTTGCCATATTTATTCCCTTTAAAAATTTGTCAGAGTTAGTTTTATACACAACCCCGTGATTGGATCTGTATACCTGTAATAAACACCTGTGCTTTTTACCTGTCTTTTCAACAATATCTGTACCTGTAGTTACCTGTAATTGTACTGTAGACTAAGTAGTTCCCTTGTCTACTTACTTACTTACTTACTTACTTACTTATTTACTTACTTTCTTAATTACTTACTCATTCACTCACTCCACCACTCACTCATCCTCCCCCCCACCACCACCACCACCACCACTCACTCACTTACTTACTTACTTACTTACTTACTTGATTACTTACTTACTTACTTACTTAGATTTACTAGGTGTTGGAAGTGTTAAGGCTGCTGGGATTTTTAAAAGCATATACGTAGTTCACTTGGCCTCAAGGTTGCGCGTTTCAATTCACTGTCAGGTTTTTAAAGTACCGTTCATGAGGTGATTGGTCTTCCAGTCATCAGGGCTATAAAACTGAAGCGAGGGTTTAGTGCTTCAGCTACCAGGGGGGTGGGGTGAAGCACTTTTTATGAGAGCTTAGTTTAGTGCTTCAGCTACCCAGGGGAGGGGGGATGAATGAAGCACCATTTATGAGATCTACAACATTAACCCCTTGTGTCCCCCCCCCTTCCGTCCTCTGAGCTGGATAAAGGTGGTGTCTACGTACAGGTTAAAGATCAACTGATACCTGATAGAATAGGTGGTATTATGAGCAGGTAACTAACGCCTGTGTGTAATAAGCAAAATGTCAGGCCCTCGCTCGGGAGCAGTTTTTGTCGCCAGCTTTCAAAGTTCACTGGAGCTTATGACTCTTTATTCCTCCTGGTGAGATACTGAAGATTCATATCATCACCATCATCACCATCATCATCATATTATATCATCACCACCCCACCACACATCATCATCATCATCACACATCATCACCATTATCATCATCATCCACCACCACCACCACCAGATCATCATCATCATCATCACCATCATCACCATCATCATCACATTATCATCATCATCCACCACCACCACCACCACCACATCATCATCATCATCATCATCATCATCATCATCATCATCATCCTGGTTAACGTTTTGGGGGTTAACACTGTAGCCAGATATAGTATTGGTCACTGTACTGTATATAATAACATGTTATTTACCTCTTGTGTGTCGTGGTGACCAGAATCTTCCTATATGGTTATGGAAGTTACCTGTGTGTTTAGGGGGGGTCAAAGGTGAAGGTCATTTAGTGGTGGCGTAGTGTGTGAGTGTCCATAAGGTTAGTTGGGGAGTGATGGGTGTGGCGTGACCTTATCAGTATCAAACACATACATACACACACATACATACATACATACACATACCTGCCTAGGTGCACACCCAGTATTGATAGGGCACTGGTGGCCTGGGGTGAATACTGGTGGTGTGTGTGTGTGTGTGTGTGTGTGTGTGTGTGTGTGTGTGTGTGTGTGTGTGTGTGTGTGTGTGTGTGTGTGTGTGTGGAGACCTTGAGGACTTTTAGTCACGTAGACACCTGTGTTGACTCCCCCTCTTCTCTTCTTCCTCTCTCCCTCTCTTCTTCTTCTTCCCTCTCTTACCCCTCTCTTCTTTCTCTCCCCTCTTTCTTATCTTGCCCACTTCCCTGTCTTCCCTCTCTTCTCCTCTTCCTTCTCTCCCCTTCTTCTCTCTCTTTCTCTCTTCCATCTCTTCCTTCTCTCCCTCTCTTCCTTTCTTTCTTCCTTCTCCTCTTCCCTTTCTCTCCTTCTCCATCTCTTCCTTCTTTCTCTTCCTTTCTTCCTTTCTCCCCCTCACCAGGTGCCACCATCAGCTGTACCATTGTTCCCCACACCTGCTATTGTAGTACTCTGCCCCTCTGATAAGTAGGGTATCATAAAGGATCGCCTATGTCACAGCCTGATAAACACAGAGACGTGACAAACAAAAGACGTGATCAAACACAGAGACGATAAGCACAGAGACGTGATAAACACAGAGACGTGATAAGCACAGAGACGTGATAAACACAGAGACGTGATAAACACAGAGACGTGATAAACAAAAGACGTGATAAACAAAAAGACGTGATAAACACAGAGACGTGATAAGCACAGAGACGTGATAAACACAGAGACGTGATAAGCACAGAGACGTGATAAACACAGAGACGTGATAAACACAGAGACGTGATAAACAAAAGACGTGATGAACACAGAGACGTGATAAAACAAAAAGACGTGATAAACAAAAGACGTGATAAACACAGAGACGTGATAAACACAGATACGTGATAAACACAGAGACGTGATAAACACAGAGACGTGATAAACAAAAGACGTGATAAACACAGAGACGTGATAAGCACAGAGACGTGATAAACACAGAGACGATAAACACAGAGACGTGATAAACAAAAGACGTGATAAACACAGAGACGTGATAAAACAAAAGACGTGATAAACAAAAGACGTGATAAACACAGAGACGTGATAAACACAGATACGTGATAAACACAGAGACGTGATAAACACAGAGACGTGATAAACAAAGAAACGTGATAAACAAAGAGACGTGATAAACACAGAGACGTGATAAACAAAAAGACGTGATGAACAGGATATAGAGCAGGATATGGTAATCACCTTGACCAGAACATGATAAACGTGATTAAGAAGAACGCGATAAGCGGGGGGAGGAAGAGGATATACTGTACAGAAGCACAGACAGGAAGCACCTTTGTTACTTCTACCTGTACATAGACATACAAAGCTTTCCTTAATTATCTCGTATAAGTCATCCACCACCTGACCCCCGCCACACCGTTATCACCCATGCAGTATTATAAGTCATCCACCACCTGACCCGCCACACCGTTATCACCCATGCAGTTATTATAAGTCATCCACCACCTGACCCCCGCCACACCGTTATCACCCATGCAGTTACATAAGTCATCCACCACCTGACCTCGCCACACCGTTATCACCCATGCAGTTATTATAAGTCATCCACCACCTGACCCCTGCCACACCGTTATCACCCATGCAGCTCTCATAAGTCATCCACCACCTGACCTCACACCGTTATCACCTATGCAGTTACCATAAGTCATCCACCACCTGACCTCGCCACACCGTAATCACCCATGCAGTTACCATAAGTCATCCACCACCTGACCCTCGCCACACCGTTATCACCCATGCAGTTACTCATAAGTCATCCACCACCTGACCCTCGCCATACCGTTATCACCCATGCAGTTACCATAAGTCATCCACCACCTGACCCTCACACACCGTTATCACCCATGCAGTTATCATAAGTCATCCACCACCTGACCTCGCCACACCGTTATCACCATGCAGTTACATAAGTCATCCACCACCTGACCCACACCGTTATCACCCATGCAGTTACCATAAGTCATCCACCACTGCCCCCGCCACACCGTTATCACCATGCAGTTACCATAAGTCATCCACCACCTGACCCCTGCCACCGTTATCACCCATGCAGTTACTATAAGTCATCCACCACCTGACCCCGCCACACGTTATCACCCATGCAGTTACATATCATCCACCACCTGACCTCGCCACACCGTTATCACCCATGCAGTTACTAAGTCATCCACCACCTGACCCCGCCACACCGTTATCACCCATGCAGTTACCATAAGTCATCCACCACCTGACCCCCGCCACACCGTTATCACCCATGCAGTTACCATAAGTCATCCACCACTGACCCTCGCCACACCGTTATCACCCATGCAGTTACCATAAGTCATCCACCACCTGACCCTCGCCACACCGTTATCACCCATGCAGTTACCATAAGTCATCCACCACCTGACCCTCGCCACACCGTTATCACCCATGCAGTTACCATAAGTCATCCACCACCTGACCCCCGCCACACCGTTATCACCCATGCAGTTACCATAAGTCATCCACCACCTGACCCCCGCCACACCGTTATCACCCATGCAGTTATCAGATACAGCACAGGCAAAATAACGCAACTTCCTGGTGGTTGTGTTTGAGAGAATGCTGAAGCTGCTAATGAATTGGTTGGTGTCACGCCATTTTCACCCTTATCTTTACCTAGCATCGATTTTTAGTTGTTGTTATTGTTCTTGTTGTTCTTCTTCCATTCTTTGTTGTTATTCTTGTTCTTCTTTCATTCTTTATTGTTGATATTGTTCTTCTTCCCAAGCAACGCAAATGAAGGCTATGTTATGATGATTTAGGTTAGGTTAGGTTGGGTTAGGTTACACTAGGTCTTGCCAAGTTAGTTAGGTTATCTTAGCTTAGGTTAGGTTGCTAGGTTAGCTTAGGTTAGGTTAGGTTGAGGTTACGCCGAGTGGAAGCTAGTGGGTTTGAGTTAGGTTACATAGGTCTGCTAGTAGTTATCTTAGCTAGGTTATGGGTAGGTTAGTTTAGGTTAGGTTAGGTTGGGTTAGGTTAAAGGTCTTGCGTTGTTAGGTTAGCTTAGGTTAGGTTAGGTTGGGTTAGGTTACAGTAGGTCGGGGTTAGGTTACACCAGGTCTTCTAAGTTAGTTAGGTTATCTTAGCTTAGGTTAGGTTGGGTTAGGTTAGCTTAGGTTAGGTTAGGTTAGGTTGGGTTATGGATGCTGTAATCGGTCACCCAACTGCCATCCCTTTGTTTCGCTAGTTGATGTCCGATGGTCGTCTTCAGCTGCGAATGTTGACCGCAGGAGAGAGATGCAGCTGATGGCGTAAGTCTTGTATTGTTGACACCTTTATCGGTCAATGCAAACCAGGGAGGCATTCATGGTGGTGATAGTGAGGTAAATGCCACAAAAACAGGAGTTGGAGGCATTCATGGTGGTGATAGTGAGGTAAATGCCACAAAAACAGGAGTTGGAGGCATTCATGGTGGTGATAGTGAGGTAAAACAAAACAGGAGTTGGAGGCATTCATGGTGGTGATAGGGAGGTAAATGCCACAAAACAGGAGTTGGAGGCATTCATGGTGGTGATAGGAGGTAAATGCCACAAAACAGGAGTTGGGAGGCATTCATTGGTGATAGTGAGGAATGCAAAAACAGGAGTTGGAGGCATTCATTGGTGATAGTGAGGTAAATGCCACAAAAACAGGGAGTTGGAGGCATTCATGGTGGTGATAGTGAGGTAAATGCCACAAAAAACAGAGTTGGAGGCATGGTGGTGATAGTGGGTGCAATGCCACAAAACAGGAGTTGAGGCATTCATGGTGGTGATAGTGAGGTAAATGCCACAAAAACAGGAGTTGGAGGCATATGGTGATAGTGAGGTAAAGCCACAAAAACAGGAGTTGGAGGTTCATGGTGGTGATAGGAGGTAAATGCCACAAAACAGGAGTTGGAGGCATTGGTGATAGTGAGGTAATGCCACAAAAACAGAGTTGAGGAGTTAGGGGCAAAAACATTCAGGTGAGTTGGAGGCATTCATGGTGGTGATAGTGAGGTAAATGCCACAAAACAGGAGTTGGAGGCATTCATGGTGGTGATAGAGGTAAATGCCACAAAACAGGAGTTGGAGGTATTCATGGTGAGTGATGAAATGCCACAAAAACAGGTTGGAGGCATTCATGGTGGTGATGGTAAATGCAAAAACAGGAGTTGGGTATCTGTAGGATAGAGGAAATCTACAAACAGGAGTTGAGGCCCAAAACAGGAGTTGGAGGCATTCATGGTGGTGATAGTGAGGTAAATGCCACCAAAACAGGAGTTGGAGGCATTCATGGTGTGATAGTGAGGTAAATGCCACAAAACAGGAGTTGGAGCATTCATGAGTAAATGCCCAAAAACAGGAGTTGGGCATTCATGGTGGTGATAGTGAAATTAAATAGGATGCATGGTGAATTAAATGCCACAAAACAGGAGTTGGGCATTCATGGTGGTGATAGAGTAAATGCCACAAAAACAGGAGTTGGAGGCATTCATGGTGGTGATAGTGATTAAATGCCACAAAAACAGGAGTTGGAGGCATTCATGGTGGTGATAGTTGAGTAAATGCCACAAAAACAGGAGTTGGGCATTCATGGTGGTGATAGTAGAGGTAAATGCCACAAAACAGGAGTTGGAGGCATTCATGATGGTGATAGTGAGGTAAATGCCACAAAAACGGGTTGGAGGCATTCATGGTGGTGATAGTGAGGTAAATGCCACAAAAACATGAGTTGGAGGCATTCATGGTGGTGATAGTGAGGTAAATGCCACAAAAACAGGAGTTGGAGGCATTCATGGTGGTGATAGTGAGGTAAATGCCACCAAAAACAGGAGTTGGAGGCATTCATGGTGGTGATAGTGAGGTAAATGCCACCAAAAACAGGAGTTGGAGGCATTCATGGTGGTGATAGTGAGGTAAATGTCATCAAAACAGGAGTTGGAGGCATTCATGGTAGTGATAGTGAGGTAAATGCCACAAAAACAGGAGTTAGTGGTACTGAATCTCTCACCCCAGGTTGGTTAAGGTTGATTAAAACATCCAGGACCTCTTCAGAATAATGTCAACCTGAAAACGCAAGACGAGGGATTAAAATGATCCAAAATTAACCCACAACACCTTGATGAACTTGATCTGGTCCCATTTACAATCTTACTCCTGCCAACCTCTTTATAATTTACACGTCCAGAACTTGTTAAAAACTGTAACCTGTTGTTAATTTGCTTTACATAACTTCCAGACGTAGAAGAACTTGTAATTTGTAACCTGTTAGTGATGTATAACTCCCAGAACTTGTTAAAAATAACCTGTAACCTGTAACCTGCTGGTGATTTATAACAGGTCTTCCTACAGCCAGGTAATGGAGTAGTGTTGTTGACAAGTTTGATTGAATGAGATGCTCACCTGTGTTGTTTACCTGTGAGGAGTGATCGTCTCTCTCTCTCTCTCTCTCTCTCTCTCTCTCTCTCTCTCTCTCTCTCTCTCTCTCTCTCTCTCTCGCTTTGTTTACATTGCTGTGTTTATTTGTTTGTGTTTGCTGATGATTTTTCTCTACTGTGGCTTAATGGTTAATAGGGATGGGAAATAGTAGACGGATATAAGGAAATAGAGAGTAGATAGGGAGACAGTAGACGAGATATAGGGGAATAGACAGTAGATAGGGAGACAGTAGACGAGATATAGGGGAATAGACAGTAGATAGGGAGACAGTAGACGAGATATAGGGGAATAGACAGTAGATAGGGAGACAGTAGACGAGATATAGGGGAATAGACAGTAGATAGGGAGACAGTAGACGAGATATAGGGGAATAGACAGTAGATAGGGAGACAGTAGACGAGATATAGGGGAATAGACAGTAGATAGGGAGACAGTAGACGAGATATAGGGGAATAGACAGTAGATAGGGAGACAGTAGACGAGATATAGGGGAATAGACAGTAGATAGGGAAATATTAGACGGAGATAGGGAAATAGTAGACGGTGGACAGGGATGACAGAAGCACAGTGAGAAATAACACGTCAGTTAAGATGTAGATAAACTAGTACCCGCTGACGTAAATACCCGATAATCACTCGGTACTGACGGACGGAGGAACGATAACCTGTACGACCACTGACGCAGGTGACTCCGAGACGACGCAGGGAGACAGAGTAGTTAAGGGGAGGGACAGTATATCTATCGATTTACCTGAAAGAATATTGTCTAAATTTTTCTTGTTTTTGAGGTAAATGGTCTCTCTCTCTCTCTCTCTCTCTCTCTCTCTCTCTCTCTCTCTCTCTCTCTCTCTCATCGATAGTTGGGTTGTGTAAAACATATAAATTGAGGAAGAATTCATTTTGCTTCTCATTTCTGCTATATTCTTATCTCTCATTATTGTGTATGTGTGTACTTATAGATAAACCAGATAGCATGTAAGTCGTCGTAATTCTGATGATAACATGCGTGAGTGTTGGTTGTTGCGGTCTCGTAATTTGGGGCCCGGGGGAGGGTGGGGGGAGGGGGTCACACGCTGCCACCTGTTGAGGGTTAACTATCCTCCTCCCGATTGTTTCCCTGATATGGTGTCATGACCTTGGTAAATACACTAGACGCGTCATTATTTCCTGAAGGTTGGGGTGTGTTTGTGTTTGTGTGTTGTGTGTTTGTGTGTGTGTGTGTGTGTGTGTGTGTGTGTGTGTGTGTGTGTGTGTGTGAGAACAAGTGGGTGTTAGGTGATACCGAGTGTGACTACAAGTGATGGAGGTGTTTGACAGTCATTAATGATACACGGCACACCTGACTAATGTTCCCTACTAACACACACACACACACACACACACACACACACACTCACTCAACGAAATATATCTCAATTTTTTTCTCATTAGTTGTGACGTTAAATATTATAGTTCAAAATTACGAGTAAAATTTTCAACAAGTGTTTTTACAATTAGTGTGTGTGTGTGTGTGTGTGTGTGTGTGTGTGTGTGTGCGTGTGTGTGTGTGTGTTTAGCGATTAGTTCACTTGTCATTCTTGTTACCTGAAGAATAAGTGGGATATCTCGGCCAGTTGTGTGTGTATGTAACATTACTGTATGTGATTTATAATCTGTGTCCATTCAGTTATTATTAAGTAGCGTAAAAAAAATAGAAGAAACAGGTTCGATAATATTAAATATTTATTTACGAGGAGTTGACAGACAGCCAAATGTTCCCTGATAATACCTGTCATTAAAAATATACTAATTTCCGTACCTGTGGTATTATACTGTAATGGAAAAAAGGCAAGTTATTTTGGTTAACATATCACGTATTTATGTCCATAGCCGAGTAATATTAAAATGATGGACGGAATTCAGTCGTTATATATATATGGGCGACCAAGTGACTGACTGACTGAATGACTGAATACCGTAAATAGTTTTCCCTAACACCTTAAAATTCCACCACCCCCTTTTTTCCGGCGTCCTTAGCAACCATCACAATTCTTGGTGGTGATTGGTTCTTGGTTGCTAAGGGCGGTGGGACTCGGTTAGACTCCCTGGACTGTGATGGCTAATGAGGACACCAAGATAGGGGGGGGGTTGAGGTTAGTAGGGAATTCAATGGAGGTAAAGAAGTCAAGGTTAGAGCTGAGATATTATGTGTTCTTCAAAGCCTTTTCGAGTTAAGATACGGTGTGTGTGTGTGTGTGTGTGTGTGTGTGTGTGTGTGTGTCAAAGAGAGAGAGAGACTCATGGGGTGGTGTTCAGCTAGGTGAGGCAAGTGTCCACCTCTGTTTGGGATAATGGTCGTAATAATGATAAACTGAGGTTAAACATTCTCTCTCTCTGTATATTTTGTTGGTAAGTTGACGAAGTGTGTCTCTGTTTGTATTGACTGACTGGGTGTTACTGTGGGAGGAGAGGGTTGATTTTAACGCTGGTGCGGCGATAAACGGTCTGGTCTGTTCCTGCAAAAAATCTTTCCTTGTCGGTGTTTTCGAGCTCGAATGTTTGAGTGGGAGGTTTATTATCTTCACTTAACCTAACTTAGCCTATCCTAGACCTAACCTATACCTAACCTAACCTAACCTAACCTAACCTATACCTAACCTAACCTAACCTAGCGGAACCATGAAGGGAATAGACTACAGAAGATACAAACGCTTAACGTTATTAATATGTTGTGTGTGTGTTACTGGGGGAGTGAGTGAGTTGGCAATAGACCCCCAAGACATTAAGTTTATATGACTAGTGTTGGAGACGACCTTGAGCTGTGGTCATGGAGCAAGGTCATCCCTCGGGAACACACACACACACACCCACACCCACACCATGTTGCTGGGATAGTCTTGTCATGGTCCGATTTTTTTATTTTTTTCATTATGTTAACAGCCAAGGAGTCATGGTTAGGTTAGGTTAGGTTACGTTACGTTACGTTAGGTTTGGTTAGGTTAGGTTAGGTTAGGTAGGAAAGATGAAAGACAGTGAATTTTTTTGCTAATGTAAGAAAAATTTATTTAAAACAATAAAGAAATCGTAAAAAAAAAATCTAATTGAATCGAATATAAGATTAAGTAATGGAGTTAAGACGTAATAGATAAGAAGGTTAAAGAAAGAGACAGACAACACGCGGATGAATAAAACTAAATGAGAAATAATTATTAGACTAAGCAACTGTGAAGTCATGTTATGCCATG
>NW_024740202.1:1816131-1886131 GCF_018991925.1 Homarus americanus | reverse complement strand
ACACCACTACCGCCGCCCCCCCCACACCCTGCCTCTTACATATCCTACCACCACGCCCCACGCCACTACCGCCCCCACACCACTACCCGCCGCCCCACACCCTGCCTCTTACATATCCCACCACCACCACCACCACTGCCCCCCACGCCACCCGCCATACCCTGCCGCCCCACACCACTACCGCCCCTACCCCCACTACCGCTGCTCCTACACACCACCCCCTTCGCCACTACCACGCCACCCCTACCTGCCTCCCCCACACCACTACCCATACTTCCCCTGCATACCACCGCTCCTACACACCGCCCCCTACGCCTTCTGCACCACCTACATATTCATAGGTTATTGAGAGAGAGAGAGAGAGAGAGAGAGAGAGAGAGAGATCAGTGCCTACTCATAATGTTAATATAAATTACAGGTACCGTTATTCCTCACGGTGCCTTAATTAACCTGGTAACATTAACACCTGGGATTATAAAGGTGAAGTAATGATCTTTGTTGATGTTTAATTACTGTTATTATTATTTAGTCTGCCCATTGTGTGTCCAGTTTCTCAGGTAGTAATGTCCTAAGATGAGGTGTGTGGAGATTGATAATGGTGTCCGGTCTTTGGTGTCCGGTCTTTGGTGTCCGGTGTTGATTGGTGTCCGGTGTTGATTGCTGTCTGGTCTTGATTGCTGTCTGGTCTTTCTTGGTGTCCGGTCTTGATTGCTGTCTGGTCTTTCTTGGTGTCCGGTCTTGATTGGTGTCTGGTCTTGATTGGTGTCCGGTCTTGCTTATCTCGATACCGGATTTTGTTTAATATTAGTATACCTGTACATATAATCCACCCATGGAGAGTATCTCAGTCAGGACATGTTGTTGTGTGTCAGTCAGTCAGTCAGTCAGTCAGTCAGCCAATCAGTCAGTCAGTCAGTCAGTCAGTCAGTGCTAAGGGGTGTTACCATTACTAGGCCAAAAGCTTTCTCATCAGTCAGTCAATCAGTCAGTCACTCAGTCAGTCAGTCAGTCAGTCAGTCAGCCAATCAGTCAGTCAGTCAGTCAGTCAGTCAGTGCTAAGGGGTGTTACCATTACTAGGCCAAAAGCTTTCTCATCACCATTAAAGCTGAAAACAATCAAAGCTTAACCTTCATGTGTTTATTATCTCGTAAATGTCTTTGTTGGCCATAACGTAAACAACCTCAGCTTGAAGTTAATAGATACGTTTACCTTTGGGAGTTTATCAGGTTCACTTTCTATCAAGTTTTACTCATTTATTCTATATTTTTTACTGTTTTATCAAGTTTTATTAAATTTATTTTATATTTGAACTGTTTTATTAAGTTTTATTCAATATATTCTATATTTTTTACTGTTTTATCAAGTTTTACTAATTTATTCTCTATTTTTTACTGTCTTATCAAGTTTTATTAAATTTATTAAATTTTTTTACTTTTTTTATCAAGTTTTATTCAATTTATTCTATATTTTTACTGTTTTATCAAGTTTTATTCAATTTATTCTATATTTTTACTGTTTTATCAAGTTTTATTCAATTTATTCTATATTTTTACTGTTTTATCAAGTTTTACTAAATTTATTCTATATTTTTTACTGTTTTATCAAGTTTTATTCAATTTATTCTATATTTTAACTGTTTTATCAAGTTTTACTCAATTTATTCTATATTTTTACTGTTTTATCAAGTTTTACTAAATTTATTCTATATTTTTTACTGTTTTATCAAGTTTTACTCAATTTATTCTATATTTTTTACTGTTTTATCAAGTTTTATTCAATTTATTCTATATTTTAACTGTTTTATCAAGTTTTACTAAATTTATTCTATATTTTTTCTGTTTTATCAAGTTTTACTCAATTTATTCTATATTTTTACTGTTTTATCAAGTTTTACTAAATTTATTCTATATTTTTTACTGTTTTATCAAGTTTTACTCAATTTATTCTATATTTTCACCTTTTTATTAAGTTTTACTAAATCTATTCCATATTTTCACCGTTTTATCAATGTTTTACTCAATTTATTCTATAATTTTTACTGTTTTATCAAGTTTTACTAAATTTATTCTATATTTTTTACTGTTTTATCAAGTTTTATTAAATTTATTCTATATTTTTTACTGTTTTATCAAGTTTTATTCAATTTATTCTATATTTTAACTGTTTTATCAAGTTTTACTAAATTTATTCTATATTTTTTACTGTTTTATCAAGTTTTAATCAATTTATTCCATATTTTCACCGTTTTATTAAGTTTTACTAAATTTATTCTATAGTTTAACTGTTTTATCAAGTTTTAATCAATTTATTCTATATTTTCACCGTTTTATCAAGTTTTATTCAATTTATTCTTTATTTTCACCGTTTTATTAGGCTTACCGCTTGCGTTATATCAGCCTTAATCTGTATATTGTTTTAGCTTGATTCAATTGTTTTTGTGTTGATTTTTTTTATTGGACTAAAGTTCCCGCCAGTCTTATATTAAAAGTTATTGACCCATAATGAATTAGGGATAAGACTTTTGGAAGTTTGATAAAAGAATAACAGGTTGTGTACATGACCTGTGTGTAGTGGTTAGTTTAGAACCTGATCGTGTTGTATATCTCAGGTCAGAAGATTAATACTGATGGTCAGGTAAGGTTATGTTCGGAGATGATATAGTACAGTATCCTCTCTCTCTCTCTCTCTCTCTCTCTCTCTCTCTCTCTCTCTCTCTCTGTAGTGAAGTTCCTTTCACCAATTAACACAACAGTACCGAGTTTCTACCAGGTTATATTGTTAATTAATTCTTGTTATGTTTCCACAGGTAAGCTGGTGTTGAGGATCTGCAGCAGGTGTTAAACTGGACGACATGAAGGTAAATATGACACATGTGGTGGGTGGGTGGGTGGGTGTGGTGGGTGGGTAGGTGGGTGCGATGGATGGGTGGGTGCGGTGGGTGTGTGGGTGGGGGTCCAGGCATTGAGGATTGGGGAGGTTACAGTCACCAACCACCTATTGCTGTGGTGTAGAGACTGACCAAAGGTAACTTCCAGGTGTAAAAAGTGTTTGTAAAAGATGGAGAAATGAAGTACAGTACGTTTATTTAGATTGTTCGTTTGTTATTATTATTATTATTAGTAGTAGTAGTAGTAGTAGTAGTAGTAGTAGTAGTAGTAGTAGTAGTATTATTATTATTATTATTATTGATATTATTGTTTTATTATTTTTGTTCTTATTATTTCTTTCTTGCCGTCATTTAGTATCGTTAATTGTATTATTTTGTTTACGATACACACACACTACACACGCACACACACACACACACACACACACACACACACACACACACACACAGAGTACATAAGCATAGGTAATGAGGTGGGTGTTAATTAATGAAGGTTGGCAGGTGTGTGTGTGTGTGTGTGTGTGTGTGTGTGTGTGTGTGTGTGTGTGTGTGTGTGTGTGTGTGTGTGTGTGTGTGTGCAGGCTTCACACCTCCTCAACTCTGGCATATAACGACTGGTCTGTTGATACTGTTGAGTAAACCTCACCCATGATGCTGACAGAAGGCCAACACACACACACACACACACACACACACACACACACACACACACACACACACACACTCTTGGCACGAGATGAATATATCCGGGATGTGAAGCCGGGAAGAGATGTGTTTGTTTTATGGCATCAATTATTAAGGAACACTTTGTACTTTTTTCAAGAAACAACAAAAGTAACAAAATGTGAAGTAGCTTTCTAGCCTTCTGTTGGTCAATTAAAAGAACGCCACCCGAGGCACAAGGCGAGCGAACGATCATCTGGTGTAGCTTTCATGATCCGGTAATAACTGGGTGGCGTGAAGGCGGGCAAAGCGTTCGTCTGGCGAAGTTATCATGAGGGTGTAATTGCCGGGTGTCAGGGAGGCGGGCTAATGTCGTTCTCGCTCTACTTCCTCAAATATCCTCGCGTGGTGAAGGAGGAACGCCAGGCGCTCTTAATTGCTCGTGCTGGCGCTGGCTTGGGTGAAGATGACTTTTTTTTTGTGTGTATTAAATAGCGATGAAAGAATAATATTTAATAGTACGTAGATGATCGTGTTAGTATAGATGAATGAAGACAAATGCAAAAAACTAGTCCACATATTTATGAGACGAGACGAAGAACAAAGATTTAAGGACTGTGTTGTGAAGACTGAAGTAATGATTTATTTCCCTAAGATGTAGAATAAACTCTAGTGGTTATAATAGGTAATAGGGATCTTAAATAGGTAGATAATTAGGTATATTTGGAAATTTATATAAGTTATAATATTAGGAGTGAAGGAGATTTTAAAACAAGAATAGGTCAAGAAAACAACAACAACAACAACGACAAAAACAACAACAATAATAATAATAACAACAACAACAACAACAACAACAAAAACAACAATAACAACAACAACAACAACACTGGCGTTATGGTCGTCATCCTTGCATCTGTCCGTCTGTCTCTTTGTCGTCATAAGTGTCCCCGATCCCCAGTCAGCCACCCCGTCAGGTCGTGGGTGACGGGAACAAATACATAAATGTTATTTTTTTTTTTTTTGTTATTTGTTTTATGATGGCGGTGGAGTGACGTGTTATTATCGTGACTCACTGGCGGTGGTGACCTCAACCTGTTTCTTCAAGGTAAAGGTCATGGAGGTCACTGTTGCAGCTTGGCCAACACTTAACCAACTGAAATACCACTGTTGTTGTTGTTGTTGTTTTGTTGTTCTTCTTCGTTATTATTATTATTATTATTATTATTATTATTATTATTAATATTATTATTATTATTATTATTATTATTATTATTATTATTGATAGGTACCTGGATCGATAAGTACGTACATAAACATATAGACAGGTGTGTGTGTGTGTGTGTGTGTGTATCAAATCAGACTATCTGTAAAATACCTGTAAAAAAGTTCCGTTTTATGTTGTGTATATATATATATATGTTAGGTTAGGTCAGGTCAGGTTAGATTAGATTAGATTACTGTATTTAGCTGAGAACTGCGAAAAGCTCCATTCATCTTCACATTGAACTTAAACTGACCTAATCTTATCTATACCCTGACCTGTCCCAAGTTTAACCTTACGTACACACAACATGAAACGGAACTTTTTTTTATACATATTGTCTGATTTAACATATTGCCTAATTTAACATATTGCTTAATTTAACATATTGCCTAATTTAACATATTGCCTAATTTAACATATTGCCTAATTTAACATATTGCTTAATTTAACATATTGCCTAATTTAACATATTGCTTAATTTAACATATTGCCTAATTTAACATATTGTCTAATTTAACACATTGCTTAATTTAACATATTGCCTAATTTAACATATTGCTTAATTTAACATATCGCCTAATTTAACATATTGCCTGTAACACACATATTGGCATTTTGACCATAGTGGAGATTTCTTGTTTACTGAAGTTGTGTCTGTTATCATTATTTTTATGGAGATTATTAGTGTCAGAATATAAGTAAGTTGCTGTTTGGGTAGGTTAGGTTAGGTTGGGTTTAGTTAGGTTAGGTTAGGTTAGGTTAGGTTAGGTTAGGTTAGGTTAGGTTAGGTTAGGTTAGGTTAGGTTAGGTTAGGTTATTGCTGTGATCGTTTTTCCCATTACCAGTTATTTCCCAGATGTAAACAAAAAATAATAAAAAAAATGAATAAATAAATAAATTAAAAACCAAAAAAAACGAAAAACAAAAACAAAGCAAAAAACTAAACAAAACAAAACCAAGAACAAATTGTGCCACAGTTTTCAGATGAGGTATCGTGAGAGAACATCTATCATGGCATAATCATCACCCCCATTGTTGAGTATCATGGCTGCCTGTGTGTTGTGTGTACCCTGGCGTCTGTATTAATGATCTTTATTAATAACGTGGTAGTGAGGGAGAGGGAGGGGAGGGAGATGCCTGACGGAGGGAGATGCCTGACGGAGGGAGATGCCTGACGGAGGGAGGAAGCAGTAGAAGGAGGACCCAGGGACACCTATTACAGGAATAAGTCTATTAACATTATAACAGTACCCCAGAATGGATCAATTATTTCATCATTTATTTATCGCCACACTCGTCAGCTTTACCGTGTACTTGCAAGTTCCAAATTGCTTCGTGTTTTTTTTATTATGTTTCAGTCTTCAGATGTAGCGATGATGTTTTTACCGGGTGTGTTTATCTGGCCGGTGAGTGATGGTGTTGTGCTATGTGGAGTAACAATGGTAAACGAGAGGGATATTTGCTATGGTTTAGGTTAGATGAGAGAGAGGGAAGGGGCTGTGTTCCTCTTGTTGTCGTCCACCCTGCGCCAGGCTACGAGGAAAAGGTGTGTAGGTGTGATTAAAAAAAAAGAGGTTGTCCAGGTAACTCAGTAGGACAGGTCGGCCTCGGACACAGCAGGGAGTGTGAGGGTCACTTGATGTAGTGTAGTGTTGGTAAAAACGGTTCCACCAGGCAGAGGTCAGGAGGGCGTGATCGTGATAGGTTGTGTGTGTGATGATGACCCTTCACGCCTGCCTTCCTGGTGTGTGTGTGTGTGTGTGTGTGTGTGTGTGTGTGTGTGTGTGTGTGTGTGTGTATGTGTGTGGTGATAATGATGCCTGGGAATGTCAATACAGGTTGATAAGTCATTCATGAGGTAAATGTTGATAATTCACTTTTAACGAAGGTAACCAAGAATGACTTACAACATTCAATGAACCACACCCTCCAAGAAAAAAAAACAATCCCCTCACACGGGAAAAACACTTGTAGTTAATCAGGAGAAGCGGACACTGGACTGACTTAACGAGTGTGAACACGTATAAATCATCAGTGAGTGTGAGTACCAAGGTAAAGCCACAGAGATAGACGGACGGCAGGTAAACAGTACATTCCTATCCAGGTGAGCTTGGATGATCCAGGTTGGTAGTGTGTAGACCGACAATACGTAACTGATAAGAAAGATAAGGGGGCGGTAACTAACAGCAGGTGACCTTGACCCAGAAATGTGTGTATGTAAGGGGGGGGGGGTGTGTTCGTGAGGGTGTGTGTGTGTGTGTGAGAGTCTTGACCATCGCTCTTGATTGTGGCTGAGTGATGGGGCGTGATGGGGGTAGTTGTGGTAGTTGTGGTAGTTAAGTGATGGTAGTGAGTGATGGACCGTCCGTGTGATGTTTGGTTGTAGTTGTGGGTGATCGGTGAGGCGTGTGATGGTGGTAGTAGTAATAGTTGTGGTTGGGTTTTGATGGTAGTCCTATAGGTGAATAAGGAGCCTTGTGAATGGTGGTTGATTGTAGTGTGATGAGACGTGTGATAGTAGTAGTTGTTGTGGGTTTGTGATGGTGGTAGATGTGATAAGGCAGAGGAAATGGTGGTAGTTATGTTATTGGTTACGGAAGTGCGAGTAGCTTTGGATAGTAGTAGTAGTAGGAGGAGGAGGAGGATGAGGAGAAAGAGGAGGAGGAGGTGGTGGTGTGGCCAGTGTTGGGGTGATTGTTGGAGTTTACAAGGACCAGTGTTGGAGAGAGTTGAAGGATCATAAGGTGGCCAACAGATCAACACCACCACCACCAACAACAACAACAGGCGGTGTAGGATTGTAAGCAGTCTAGGGCCTGGAGGTGTGTGTGTGTTTATTGGACGAGTCACAAAAAGTAGTCTCGCTCCACCACTCTTGACTCTTACTTACTTACTAGGGTGTGTGTGTGTGTGTGTGTGTGTGTGTGTGTGTGTGTGTGTGTGTGTGTGTGTGTGTGTGTGTGTGTGTGTGTGTAATAATAAATAATAATAATAATAATAATAATAATAATAATTAACGGTTTATTGAAAGAGCTTGGCTGCCAGAAGGCTGAAAATATCAGTTACATAATTGGGGAATGGGTTTAGATTACAAATAATATACAAATAACATAAGTGATATAAATAAGATATATAATAACTAGATGGGGAAAAGCTCAAACTACAGGGCATTTCAACATAGTGACAGTGCAAGAAGTAGTATTTACTGGGAGTGAATACACTGGTTTATTACAGGTTATTGATAATTTTTACAATGGTTGGGACTGGGCTGTTCTTATAGCGATCAGTTCGTGCACGTATGGGCTGGATGCGGTTGTGGTGTCGAACAGCAATTCTCGGGCTAGGGATCTCAGGTGGTAGTAGGAGCCGGTGTCGAGGATGGTGCAGATGTGTATGTGTGTGTGTGTTACTGTATTTGCTGTTTTTGTTAATAATGTCTCCTGTGTGTTTGTAGTTTTTCTTGAGTAATAATAATAATATTATTAATAATAATAATAATAATAATAATAATAATAATAATAATAATAGACACAAAATGATAATAATAATAAATAAATAAATAAATAAATAAATAAACAAACTAAAAAACATCATAAACTCGAGATAACATCCACAGATCAAACTCATATTAACAAGACCATTTTAATCCCAATTTGGACCTGGTTTAAAAGTTTGGCTGAGGACAGGAGAATCCACAGTACAGCTCCTGTCAAAACTCCCTGGACACTTGACCTTTTACTGCGGCATTTACTCCCGGGTCATGAAGTGTAGCAGAAGAATATTGAAAAAACACAAAAAACAACACTGTTACTAAGAAAAATCTGAGGAAATAGGTGTTTAAAAAATCCAACTCTCAGATTTTTTTTCTCAGGTTACAAGGGCAGACGATCTAACTTTCTCGTGATCAGGTGAAAGTTAAAAAGATTTCCAGATGATTGAAAACGAAATTTGATCTGTTCATTCCTTATTATTCTGTTCGTTATATGTAAAATTACCGTAAAATGATGATAATAATCTTTTTAATGACGTTTGGGGAATTGGTGGCGGATATATTTAGGGATTTTTTTTTTAATGTAGGGAAAAAATTAAATAAAACATAAAACTGAAATAAAACTTAAATTAAACCTTGATATTATTTGAACTTTTATGGTTTGTTCGTCTGTAGAAAATAATCTTAGGTTTATTTTACTCGTATGAACTGAGGTGTGGGATGATGGCGGTATTGAGAGTTATTTAAATGGAGAATAAAAAATATCAAACTACATAATTTTTATTTTTTAATGATTTTTTTATCCCCAGTTAGAATTGTCACCTGAGTTCACGTGGCAAACCCTCTCCCCACTCCCCCTCCTCCCCCTCCTCCCACTCTCCCTCTCCACCTCTCCTCCCCCCATAGTCACTGGTCATGCGGAATGCCTCTTATCTGCTCATCACCATCTTCATGTTAACCTAACCTAACCTCACCTAACTGGTTTTTACTTAACAGGCTGTCTGAAGTAATCTCTTGATGCACTAAGCTGTAACAACTTGATAAGGGTTCACCTGGTCTGGGTTTACCTGGTCTGGGTTCACCTGGTCTGGGCCTACCTGGTCTGGCTGGTGTGTGCAGGATGTATGTATGTATGTATGTATGTATGTATGTATGTATGTATGTATGTATGTATGTATGTATGTATGGTTTTATGGTCGCTATTTTTACTCCCATTATGTATATTCTGAAAATGTCACCTAACCTAATGGGGATATAAACAAAGTTGACATAAACCGTATATATATATATGTAACACTCATGTCTTCTCTGTGACCTGGAAAGTTATAAAATAGTAGTTTCTCTTTTTTTTTTTAATGATAATGTCCTTGATAGTCTGAAGTGTAAGTGAATGTTACTGAGGTAAGAATGTGTAGGTGAAGTGTGAGTGAATGTTATTGAGATAGGAATGTGTAGGTGAAGTGTGAATGAATGTTATTGAGATAGGAATGTGTAGGTGAAGTGTTAGTGAATGTTATTGAGATAGGAATGTGTAGATGTAAAGAACGGCAAAACAAAAACCCAACCCAGACCATAATTGACAAACATTCACACCTGTAGATTTAACCCCTTACTGTGGGAGATAAGAACGTGCGTAATTAGAGCATGGTAACTCATTTACCTGGGGCGGATACGCAACACAACACCACGTAAACATTGGCACTGAGACGCTATCGTAACTTAATAATACGCCGCGTAACTTTAATTAAGACGGGAAGGTAAATCGTGCGTATCTTTGAATGTAGATAGATAGAGATAAAGAGTTAATGAATAATAATAAATAGAGATATAGAGTAAATTAATGAATATAGATAGAGATAAAGAGTTAATGAATAATAATAAATAGAGATATAGAGTAAATTAATGAATATAGATAGAGATAAAGAGTTAATGAATAATAATAAATAGAGATATAGAGTAAATTAATGAATATAGATAGAGATAAAGAGTTAATGAATAATAATAAATAGAGATATAGAGTAAATTAATGAATATAGATAGAGATAAAGAGTTAATGAATAATAATAAATAGGATATAGAGTAAATTAATTAATATAGATAGAGATAAAGAGTTAATGAATAATAATAAATAGAGATATAGAGTAAATTAATGAATATAAATACAGGTAAAGAGTAAATGAATAAATATTTATACAATATAAATTCAACCGTGGAAAAAAATGGTTAAATTAAATGATAAATAATAAGCAAAGGTAAAGGAATAAATATGTAATAATTTAAGTGATATAAAAATGTGTTTATAAGAGACGTGTTGTAAGTTTATTGATAAAGTGGATGACATGACGATTAGATACCCTGGCTTATTTAACGTGAGGTTAGGTTAGGTTAGGCTTATATTAAATTAGATAAGGTAAGGTTCACGTAAGAATATTTAATCATTATGTGGTATAAAAACCTGGTGGTGCTTGATCTTCACGTGATCCAAGCTGGGGGTGGTGCCTAATCTTCATGTGATCCAAGCTGGGGGTGGTGCTTAATCTTCACGTGATCCAAGCTGGGAGTACCTAATCTTCACGTGATCCAAGCTGGGGGTGGTGCTTAATCTTCACGTGATCCAAGCTGGGGGTACCTAATCTTCACGTGATCCAAGCTGGGGGTGGCTAATCTTCACGTGATCCAAGGGAAACTAGACATTCAAGATGAGTTTGTCACTAGTGTTGAGTCTTAAGAGGGAGAAGACAAGTACGTGGAAGGCCATAACTCATCGGTCGAGTTCTTGTGTCCAGTGGTAAGTTGTTGACCTCGTTACCTACCTCAGCCTTAACCCTTTGACCTCTGTTACCTGGCCGCAGTGTTGTCATGTGTCTGTGTGTGTGGGGGTAGTGTTTTGTGTGTGTGTGTGTGTGTGTGTGTGTGTGACCATCCTCGAAAGAATAGATTCAGGAGGGAGGCGGAGGGAGGGAGGGAGGGAGTGGGTAGTACTGTCTGTCTATTTATTCACAGATAGTTCCCACTCGTCTGTCTGTCTGTCTGTCTGTGAATTTTTAGGTTAGGTGGGAATCGCATTCGTCTATCTATCCGTTTGTAGGTTAGTAAATTCGGTCGGTACAATAAGTGAATGTTCTCAACGGTGTAATTTAACCAAGGTTCATGCTGGGTATAATAAAGTCTTTTACCTGTACACACGCCATGAGTCTACCTTATCGATTTTGACCTTGGAACTAACTAAAAGATGTCAAGGTTGGTGTTATCAGGTGTGTGTGTGTGTGTGTGTGTGTGTGTGTGTGTGTGTGTGTGTGTGTGTGTGTGTGTGTGTGTGTGTGTGTGTGTGTGTGTGTGTGTGTGGTTTGGTTGTCTAGGGTGGGGGTGGGGAGTTGGGTGATGGGTGGGGTGGGAGGGAGGTTAGGGGTGTTGGGTGGGGTGGGGAGGGAGGTTGGGGTGATGGGTGGGGGTGGGAGGGAGGTTGGGGTGATGGGTGCAGGGTGGGAGGGAGGTTGGGGTGATGGGTGGGGGTGGGGGAGGGAGGTTGGGGTGATGGGTGGGGTGGGAGGAGGTTGGGGTGATGGGTGGGGAAGGGGGTGAACCTTTCCATTGATTGATACAGGCAGAACGAGGAAAGACGGAAGGAAGGGGAGAGGGAGAGAGAGAGAGAAAATGGAAAGGACGGAAGGAAGGCAGGCAGATACCTCTCTCTCTCTCTCTCTCTCTCTCTCTCTCTCTCTCTCTCTCTCTCATGGGATTAATAATTGAAGTAATCCAAGTTTTATATGTGTCCGTCTTCTCGTTCTTTTTTTTTTCTCTTTTCTTTCGTTCCTAAGTTATAAACGAAGCCGATATTAACTTATTTGACCCCGATAGTAAACAAGATTAATGATTTGAGTTCGTGTTGTGTTTTTTTTTAGCAGCGGAGAGAGAGAGAGAGGGGGGAGAGAAAGGAGGGAGAAAAGATATAATAAGAAGAGCGAGAGATGAGGAAGAGGAGAAGAAGGAGAGAGAGAGAGTGAGTTGTGAGTTGATTGAACCCCTTGAGTACAGACAGCATCACCGACTCATCGTACTTAGGATTGTCTTCCTCAAGGGTTTAATATTGTACTCCAAGGGTTGTCATTGTACTCAAGGGGTTAAGTCATTGTACTCAAGGGTTAGCCATTGTACTCACGAAGTTAAGCCATTGTACTCAAGGGGTTAGTCATTGAATTCAAGGGTTGTCATTGTACCTAAGGGGTTGTCATTGTACTCAAGGGTTAAGTCATTGTACCTTGGCGTTGATTCGTTGCACTCAAGTTGTCATTGTACTCACGGGGTTAAGTCAATGTACCGTCATTGCAATGCTGCTGTCAACGCACCAGGTTGTCATTGCACTGGGGTTAACATTGGACTAAGGGTTGTCAATGTACTCGAAGCGTTAAGCCATTGTACTCAAGGTCAATAATGTACCTCACGGGGTTGTCATTGTACTCAAGGGGTTAAGTCACTGTACTCAAGTTAAGTATCATGCTCCAACACTTGCATTCATTAGTGGTAAATGTGATTGAAACTAATTGAACACACACACACACACACACACACACACAGTGTACCACACACACACACACACACACACCAGTACACACAACACACACCAGTACACAACACACACACAGTCGCCAGTTAAGAGTACCGCGACTGGACGACTGGTTGGGGGG
Organism: Homarus americanus; assembly: GCF_018991925.1. Lineage (NCBI taxonomy): Eukaryota > Metazoa > Arthropoda > Malacostraca > Decapoda > Nephropidae > Homarus > Homarus americanus. Next base: position 1,873,138 of record NW_024740202.1, on the reverse strand, counting down.
GGGGCCTCTAGTCGACCCAACTGCAGAAGGAGTACCGTCATATACAGTTGGGGGAAGTGAAGGGCGGTTACAGTGCCAGTGCCATGTTGTCTTCTGTAGTCCAGCCTCTTGGTGACGTCATAGTGCCCATCGCTGTCTGGCATATCCTCTTGGTGACGTCATAGTGCCCATCGCTGTCTGGCATATCCTCTTGGTGACGTCATAACGCTGCCTGGCATATCTTCTTGGTGACGTCATAGCCCCATCGCTGTCTGGCACATCCTCTTGGTGACGTCATAGTGCCCATCGCTGTCTGGCACATCCTCTGACGTCATAGTGCCCATCGCTGTCTGGCATATCTTCTGGTGACGCTGTGCCTATCGCTGTCTGGCATATCTTCTGGTGACGTCATAGTGCCCATCGCTGTCTGGCACATCCTCTTGGTGACGTCATAGTGCCCATCGCTGTCTGGCATATCTTCTTGGTGACGTCATAGTGCCCATCGCTATCTGGCACATCATCTTGGTGACGTCATAATGCCTATCGCTGTCTGGGCATCATTCTGGTGACGTCATAGTGCCCGTCGCTCTGGGCACATCATCTTGGTAACGTCATAGTGCCCATCGCCGTCTGGCATATCTTCTTGGTGACGCTCATAGTCCTATCGCTGGCTGGCATATCTTCTGGTGACGTCATAGTGCCCATCGCTGGCTGGCATATCTTCTCTGGTGACGTCATAGTGCCTATCGCTGTCTGGCATATCTTCTGGTGACGTCGATAGTGCCCATCGCTGTCTGGCATATCCTCTGGTGACGTCATAGTGCCCATCGCTGTCTGGCACATCCTTGGTGACGTCATAGTGCCCATCGCTGTCTGGCATGTCTTGGTGACGTCATAGTGCCCATCGCTGTTTGCATCCTCTTGGTGACGTCATAGTGCCTATCGCTGTCTGGCAACGTCATAGTGCCCATCGCTGTCTGGCATGTCTTGGTGACGTCATAGTGCCCATCGCTGTTTGGCATATCCTCTTGGTGACGTCATAGTGCCTATCGCTGTCTGGCACATCCTCTTGGTGACGTCATAGCGCCATCGCTGTCTGGCATGTCTTGGTGACGTCATGCGCCCATCGCTGTTTGGCATATCCTCTTGGTGACGTCATAGTGCCCGCCGCTGTTCTTGCTGTCGTTCTTTCTGCCGAGTCATTCTCCCCGACCCTCACTGGCACGTACACAGAGGTTTTATGTGTGTGTGTGTGTGTGTGTGTGTGTGTGTTTTATTCGTTAGCCTTCTTAAGTGGGTTTGACCGACGTGCGCTGCTAGTGTTGCCGCGGTTGGTGTTTGTGTTTGAATGTGGGTTGGTACGGGGAGAGAGAGAGAGAGAGAGAGAGAGAGAGAGAGAGAGAGAGAGAGGAGAGATGGCTGCGGGAGTGTGTGGAGGATTATGCATGTGAGTATTTTGCCATGAATATTTATTTGTGTGTACTGTATAATTATGTACTGTAAGTAAACGCTGGTATGTGTATATGAGTGTGTATGTATGTGCGCGTGTGTGTATATGTGTATGTGTGTGTGTGATTTTTAACAGAATACAACAAATTACAGTTTCCGACTCCATTGAAACGCGTACCGCCATGATTATTGTCTCGGGGAATAAACAAATACCACCAATGGTACACTGATTTAGACCTTGTAAACAATAGATACCATAACAAGTATAGACGCTGTGATAAGAGACCTCTAATACACAGATCTAGACTCGCTATAGAGGAAAGAACAGGCGATGAAAACAAATGACAGTCGGCGTGATCTTATAACTTTAATTCTGAGGTTCGAGATGATAACTAAGATAACAAGTTAGATTTTATGATAGAGATCAGAGATGGGGTTAGATATATGGGCTGACAATACCATGATATACATAAGCAAAGTCCAGAATTAAAAGTTAGAAGTGTATCAGTTTTTTTTTAAGATAATTTCCATGATATTTTAAACTTATGTAAGCAAAAAAAAAAAATTATCCCTCACTTCTATTGAGCATCACGTTAAGATGTTGTAAATATTGGCATTACTGTCAGATGTGTAAAGGATTTTGGTTTTTTTAGGGTGACTCTTGTATGTGGTGTGGTGGGTGGGTGGGTGGATGTGGGTGTGGGTGGTGAAGGTGGGTGGGGGAAGGTGGGTGGTGGTGGATGGGGTGTTACGGGGTTGGATGGGGTTAGCATGGGTGGAGATGGGTAGTGAAGGTAGAGTACTTCCCAGTGATATGGATCAAATAAGGTTGAGAATGTGACGGAAGTGACCCTATGGCGGAGGGGAAGTACCAGGAAGTGTCATGTATCTCAACTCGGGTAAATTACTTCCTGTCTTATGTATGTATGTATGTATGTATGTACAGTGTATGTATGTATGTATGTATGTATGTATGTATGTATATTTGTATGTATTTTATTATACACTTGTTAAATGGTATTAATATTGTTATTATTATTATTATTATTATTATTATTATTATTATTATTGTTGTTGTTGTTGTTGATGTTGTTGTTATTGTTGTTATACAGTAGTTAGATAGTGTGAAAGAAAGAGACATAAGACCATATTTTATTATCAGCCCATTTGTGGTCCGCCCTTGTACTGTACTGTGGTGACGGTATGGTGTACTGTGGTAGAGGGTGGTGTGTTGTCTGGCTACATTGAGGATTTCTTGTTGTTCTCATTCTCCTTTTTTCTCCTCCTTCTCCTCCTCCTTCCTCTTCTTCCTCCTCATCGTCCTTATTCGTTTTTGTCTTTTTTTTCCTTAGAAAGTGACCATAACCTTTGACCCTGTGACGAGAGAGAGAGAGAGAGAGAGAGAGAGAGAGAGAGAGAGAGAGAGAGATACCTTTTACACTTACAATTAAAAAAAAATCCACTACTATATTGACTTCAAATCCATACAGTTGATTAAATCATCTTAATTACACCTTGATAAAATTAATGTTTGGGTGAGGTATTGGGGTCAGTGAGAGACGCCAGGTGGTGAGGTGGAGATAATTAATGGAACAACAGGTATAATAATCTCTCCCTCCCTCTAACCACCCCACCCCTCCCACTCACTCCTCCTCCCACTCCATCCCCCTCCCTCACCCCCACTACTCCTCCCACTCCATCCCCCTCCCTCACCCCCACTCCCTCTCCCTCACTGCCTTCACCACTTTTGTTTATCACCAGGTAAATGTTGCCTTCTGATTGATTTATTCCAGGTGAGGTGGTGGTGGTGGAGAGGGGTCGTAGTGGTGATGCTGATGCGAGGGGTAGTAGTAGTGGTGGTGGTGATAGTGGTAGTACATGTAGTGGTGATTGTAGTAGTAGTGGAGGTGGTAGTGGTAGTGCAAATAGTGCTGCCGGTAGTAGTAGTGGTGGTGGTGATAGTGGTAGTACATGTAGCGGTGATTGTATTAGTGTATATAGTGGTGCAGGTAGTAGTAGTAGTAGTAGTGCATGTAGTGGTGATAGTGGCCCTGCAAGGTGGCGTGACCCTGGTGGCCCTGGGTGGAGAAAGTAGCCCCGAGGGAAGCGCTGCCCACCACCACACACGTCCTGCAAGAGAGGGTCACTGTTCACCTCTGTCAGGCAGGTCGGGGGACGAGAGGTGACGTGTGGAGGCCGGAGACGATGAGAGAGAGAGAGAGAGAGAGAGAGAGAGGAGAGAGAGAGAGAGAGAGTGTAGTGTAGGACTGTAAGGCCAAGCCGAGGGCAGGGGAGAGGAGAGAGAGAGAGAGAGAGAGAGAGAGAGAGAGAGAGAGAGAGAGAGAGAGAGAGAGAGGTGAAGATGGTAGTGTTAGGGGGGGGAGGGGAGGGGAGGGCAAGGTCGTACCCATCCCTCATAAGTGTGGTGGTAGGGGTTGGGGAGGGTGGGGGGGCCTCTGTCAGCATCAAGTGGTCATCAGGTGGTGCAGTGCGGGCTGGCCGTCTGTGTTGACTGGACAGAAGAAAATAATAATCTCTCAGTTTAAAAGTCAGTCAGGGTTGGTATTCATAGAGCTGACAGACGTAGGTGAATAAAATGCTAGTATAATGCAGTCAAACCTAACCTAACCGTAACCTAACCTAACGTAACCTAACCGTAACCTAACCTAACGTAACCTACCGTAACCTAACCTAACCTAACGTAACCTACCGTAACCTAACCTAACGTAACCTACCGTAACCTAACGTAACCTACCGTAACGTAACCTAACCGTAATCGTAACGTAACCTAACCTAACCCCAATCCCAACGTAACCTAACCTAACCTAACGTAACCAACCCAACCGTAACCTAACGCAACCCAACCGCAACCCAACCTTAACGTAACCTACCGTAACTCATCAACTAACCCAATGGCCTCACCGTAACCCAACTAACCCAACTCAACCTACCGTAACTCAACCTAACCCAACTCCAACCGCAATCCCAACCTAACGGCCCAACCGTAACCCACACCAACGTAAATCCCAATGTAACCTGTAATCCCAACCTAACGTAACCCGTATCGTAACCTAACCTAACCGTAATCGTAACGTAACCTAACCTAACCTAACGTAACCCATCAGTAACCCAACCTAACCTAACCTAACCTAACCTAACCTAACGTAACCCAACCTAACCTAACGTAACCCAATCAAAATTTAACCTAACGTAACCAACCGTAACCTAACCTAACGTAACCACCGTAACTCACTGTAACCTGAACCTAACGTAACTCAACCGCAATCAACCAACGTAACCCACCGTAACCACCATAACTCAACCTAACGTAACCAATCAACCCAATGTAACTCAATGTAACCCAACCCAACCTAACCTAACCTAACCTAACCTAACCTAACCTTAACGTAACCTAACCGTAACCCAACCTAACGTAACCTAATCAACCTACCGTAACCTAACCTAACCTAACGTAACCTAACCGTAACCTAACCTAACGTAACCTAACCGTAACCTAACCTAACGTAACCTACCGTAACCTAACCTAACCTAACGTAACCTACCGTAACCTAACCTAACCGTAATCGTAACCTAACCTAACCTAACCTAACCATCATTATACATTTTTCTCACATACTAAGGAGGTATTTACTCTTCCTGTTATGGGGTACAGGGGCTCATCTTCTGTCTTAGAGGTCACTGGTTCGAGCCCCGGATATCCTCAGTTCGTCTAAGTAAGGGAATAAAGATGATCGAGTGTATTGAAGAATTACTATAGAATGAGTTGTATCCACACTGATGAGTTGTACCCACACTGATGAGTTGTACCCACACTGATGAGTTGTACCCACACTGATGAGTTGTACCCACACTGATGAGTTGTACCCACACTGATGAGTTGTACCCACACTGATGAGTTGTATCCACACTGATGAGTTGTACCCACACTGATGAGTTGTACCCACACTGATGAGTTGTACCCACACTGATGAGTTGTACCCACACTGATGAGTTGTACCCACACTGACTCATATTAGACCCACATCAGTTTATTCTTAGTTCAGTGTCTCAGTATAGCTAGTAAAAGGTATACTGTATATGCTAGGTTTAACAAGATTCTCTATATTCATGTAGCGTGTGTTAACCGTGTACCGTGGCGGGGTATTGTAACTACTACATATGGTCTATTTTTCAACATTTAAGTGAGAGCCGTTTATGTTATCACGAGCAAGTACTGCCCTGCTGGTGGTGGTACGAGTTTGAACTGCTCGTCTGCTGTCTCCATAAGGACTTGAGTCTCCAGATGTAAATATTGGTTTTTTTCCCCAGGAAGATAAGTGTATACACAGTATGATGGTCATATTATGTTATACACTGTTCCAGCTTTTACACTTACCTTAGTGAGGACAGATTGTGACAGGTTGTTGTGGAGGGAGGGATGGGGGGGACTGCATTAGGGATGGTAGGTGATTAGGGTTGGTGGTGTGGTGGAGAGGTGAGGGGCAGCATGTGGTGGAGAGGTGAGGGGCAGTACGTGGGGGAGGGAGGGGAGGGGCAGTACGTGGTGGAGAGGTGAGGGGAGTACGTGGGGGGAGGGAGGGGAGGCAGTACGTGGTGGAGAGAGGTGAGGGGCAGTACGTAGTGACAGAGACGTACAACCATAACGGAGCTGCAATATAACCTGGTTGTTGCCTGGAGAGAGAGTTTGGTCAAGGAGATCAGGTCACTTGGGGCTCCCCAGTACCTGATAGTCCCCCCCACCCCCAACTTAACATAACTAGTAGGATTGGGGTCTGTTACGTTAGGTTAGCCTATTAAGTACTGTGTGGGGGGCTTGACCACTGTCTTGGCAATGACTCATGTGTCAAAGTTAAGGGAATATACATAAGTTTACAGCCTTATACACACACACACACACACACACACACACACACACACACACACACACACACACACACACACACACACACACACACACAGGACATACAGTAGTAGGAGGAAAGTAAGAAAGGAGGGGAGAGGTAAGAAGGGAGAGAGGGAGTGATAGAAAAGAAAGGCTTGAACAGAAAAAGATGAAAGAAAGGAGTGAGGGAAAGAAGGAAGAAAAGATGGAACAGAAGAAAAGAAAGGAAGGAGAGGAGGGAGGGAAGAAAGGATAGAGGAAAAGGAAAGGGGGGGGAAGAAGGAGAGAAGGAAAGGGAGGGAGACAAAGGCTATATGAGGTCACCAGATAAGGTCGTGACTAAAGACAGTAAGCAAGGTCACTGTGCATGACGTCATCAGGTTTTAGAGCATCAGGTGAGACATAGGAAGGACGGAGGAAAGAGGAAGTGAAGAAAGAGAAGGTAAAGAAGGAAGAAGGGAGGAGGAGAGAAGGAAGAGGAGGAGGAGTAGGTCATTACTAAGAGACCCTCACGTCGATGATCTTGGTGTAGTCATTTGTAATAATAATGTGTGTGTGTGTGTGTGTGTGTGTGTGTGTGTGTGTGTGTGTGTGTGTGTGTGTGTGTGTGTGTGTTGAAAGGTCAAAGGTTAAGGTCTCAATCCATTACTATTTATTGATTATTATTAGTAGTAGTAGTAGTAGAAGTAGTAGTATTTTTAGGGTGGGGTACCTTGGTTGTGTGTTCAGCGTTGTAAATTGGATGAGAATTCGTGGTGAGGGACCAATGTTCCTCTGATCTGTGTGAGACGAACGGCAGATATATCCCAACCACAAAAATGTCTTGTTGGTTGTGTGGTTGACGGTGTGTGATGTAGTGATGTTTGACGAGCAGTAACACACCTCTCTCTCTCTCCCCCCCAGGAGATGAGAGGGATGTGATGCCTCTTGAGCCTCTGCATCGTCAGGGTGGTCACGTCGTCAGGGTGGTCACGTCGTCAGGGTGGTCACGGTTCAGCCTCAAGCCACGAGACCTTGGACACCTTCCATTGCAGTGCTTTAACTCTTTTTATTAGTATATGTAAACGGATGAAGCAGCTGGTTGATTGGTTGACGGCTTGGGTGAATGGTTGAGTGGGTGGGTGACTGGGTGGGTTGATGTGAGGGGTGACAGTAGGTGAGTGGTTGGGTGGGTGGGTGGGTGGGTTGACTGACTGACTGAATAACCAACCCGTGTCACCACCACCTTCACCACCACCACCGTCACCACCACCGTCACCACCACCTTCACCACCACCACCACCAGCGTCACCACCACCGTCACCACCACTCGTTACGTCACACTTAATACAGTCTTTTCGGAATATGTTTAACTCTCTCACGTCTAGGTGGAGGGATTAAATGGAACTAATTCATATGTTGTAAGCTGTGTGGTGTTTGTGTCGTGTGTGTGTGTGTGTGTGTGTGTGTGTGTGTGTGTGTGTGTACCGGGGCGTGAGGGATTATTGTTGTTGTTGTTGTTGTTTTATTGTTGTTGTTGTGGTTGTTATTGTTGTTATTATTATTGTAGTTGAAATTATTATTATTTTTGTTGTTTTTGCTGTTGTTGTTGGTGGTGTTATTGTTATTATTATTGTTGCTGCTGCTATGGTTGTTATTTTTACTTATGTTATACTTTTAAAGGTTGTGGGTTGTGAGGTATAGGTTAGCTCACCAGCACCACAGAAAGAATGTGTCTTGAGTGTAAGAAACAATGTGAGAAGTTATTATACTTATTGGTAGTACATAAGTGTGGAGAAAGTGAGGTGGGAGCCAGGTTAAGTGTGGGAGACGCTGGTATTACAGGTGTGGGGGCCCCTGCAACCTACATGTGTGTGTGTGGGGGTGGATGGGGGGGAGGGGACAAGCTTCATTAGGGAGAAGCGTTTGGGATAGATGACAAGAGGACAGTATCCGGCAGGTCTCACACTACACAGTATGTCGTCCTGCTCATACTACCAGCGGAACACACACACACACACACACACACACACACACACACACACACACACACACACACACAGACACACACACACACATACACACCTTCAGCCACAGTGTGTGTTTGTTAGTGTGAAGGGACACCGCTACTACCTGTAATCAAGAGCACCTGATGTTCCCGTTCTCTCTCATACCTGGATTCATACCTGGAAAAAAAAATTGTACCAGTACGGGCAGATAGCACGCCTGACGTTTCTCCTACGCCAACACGAGCTTTATTGTGGTTACTGGAAGTGTGGCGAACGAGTGCTTGGTCAACCTTATGCCTCTGGATTGTCGGTCTTGTGTGATGTACTTAGTTTATCAGGAGAGAGAGAGAGAAAGAGAGAGAGAGAGAGAGAGAGAGAGAGAGAGAGAACGTCCACTCAGGTGTGAAAAGTGTGAGATTATTATTCCTGAACAATTAATCAAATCAAGTCAGGTTAGGTCATGTGGCGTGAGTCATGTCAGTCAGTAATCGTGGCGTCGGACAGTCATCAGTTTCAGTGTTTGGTCAGGTCATCATCATCATTCATCACAAGTCAGTCATTCCACACAGCCAGGTAGACATCACCACCTCTCACATTCATTAAGATGCCAATCATTACCTATTCACATCTCCCATTCACCCCGTCTCCCTATTCATCCAATCACCAATCATCACCTATTCACGTCGCCCCCCCCCATTCAGCCTATCCTCCTAATAACCCAATCGCCAATCACCCTGTTCACGTAACCCGATCCACACTAAGTATCAGGATTGCAAAATAGGTTAGAGTATTCAAGGGAGTTGCTAACACGGTGGAGTACATTTCCCCCCTTAAAATTCTGACCTTGACCTTTGACCTCTGACCTCTGACCTCTGACCTTGAGAGCCTATTAGCTGGAAGGGCTGTGGTGATGAATATATCGATACCAGGTTGGGACATGTAGCTCGTCTCGTTGTCCAATTATGACGCTGACAACACACTTTATTTATTACAAAATCTATTCTGATTGGATATTACAGGGTAGCCACGCCCATATTTTCCTCCTACAGCTGCCCTGATTGGTTAAGCCAAGTCGACCAAGACAGCAATGAGGGATGTTATGAATAAGTGTAGATATATTTATAGCCGAAGGGTTAGGTTAGATTAGGTTAGGTCAGGTTAGATTAGATTAGGTCAGGTTAGGTCAGGTTAGGTCAGGTCAGGTTACGTCGCTCTTGGTTGAATTCTTAGATGATACAAGTTTAATTCACTACGTTATTTCACGATGTAATTTTAATTCCCCGTAATTCCTTCTAAAGATTTTTTTTTAGTTATGACTTTAAAGATTATAATGAAATACAACTCACACTGACAACTTTATGACATGACGAGTTAAAAGGAATTTCTTGTTACATAAATCTTTTTTTTTTTTTTACATCACGTAATTTTGTGGTGAACATCTTAAGAGTGTGGCGAAGGGGTAGGGGCACGGATCTGAGAGTGTTTAAGAAAAATAAAAAATAAGGATATTTATTTGACCATGTTACACCTCTCTCGTCTAGCAGTGATATACAGCTTTCATTATCAACACCTTAATCCTGTTATATGTTGCTCCAGTGGCCACTTAATGTGCTATATATCCGGCGACTGTCAGGGGAAATTACTCTTACCTGCACCATCATCGCCCACTTAAAATAATGTTTCCCGAGCATCCTACATGATAACCCCTCCCCCACCTCCTACGATCCCCCTTCCCTCACCCAGGACCGCCCCTCACTCACCCAGGATACCCCTCTCACTCACCCAGGACCCCCCTGCCCTCACTACTCCAGGACCTCACTCACCCAGGACCACCCCTTCCCTCACTCACCCAGGACCCCCCTAGGACCCCAGCTGAGGATCCTAAGTGAAAATAAATCACCCAGGATCGTCAGCGAACATTAAGGCACCGCCGCCACCCGTCACTTGGAGTTATGTTACTAAGAGTTTTATGAGGAAATACGAGGGGAATTATGTGAGGAAAATGACCATGCACTAGTGAGGGGGGGGTCACTATGGGGGAATTATCCTCGTGGGTCCAGGTAACCCACATCAGGAGGTGTTAACCCACTCCAGGGGCCGTTTAACTCCGGCTGTGTTTTGGTTATTCTACTTGTGCGTCTTTCTGGGCTTGACAAGTAATGTGTTTTTTTTTATACGTGAGGGAATGTTGTTTTCTTTTTCTGTTTTCAGGAGCCAATTGACTAACCTTTGGTCAACCTTTATTCACTCGTCTCTGTTGACAAGATAATGTGTCTAGTTACGGTTCGAGTCTCGGTGTTACTCTAGCTTATATCGTTGTCTTATATCTCCAGTTGAGGGGAAAATATATCATGTAATAGATAATGGAAGTTCACATTTTCTTTCAAGTCCTCAATCGATGTCATTTTTACTATTTAAACTTCTGAACTTAGTCAATCCTTAATCAACTTTATTCTGTTAAATTTACCCAAGATACTGTTAATTACATCAAAATAACACGTCAGAACAAGATCAGTCAGTCATCTATAGTGAAAATTGTTTACATTGAAGTCCTGACTGTTGGGGAGCTTGTTCTCTATACCTGTCGTAGTTAGATCCCAGACGAGAGGGGTGTGAACGTGTGGTCTCCTTATAATTTACTGACCTAATGAATGTTGTTTTTATCCTTAGTGTTATTGATAATACTGGGACTGGGTATGTTGGTGGTGGTGGTGGTGGTGGTGGTGGTGGTGGTGGTGGTGGTGGTGGTGGTGGTGGTGGTAGGGTGGTGGTGGCTATAATCACACACCCTCACACGGGAGGTTATCGGGGGCGTGGCGGTGCTTGAGTAGACGGGGGAAAGGGAAATAATCTAGATGGAACCAAACAGTAATGTGTTCTTACAGCTGTTTTATGTAGCTGTAAAGATGGTGTGTGTGTGTGTGTGTGTATATGTGTGTGTGTGTGTGTGTGACAGTAAAGGCGTGGCAGGTGGTTGTGTCAGGTGTCATTGCATCACACCTGACACGAGAGAGACTTGAGGTTGTCGGACGTGACGCTCACACACACACACACACACACACACACACACACCACCACCATCGTCTTTCTTATCAAAGTGTCAATTTTCTGCGACTTTTCCGTGGTGGGGGTCCATGGGGTCGTGTCATCTGAAATTGGGGGTGGTAATTTTAGACCGTGGATTGGGGTCATGTCACAAAAAAAGATTGGATACTTCAGACCTTGGATTGGGGTGTATTTAACAGACGGATTAGGGGGATTTGAGACCTTAGATTGGATCATTTTAGCACAAGACTTGGGGGCCAGGTTAACAAGAGCGTCATAACGTGAATAACCTGATTATGTGACCCTGGGGTGGTGGGAGGAGGGGGGGATGATGGAGGCGCTGGGGGATATATGGTGTGTTCGACTTAAGGCAGATTGATAAAACACCTTAGAGTCTTATAATGTATTCCCAAAGACGAGTCGAGTCTAAACACACACACACACACACACACACACACACACACACACACACACACACACACACACACACACACACCTTTGAAACACTGAATTGGCCCATTAAGCGTGTGATCTGAATGTGTTTGATTCTCACCCCCACCGCACTTTAATTTCCAACCCTATGTTAAATTTCTTGCCCACCAAGCTTCAGAATTCACAAAATCAACGAAGCTTTAGAATATTAAATGTTTATTGTGTGTGTTTCTTAGCGATAACAACTAATGTCGGTCTTAGATTCTTCCCATTGGCTGACGGAATGTTTCACTGTGTTTTCATTGGTGTAGATGTGATTTAGGATGATTATTAGGTCGGTGATTGGCCGACCGAGGAGATGGACATGATTGAGGTTGCCACGCACGATCTGAGGGGCTCACTTTTGTCACTTATAGGTCACCAAGACAATCAGGACATTTTAAAGGTGGCGAGTTCTTGTGTTTCCTGAGATGTTTATAAGTTCTGCTGATAAATATTACTTGAGTTTTAAGTAGTAATATATGACTTAGGTGTATTAATTAAGTAGAGGCCTCATTCACCCCCCCCCCATCCCCCACCTTGCCGATGAGTCTTTAACGCCCATGAAAACAATGTGATCAAACTCCAGGGCATATGAGGTTATCGTCTCCAGAGGGTTAAGTCATGGTACTCCAGGAGCTAAGTCATGGTACTCCAGAGGGTTAAGTCATGGTACTCCAGGGGCTAAGTCATGGTACTCCAGAGGGTTAAGTCATGGTACTCCAGGGGCTAAGTCATTGTACTCCAGAGGGTTAAGTCATGGTACTCCAGGGTTTAAGACATTGTACTCCAGGGGTTAAGTCATGGTAATCAAGGGGTTAAGTCATTGTACTCCAGGGGTTAAGTCATGGTAATCAAGGGGTTAGGTTATCGTACTCAAGGGATTAATTCTTGGTATTGAAAGGGTTAAAAATCACACTAGCTTATTTCTATCATTACAAAGACTTATAAGCGATGATCTAAAGCTTTACAGAGATGAGTTAAAGCTTTGGCTATTAAAACTTGGGCTTTAATCATCATTTTTATTTTATATCTTAGATCTTAAAATGATAATATTCGTATGGCAAAGTACACTCCCCCACCACTCCACCCTTAGCCGCAGAAATCTCGTCGCCAAGTCAAACTGTCTCGGTGTTACCCGGTCTGTGTAGGTTATCGGGTTGGTTATTGGTCTGAAGAGAAAAACTTTTATAGTGACACTTTCCATTCCTCGTTTTAGCTGCGGTTCACACCATCACCACGGCACCATCACCGCTATGTCCAAGGTTGCTTCGTGATTGGGGGTTTAAAGACGTAGGGAACGATAATTGCTGCCTCTGATTGGTTGCCAGGTAATGAAGGAGAAAAGGCAATTAGAACCGGGAACACACACACACACACACACACAGAGGTCCGGTTCAAGAAACACATTGCATAAGCGACCCAGCAATACATTCTGTTCATTCGTTAGATGGTTGTGTTGGTCGTGGTTTTTCTGTGAACATTGGGGTAGTTTGTGGGTGAGTTTGATCAGGTTCTTGGTAAAATTGGTGGAATATTTTGATTAATAGTAAAATTCAGTGAGGTAGTTTAGTCAGGTATTGTTATATTGGTGAGTTTGGATTGTGTGTCTGGTTGGCCATATTGTACAAGGTATAGAGTTAGTGTGTTATATTGTTTGGTTGGTTTGGTTTAGTGGTTGAGGTAAATAGGAGTGGAGTTATCCTAAATAGGTTAATGCTGGAGGGGGGAGGGGGGAGGAGGGGAAGGGAGGGGAGTAGGCAGATAGGAGGTAGTTTTTTTGTTATTGTTTGTGGTCAGGACGGTGCCGGTGGTTTATAGCTCCCCCTTCCCCCCTTCCCCCTCCTCCCCTTCCCCCTCCCCCCTTCTTTCCAGGCAACCAAGACCCCACTCTCTCTCTCTCTCTCCTCTTCCTCATCCCCCCCCTCTTCTTCCCCTCTTCCCTTGCCCTTCATTTAGCTTTCTAGATCTATCTGATTATTCCTTCTCCTATTCCCTTCTTGTCTTCTATCCCATTTCCTTCCCCCTCCCTTTCCCTTCAGTTCTTCTATTCCATTTTCTCCCCTAATCTTATTTCCTCCCATCTCTCTCTCCCTTTCCTTTCCATTCCACTTCTCTTCCTCTCTCCTCCCCCCCATCACCTCCCTTCCCATGCGTTCTAACCCATTTCCTCCCACCCCCTCCCACACCCTCCCACCCCCCACCCCCTCCCACCCTCCACTCCCTCCCACCCCCTCCCACATCCCTGTTTATTAATCTATTTTCGTAGCTGCAGAACTACCGTAGGACGTGTGTATAGGCATGGGTAAGGGGATAGGTAGAATAGGAGGACAGTAGGAGATAGCATACAGAGGACAGTAGAGAGATAGCCTAATAGGAGGACAGTAGGAGATAGCATAATGGGGAGGACAGTAGGAGATAGCCTAATAGAGGACAGTAGGAGATAGCATAATAGGGAGGACAGTAGGAGATAGCCTAATAGGAGGACAGTAGGAGATAGCATAATAGGAGGACAGTAGGAGATAGCATAATAGACAGTAGGAGATAGCCTAATAGGAGGACAGGAGAGATAGCATAATAGGAGGACAGTAGGAGATAGCCTAATGGGAGGACAGTAGGTATAGCCTAATAGGAGGACAGTAGGAGATAGCCTAATAGGAGGACAGTAGGAGATAGCATAATAGGAGGACAGTAGGAGATAGCCTAATAGGAGGACAGTAGGAGATAGCCTAATAGGAGGACAGTAGGAGATAGCCTAATAGGAGAACAGTAGGACCCGGGGTGTTTCCTCAGTGCCGTGTTGGTTAAGCGAGTCTCCTGAACGAACATATCTTTAATCGACATGAAATATGACCTACGTAAATAACTGTATTGTTCTTGTATATATATATAAAGAAATAAAGTAAAGATAAGGGGGGGAAGATAAAGATAGTATTGAGAGTTGTCTTAGTGTTGTGTGATATAAAGAAAAATCAAGAGGGAAAGTTGAGGTTTAGTGAGGAGAAGGAAATTTGTGTTTTTTATGACAGAACGGGACTCAAGCACTGTTAACCATTTGACCATATGAGTTACCTAAGAAGTATAGTTAATTAGGTTGAGATGATGTACAGTATTTAGAAATGAATAGAATTAAGACACTACTTATTCAACAATTGGCTGTAAGAGTTTTCTGTGGATTTGATGATTATAAAGAAATATGTGTGTGTGTGTGTGTGTGTGTGTGTGTGTGTGTGTCATTGTAGAGATTTGATAATTATCTGAGCACCTGTGTCGAAGAAGAAAAATCATAATATATTAAGCAACCATGATGAGGAGGAGGAGGAGGAGGAGGAGGAGGAGGAGGAGGAGGAGGAGACAAAAGGTACTTGAGTAATGGTTGGTTCGCTAGTTGACCATCTGTTACTCTATCAGCTCTCTAATAACTTAACCTGCTGGGCTAAACTACCACTACTACTGCTACTACCTCGTCTTGCCCCCTTCTTCTTTTTTCTTTCTTTCTTCTTTTCTTTCTTTCTTTCTTCTTTCTTTTCTTTCTTTTCTTTCTTTCTTTCTTTCTTTTCTTTCTTTCTTTTCTTTTCTTTTCTTTCTTCCTTCTTCTTCTTCTTCTATTTTTATCTCTCTTCCTTTCTTTTCCTTTTCTCCATATTCATTCTCCATTTATTATTATTATTATTATTATTATTATTATTATTATTATTATTATTATTATTATTATTATTATCATCGCCCCAAAATAATAAGACTGAATGAAACTCAGATTATTCCTAAATTGGTTAAATATTTGTGGGTGTAAGTTAAATTCACGTACTCAAGAACATTTACGTACTCAGGAGGATAAATCAATGTACTCAAGGTGATCACAACTTAAAACTGTATTATAATTGTTACTTCTACGCCGCTGTAATGATATATACTGTACATTCTCTCCAACGTCAACTACTGTACGGCGAAAGTACTAGTCTCTCTCTCTCTCTCTCTCTCTCTCTCTCTCTCTCATATACACATACCGGGGGTTGGGTTGGGCATTGTGGTGGGGGGTGAGGGTAGGGTGTAGGGAGCGGAGAGGGTGTAGGTAAGGGGTAAGGGGGTGGGGGGTAAAGGGGTGTGGCTGAGAGTGTATACAAATTCATTCTTCAACGCCTGGATCACCTTTCTCTCTCTCTACGTCTCTCAGACCGTGTGATGTAGCCCGGTGGGTGGATTATAGGTGGTGACACTGACTGGGAAAAAACACCATCACTATGAAGGGAGACACCATCACTTTCACCATCACTATGAAGGGAGACACCATCACTTTCACCATCACCCATCACCATGAAACACACCATTAACCAAAGGCTACTATCACCACCAAGGAACAGTAGTAGTAGTAGTAGTAGTATTAGTAGTAGTAAGTCATGAGCACTACCACCACCACCACTACCACCACCACTACTACTACTACTACCACCACTACTACTACCATTACTCACCACTACTACTACCACTACTCACCACTACTACCACTACTACCACTACCACCACCACCTGAATTACCACCATTACCACCACCACTACCACCACCACCACCACCACCACCACTACCACTACTACTACCACTACCACCACCATCACTACCACCACCACTACCACCATCTCATTGACCCACGGCGCCCGCCAGACTACACGTCACTAGTGGTGCATTGACAAGGTAAACTGTACTAACTTGTCTCACTGACCACCACAACTACCACTACTACTACTATTACAACCACCACTATTGCTATTACAACCACCACTATTGCTATTACAACCACCACTACTGCTACTACAACCACCCACAACCCCTTGAGTACGTGAATTTAATCCCTTGAGTACGTGAATTTAACCCCCTTGAGTACGTGAATTCAATCCCTTGAGTACGTGGATTTAACCCATTGAGTACGTGAATTCAATCCCTTGAGTACGTGAATTCAATCCCTTGAGTACGTGGATTTAACCCCTTGAGTACGCGAATGTAACCCCTTGAGTACGCGAATGTAACCCCTTGAGTACGCGAATGTAACCCCTTGAGTACGCGAATGTAACCCCTTGAGTACGTGAATTTAACCCCTTGAGTACGTGGATTTAACCCCTTGAGTACGTGAATTTAACCTTGAGCACGTGGATTTAACCCCTTGAGTACGTGAATTTAACCTCCTTGAGTACATAAACATCATCTTGTAGGGGTTAAGTCATCGTATTCAAGAGGTTTAAACTGTGATACACAACAAAAACTAACCATTTCTTTCTCCTCTTCATTATCTGTTAACATTTTATTAACACTTGGTTATCGTCAATTATTTATTCACCTGTTATCATATTTTATCATTTAATCATTTACGAGTGTTATTGTGTTATGTTTTCTCCCCCGATTTATTTGTTATTTCTCTTATTTCCTGTCTTTATTATTTGCCTCTTATCTCCCGTCTTTCCTGTCTTTATTTTCCTCCTATCTCCTGTCTTTATTTTCCCTCTTATCTTCTGTTTTTCCTGTCTATTTTCCCTCTTATTTCCTGTCTTTTATCTGTCTTTATCACTTGATTCTTATGTCTTCCATAATATGTTTCAGTCTCCCTCTTGTCTATCGATCTATCTATCTGTCTATCTATCTATCTATCTAATACCGGTTGGGCACCTCTGTACTTTTACCGGTTGGGAAATTTATCACAAGTACCGGGTGAGAATACGAGGTTCTTCTCCCCCGGTACACCAGTCGTTGTTTACTGGTGATTACCGCCAAGTACCTCCTGAGATAACACAACATTCACTGGTCTATGTGATACTGTTTTATCCTCCATGTCGACACTGTTTTGTGGTGTTCTCGTCAAGTACATGTTTGGTCTATGTATGTATGTGGTGTAATGTTCAGCATGGTCGTATTGTAAGCGAGTGGACCCGGGTTTGATCCCCAGGCAGGGTGAAATTATGGGCAAGTTTCTTTACGCCATTTGCCTCTGTCTACCCAGCAGTAATTGGGAACCTGGATGTTAATCGATTTACGGATCGTGTTCCGGGGTAATGGTTAGCCAGTGGGTTGTCTGGTCTTCCTGGATTATTCCTTGACACTGGGTCATGCAGCTCGTTAACTCAGGGTGTGGTTGTTGTGTTGGCGACAGCTTCTACACCTTAAACAAATTCACGCCTAGGTGGCACTAGGGCCGACCATCCTTGTTACACGAGGGGCAACCATTATTAAGTGTGTGTGTGTGTGTTGACCCGGGCTGTGAACGAGTAATTCCCCAGGTGAGTGATGTTTATCTTATCACTTACACTGTGGCTCTCAACCTGACGCAACGACAAGCCATGATTATTACTCCTTCAATACCTGTGTGTGTGTTTTGGTTAACTTTACCTGGTCAAAAACAAACTCGGTTAATGCCTTGTGTGTCAACTAGTAGTACACACTGTCCCTGGGCTCTTTATTCACTTTAACACACACACACACACACACACACACACACACGTAAGTTCCATCCATCCTTGTGTAGTGTTATGAAGGAGACCGCCAGGTGCAGCTGAGTGCTCGTGTTACCGTCTTGGAAATAACAGGTGTCACTGTGTTTGTTTGTCCTGTGTTGTTGTCACTGTGTTTGTCCTGTGTTGTTGTCACTGTGTTTGTCTGTCCTGTGTTGTTGTGTTTTATTGGTATACCTTATCTATGAGTGACCACAACCTCTCCTCGTGGACTTTATTAACATTGGGAAAAAATGGGAGGCTGTTTTTGTTTGTTTTTTTGTCACAAACGTATGAGACGACAACAACAACAACAACATAATTCCATGGGTAGGAGGGACTGGTGTGTGTGTGTGTGTGTGTGTGTGTGTGTGTGGTGTGTGTGTGTGTGTGTGTGTGTGGTAGAATTTATCGCTACCACCAACATTGATACGTGCCAGCAGCTATCTTATCTTGGCTTCAATCACATTAGTCTCTCTCTCTCCTTACTCTCCTTCCCTCCTCCTCCTGAAGGCTCCAATAATGTACCCTAACGTCACATTGCTTTCTCAAGGTCACCCCACACTCTGCTGCTGCCCTTGGTATTGGTGCTGTAACGGTTGGTATTGGTGCTGTAACTGTTGGTATTGGTGCTGCCTGTAATTGGCATGGTTGGTATTGCTAACGGTTGGTATTGGTGCTGGCTGGCGTAAACTGTAATGGTATTGGTGCTGTAACGGCTGGTAAACAATAAGTTGGTATTTGTAAAATAACGGTTGGTATTGGTGCTGTAACGGTTGGTATTGGTGCTGTGTAAATTGGTATTGGTGCTGCTGGTAACTGTTGGTAAACGGTTGGCATTGGTGCTAACGGTTGGTATTGGTGCTGCAACGGTTGGTTGGTGTGTAACGGTTGGTATTGGTGCTGTAACGGTTGGTAATGGTGGCATAACGGTTGGTATTGGTGCTGTAACGGTTGGCATTGGTGCTGTAACGGTTGGTAATGGTGGTATAACGTTGGTATTGGTGCTGTAACGGTTGGTATTGGTGCTGTAACGGTTGGTTGGTAATGGTATTGGTGCTGCAACGGTTGGTATTGGTGCTGTAACGGTTGGTATTGGTGCTGTAACGGTTATTGGTGCTGTAACGGTTGGAATTGGTGGTAACTGGTATTGGTGCTGTAACGGTTTGGTATTGGTGCTGTAACGGTTGGTATTGGTGCTGTAACATTGGTTGAAGTATTGGTGCTGTAACGGTTGGTATTGGTGCTAATTGGTGCCGTAAGTTGGTAATGGTGCTGTAACTGTTGGTATTGAATTGCTGTAACGGTTGGTATTGGTGCTGTAACGGTTGGTAATGGTGCTGTAACTGTTGGTATTGGTGCTGTAACGGTTGGTATTGGTGCTGTAACGGTTGGTATTGGTGCTGTAACGGTTGGTAATGGTGCTGTAACGGTTGGTAATGGTGCTGTAACGGTTGGTAATGGTGGTGCTGTTTAATGGTAAGAGTTATTTGCTGCACCTTCTGTTGTTTGCTGTTCCTGTTCCTCCTGTTGGTTAGCTGTGTTGCTGTTAGGAAAGGTCTCACACTACAACTGTTCGCTGTTGCTGTTTGGCCTATCATACGCTGTTAGTCTATGTGAAGTTAGTAATATAGCGAGTCCCGTTGTTGCTATCTGGTTCCTATTTATGAGTTATTTAGACAGACAGACAGATACACAGACAGACAGACAGACAGACAGACAGATACACAGACAGACAGACAGACAGACACAGACAGACAGACAGATACACAGACAGACAGACAGACAAAAAAAGTATATGTATGATTTTAAACTCGTGTCCAAGCTTGTGAGTGATAGTGGGAGAGGGAAGGGAAGGGGTGGGAGGTGGTGTAAGGGTAGGGGGAGGGGGGAAGGGTAGGGGAGGGAAAGAGAGGGGAGGGGAGGGGACTTGATGCTAGCAGGCCCACGTGGGTATCTCGTGTAGTAACAAGCACGTCTCTCTTAGTTCACATAGGTTTGGCTAGTTCATATTATGCATCAGATTATTATTAATGATATGCTGATGGAAATTATACGTAAATATTATACTCTTGAGAAGTATTATACATGTAACATTATTCTTGAAGATTATCAGATGAGAATTATGCTAGAAATTATTTTGAAACATCTACTGATAAGAATTATAATATATTTAGAATTATTATGGAATTTATTATAATGGGAACTGTACTTTTTGTTCAGAATTATAGAGAAGAAAATTATACGTAAGACTAACTTCAAAAAGATTATTTGATAGAGATTTAGTTACAATATTTTGAAAAACATGGGAATAGAAATTGTAATATATTTGTCTTAGAGATTTATAAATAGAAACTAATATGTATGTAAAAATTTTCTTTGAGATAAACTAAGGTAGAGTGGGGGAGACAAGGAGAGACGGGGGAGAGAGAGAGAGAGAGAGAGAGAGAGAGAGAGAGAGAGAGAGAGAGAGAGAACTACAACTAATATTACCTCCCTACATGGTACCTTTGTTATATTGGGGTCCAGATCTGTTGACATGTGGACGTCTGGGGTGTGTGTGTGTGTGTGTGTGTGTGTGTGTGTGTGTGTGTGTGTTTTGCAATTAACCTTAAAGGAATTCTTGGAAGCTCAGAAGTACAAAAGTTTGTTTTGTTTCATGAGGAGGAGAAAGGGGAGAAGAGGAGGAGGGGGGGAGGAGAAGAGGGAGAGGAGAAGAGGAGGAGGGGGAGAGGACAAAGAGGTTAAGTATACAGCCTCCTGGGTCTGTTGTATCACAAGCTTGAGTGTTAGGTTAGGGTTAAGTCAGGCTGTCAAGGTGATCAGGGTCAGCAAGGGTTCAGAATTGAGACACACACACACACACACACACACACACACACACACAGGCCAGGGCTGATGCAGTAATAGCTGGGCAATTTCAATTTCACCGTCGTACGAATTTGCGGAAATGGTCGTGTCTGTCTGGCGTTTCAGTAGACAGCCTTATACCCAACCTTGAGACGGAGCTAAATTTGAGAAAACTTTTGATGCAAACGACTTTTAATCTCCCTCCTAGTGTGTGTGGGGAGAGGGGAGGGGGCTATGTTCTCCCAGTAAGGTCTGCAGGGGTCGTATCAAAGGTCCAATGTTGACCTTAAAAATTTTGGGGACCTGTGTGTGTGTGTGTGTGTGTGTGTGTGTGTGTGTGTGTGTGTGTGTGTGTGTGTGTGTGTGTGTGTGTGTGTGTGTGCTGGTCAGGAGGCAGCAGATTCTCTCTGGTGTGGACCCCTAGTTTGGTGTAGTCTGCCTGCCCGCCCCCCACCCAACATTACCACCAACCACTTCTTATCATAAACCCGTTCCTCCAGCAGGCGACTCCAAGGAATAAACTACTGAAGACTCCACGCCCAGTAGATCTCCTTTCCGCCTTATCACTATACTTATGCTTCACTCAGGATATTATAGTCACATACTGCACTATACTTAAGAGTAGTAACTTGTTGTTGATATGTGGTCCAGTGGTGGTACCGTGCCAGTATTATGAGCTTCAACTTGGAGTCTGAGAGATTTGTACCTTAACAATTTTCCCCCAGAAACTTATTGAGAGAGAGAGAGAGAGAGAGAGAGAGAGAGAGAGAGAGAGAGAGAGAGAGCCTACTTACGGCATTCGTCAAATCTTTATGTAAATTCCGCGCTAGTTTTTGGCTACCATCTTTGTGTCGTATCATCATTTTGCCTCTTCTCTGATTTGTAATAATTTGTACGTTAATTTGTCCCCCCGAGACGTAAGATAAGAGTACGCACCAATAGTAACAACAAACTACTTTCGTATCATGTGTGTACAGTATCTTAGCTTCTTCAATAATACTACGTTATCCCCCTCCCTATATCTCCCTGCCTTAAATCCCCCTTCTCATCTCAAATCATCCTCGTTTCATAAGCGAGAGTCAGTTACTGCCCTTAAAACTCTTAGTTTATGTGGAGAAAAAACAACAAAATAAGATGGACTCTGAACACGTGGGGGTATAATGACAGGTGAGTGAGAAAATAATTACCTTATCAGCGACAGGTTTATATAGGTGAAAAAACTCATCCATTGGTAGTTGGAGGTGCCGAGGAGGGGAAGGGGGAGGGAGAATAGTCTTTATTGATAACACACACACACACACACACACACACACACACACACACACACACACACACACACACACACACACACATTGAGAAGTTCAATACGTTTTGGGAGTAAAGTATTAAAAGGAATAGACGTGGGAGAGGAGGGATGGGTGGATGATGGGATGGGATGGGATTAACATGTAAGAAAGACCTGGGGGGGGGAGATTAGATGGGAAAGAGATGTGCATAGGAAAATATGGGTAGGTTAGGAAGGTCGAATTGGACAGGTGTGAGATAGGAAGGATAGACGTTTGATTAACTCATTATATTTAGTGATTTTGTTGGGCAGGAGGTGTTGTTGTTGTTGCTGTTATTGTTGTTGTTGTTATTGTTATTATTGTTGTTGTTGTTGTTGCTGTTATTGTTGTTGTTGTTATTGTTATTATTGTTGTTGTTGTTGTTGCTGTTATTGTTGTTGTTGTTATTGTTATTATTGTTGTTGTTATTGTTGTTGTTGTTGTTATATTATTAGTATTTTTATTATATTGTGTTTTTGTTATTAATATTATTGTTGGACCTATTTTTTTTATTGATGATGGAGACAGACATAGAGACACACCTGGTAGTGAACAGGGGAGTGAGATGCCCTGGGATGGGGTAACGGGGGGGGAGGGGTGTGGGTTGTAAGAAGTGGGCGATGGTGGTGAGGAGGTCACTGGCTGGAGGTGGTTGAGGGGACGCAGGTAGGTTGTGTGGGGGGAGGGGGGGAGCTGCGAGTTGCAGGCAGGGAGTAAAGGCGTAAGCCGCGGTTGACAGCTTTACGGGTTAGTGGCCGAGGGGGGGGCAGCCAGCGGTTACTGCACCCGCTCGGCCCTCAATGTGGTCTTGGCCAGGCTCTGCTGAGGTCACCCCTCACTAGACTCCCTCCCTCACCCCCTGTTTGTTTCTGCCCTCCCCCTACACCCCCTCCTCTCACACCCCCACCACACACATCTTGTTAGTGGTGGTGGGGTCAGTCACCTCACAGAAAATGTAAACAAAACTATGTGACATACTATGACACTGCCAGCTTCATGTCGCTCGACGGGAGAAGGGCGAGCGAAGATTCGTCTGGCGTAGGTTGGTAAGTTCTTGTCATTGCGAGGATGGAGATGAACGCCAGGCGCTGCTGGGTGCTGATGCTGTACGCCAGGCAACAGGGGAGGATTGTGTTAATGAAAACTAATGTAGACTAACACAAGCGTTGACCCCACACTAAACTGCTGGCCACCCGCCCACCCACCCACCCACCCACCCACATCATCCATCACTCACACCACCTTACACGCCACCCACAAACACCACCCATCATTCACCACAAGCATCACCCATTACTCACATCACCCGCCACCCACATCACTCATACCACCCATGTACACTATTCACCCACACCCACCCATCCACCCACACACCCACAGGTACTCACTAATAGACACCTGTTAGACATATTATACCTGTGTTAAAACCCTCACACAAGACACTCATCATCGTCTCTCACTCACACCTCACTGTTACTATTTAAACATCACTACTGTGTATATTTGTGTGTGTGTGAGTGAATGAATATGTATACTTCAGTGTGTGTGTGTGTGGGGGGGGTGGGTGGGGGGTGGTGTTAAACATTGATAAATTACCTCTTCAGTAAATCTTAAAGTTCATTCCATGTTTTTTTTTTTATCGTAACGTAAGATGAGACGATGAAGAGAATGGGTCCAGCGTCAGCCAAGTGTCTCTGCTGCTGCTTTGGTTTGGTTAGGTTTGGTTTGGTTAGGTTAGGTTAGGTTAGGTTAGGTTAGGAGGAGGGTTAGGAGGTTGTGGGTTAGGTTAGGTTAGGAGGTTGGGGGTTAGGTTAGGTTAGTGACCTCGTGTGAGCTCTATATTGACCACGACATTATTGGCCTAATGACTCTTTCGATGAGGTGACCTGTTTTTTGAGTACGATTACTTGTACTTGGGGAATATTATCGTACTCAAGGGAATAAGAAAATAAAAATTAGTAGTAGAGTGTGACGGGAGAGTAGGAGGAGGGAGGGGGAAGGAGGGGTGGTGGAGAGAGAGGGAGGGGTGGTGGAGAGGGGAGGAGGTGGTAGGAGGGAGGTGGTGGAGAGAGAGAGGGAGGGAGGGTGGGTGGAGAGGGAGGGAGGAGGGGCAGAACAGTAAGAAGGTTAATTGTCTTTCAGGTTTACGTGATAATAACAGTGTAAGTCTTAATGTATGAAGCAAAAGCTAAGAAAATGAAGAGTTTAGAGAAGAGGAATGTGACCAGAGAGAGAGAGAGAGAGAGAGAGAGGGAGACCGCCTGCCCAGGTGTGAGATTTGAACCTGTGTTGTGTGACCTTGTGAGTCTCTCTCTCTCTGATTTTTCTTTTTTCTCCTTTTTCATCGTTTTTGGAGGCTGTGGGTAAAAAGGAGGGGAGGCGGGGGGTTGTTCTACTTGCAGCAGTCTTTCTCCTCTCTTTCTTTCTCTTTCTCTTTCTTCTTCTTCTTCTTTCTCTTCTTCCAACCCCCCAGCGTATTTGGGACTTGGAAAAGGGTGGGGGAGTGAGAGGAGTTAAAAGGAGAGAAAAAATAAGGTGTGAGGGAGGTAAGGGAGGGGGGGAGGATAATGGAGGGAGGAGGGGGGGAGGATGATGGAGGGAGTTTTGTTGTCTTTACTTGTGGGTTCCCTCCTCCACCCTCCGTGTTAGGAGTTGAGGGGGGGTAGGGTAGGGCCCAGTAAAGACAGCGAGGGAGGGCAATTCCTGCTGCTTTCACCCCCTCCCTTTTTTCTGGCTGGATGGGGGGGTTATGATCGACTACTCTCTCTCTCTCTCTCTCTCTCTCTCAGGTATATGTCGGAATAGTGGGGGGGTTTCTAATTGTATGTACTGCTGCTCTCCTCCCCTTCCCCCTCTCTAGCATGTGGGAGGAGATGGTAGTGGCTAATTTACTTCAGTGTAGAATTGTACTACCCCCCACCCCCCACCTTTCTCTCACTTCTGTAGTTGGGGAGGGGAGGGGGGGGAAGAAAGTTTCTACATTCGAGTACATTTTACTTCCCCTCCCAAACCACCCCTTCAGGACCTAGGGTGGGGGTGGGGGGGGGGCGCTACGAGGAGGGGAAGGGGGGGGTGAGGTCTTTTTTGTGCCATAACTTTGCCTCACTTCTACCTTTTATTGACCAGTTCAGCGTAATTTATTCCCTTTATATTTGTTATTAATTACATTATTCCATCGTTATTGGTATGTAATTATAACCAATGTTAATGTATAAGAAAATCCGGATATGTGAAATTCGGAAACTTCAGAAATTCGGTAAATTTGGTCGGTTAGTTTTCCGCACTTGACGCTTTATAGTTCTCCGTTAACTTTGTGTTTGTTATACAGTGACGTATTCGTTGTGTAAGTTAGTACGTATTGTTAAGTGTAATTTTGTTTAATATATTCAGACATTCGGAAAACAAAATTGGGTAATGTTAAAGTCCCAATTATTTCTTAGTTTTGGTGCTGTACCTTATTATTATTATTATTATTATTATTATTATTATTATTATTATTATTGTTATTATTATTATTATTATTATTATTATTATTATTATTATTATTATTATTATTATTATTATTATTATTATTATTATTATTATTATTATTATTATTATTATTATTATTATTATTATTATTATTATTATTATTATTATTATTATTATTATTATTATTATTATTATTATTATTATTATTATTATTATTATTATTATTATTATTATTATTATTATTATTATTATTATTATTATTATTATTATTATTATTATTATTATTATTATTATTATTATTATTTTCCTCTTCTTACAGTAGTTGATTATATACATTTGTTTATAAACTTGACGTCAGAGTTGTATTGTTTGACATTTTTTTTGGGATTATATTCCATTTTTGACTCTAGAATTTATTGACACCATATCTTATAAGTCTCTCTCTCCTCTCCCCCCCCCCCCCCCCCCCCTCTCTCTCTCTCTCTCTCAACCTCTGGGGTCATGTCCAAGGGAGATGTGATTTATACGGGTTTCTGCTGCGTCATTGCCCCATTTTTCCATAGCCTGGTGGAGGAAGGGCTGGAGGAACAGTTTCCTCCTCTACAGCCTGGTGGAGGGGGCGGGAGGAGGAACAGTCCTATACTCCATGCATATCATGTTTGGAGAAGGAGGAAAGAGGAGTTCCACGTGTTCTGCTGCGTCATTGTACCCTTCCTCCCCTCCAAATATATGTTGGGGTGGAGGAGAGAAGGAGGAGGGGGGACTTTAACCTTGCTGCTACGTCATTGTACCTGTTCCTCCATAGCAATGTGTGGGGAGGGAGGGAGGAGGGGGTAAGGAGGGAGGGAGGGAGTGGGGAGGGAGGAGGGAGGTGAGGGGAGGAGGAGGGGGTAAGGGGAGGAGGGAGTTTTAACCACACCTATTAGACTAAACCATCTGCTTGTGACTTTATAACTTATTTAAACCAATTAGGAGAAAGTTTTTAATTACAAGAAGTGACTCTGGTTCCTGCAGGTGATCAAGGTAAGACTGAGGAGTACCGCATAGTCGTTTGTTTGGGCTCTCTCGTTAGTGCCTCGCTCCTAACCACATAGCCACATTCTGGTTAACCGCTTGAGTGATGGTTTGATCCAGCGTAGCCGTGTCATCCAACTCAAGAGGGTTCAAGTCTTATTTATTAATGCTAGGTAGTCAGGTCTATGAGTGGGGTTAAGTTAGGGTACGCTAGGTGGAGTTAGGTTAGGTTAGGTTAACGAGGTGAGTAGCCGAGGTTCGGGCCCGTGTTTGGGACGTAGATGGCGTCGCCCTCCCCCCCAGCTGATGGAGGCTCGAAGCATAGCCTCTTACCCCATCCGTTCCCCAGTCCACACTCAGGCCTCCTCCTTCACTCGGTTCTCTCTGACCACTTACCCCCCTAACATCTTACCCTCCCCTGACCACTACTCCCCTGTGCAAGCAGTACCGTTCCATTTTCTCCTCCTTCGTACCTTACGAGCACCTACTGTACATACCACCTCCACTCTCCTCTCTCCTCTCTTCTCCTATTCCCCCCTTCCTTTCGTCTCTCTTTCCTCTTCCTTCTACCTCCTCTTTCTCGTCTCTCCTACCTCCCCTCTCTCTCCTACCTCCCCTTTCTCTCCTACCTCCCCTTTCTCTCCTCCCTCCCCCTTTCTCTCCCTACTCCCCTTTCTCTCCTACCCCTCCCCTTTCTCTCCGACCTCCCCCTTTCTCTCGACCTCCCCCCTTTCTCTCCTACCCCCCTCCCCTTTCTCTCCCTACCTCCCCTTTCTCTCCTATCTCCCTTTCTCTCCCTACCCTCCCCTCTCTCCTCCCTTTCTCTCCTACCCTCCTTTTTCTCCTACCCCTTTCTCCTACCTCCCCCTTTCTCCTACCTCCCCCTTTCTCTTCCCTGTCTCCTCAAGCAAGGCAGGTGAGGCAATCGTGGTGTTGGAATGTTGGTAGTGATGGTGAAGGACTGTGTAATGATTCTCCCTCTCTCTAGCAGCAGACTCGTAGTAGTGGTAGACTTGTGATAGTAGTAGTAGTAGTAGGCTCGTAGCAGCAGTAGTAGGTTCGTAGAAGTGGTAGACTTGTAGTAGTAGTAGTAGTAGTAGGCTTGTAGTAGGCTCGTAGTATTGGTAGACTTGTGGTAGTAGTAGTAGTAGTAGTAGTAGTGGAGGAGAGTGAGGGGCGGCAGCATCAAGCGGTGGTGGGTGGCGGTAGACCTTGTTGTGGTAAGTGGTGTAGCATCCATCACCCTCACTACCAACCTTATAAGTCATTTTAGTTGACTCACATGTCCGTGACGGCGTCCACCACACCTACCACATGAGGCGCCAATCATGAGAACAACGCCAATAAACGCGGAAGATTGGCCGAACGTAGAAGTCTGTTCCTGGGTAATGGATGACATACGCTTGAAGGTGCTTTTGAGGGGTAGCGTGGATATAGTATACTGTATATAATGCTCTCTCTCTCTCTCTCTCTCTCTCTCTCTCTCTCTCTCTCTCGGTGAAGGTACAACAGGTGGGTCAACAATCTCGTGCTTGATTGGCTGACGATGTCTTACCTGAAAGTATGTGTACCTCTGTCTCGGCAGCCAATCACAGATCAGCAGGAGTCATCAGTGACGTATCGTAATTGTTTACCACAGTTCTCAGTGGTCCAATCACAGAAAAAGATATACTGTAGAATGGTGCTTAGGTCAGAGGTCAATGTTCCAGGGGTCAGAGGTCAATGTACCAGGGGTCACATGTATAATGTTACTCGTATTTAGGAGGAAGAAAAATATTGGGAGTATTTTTTATTATTAATCGTGTGTATTATTAAGGTATATTTTTTGAAGGATAAATCACTTTTTATGTTTTTGTATATTTTCTGTATGTTTAAGGAAAAGTATAGTTATGTATGTATAAATAATGTGTATATGACTTTATTTTGTATTCAACACAGTGCCCACATTTCCTGACCAGTGTTTGGTTATTGTCCTCATTGTGTGTTAAAGAGTTAGGGATATTTATTTATTCCTTACTAGTTTATTTAAATTATTTCTGCAATCGTGTGTGTGTGTGTGTGTGTGTGTGTGTGTGTGTGTGTGTGCTGTGTGTGTGTGTGTGTTTGTTTGTTTGTCCACCTCTTTGTACAGTAGCTAATTTTGACTTTCTCTTTCTCCTACAGGTAATAATTCTGGAGGTGTTGCTTCGTGTTTGGAAAGATCAACACTGTGAGGTAATGTGTGCGTCTCAAAAGTTGATTGTTCTAGGCTACTAACACACACACACACACACACACACACTATCTTCTGAAAACAAGGATTATTCAGAGAAATTTAATACCTAACCTCTTTCAGCCTGACCCTGACCTATATTATCAAGTATATAGGACAAGGCATCGACGGACATGATAATATTAGTCTTGCTTGTATGTGCGTCTTGTAGGTGTGTGTGTGTGTGTGTGTGTGTGTGTGTGTGTGTGTGTGTGTGTGTGTGTGTGTGTGTGTGTGTGTGTGTTTACGTTGGGTGTAAGCGATGCCTATATACAGTGCAACACACGATACACCTTAAACGTTGATTACACCACCACCATAACAACAACAACAACAACAACAACAACAACAAATTTGACCACCACCACCACCTAACAACAACAACAACAACAACAACAATAACAACAACAACAACAACAAATTTGACCACCACCACCACCACTAAGAGAAAATAAAGGGAAGAAGAAGAGGTGATGATGATGATGATGATGATGATGATGATGATGATGATGACGACGACGTTTCTGTTTAATATAATGCTACTGGTATGGTTTATTAGGCACCTCTTGGCGTCCCGGACTATTACAAGGTGAAACTCTTCTAAACCATTACTTGCAAACCCACCCACTTAACTCATGCAGCCACCCACCCACCGCCACCCACCCAGTAGCCGCCTGGTTCGTGTCACATCCCGCCCACCAACTCGCCACCTGTTTTAAATCTCACCTATCTGTTTGTTTACAGTTGCGTTGTGCATCACACACACACACACACACACACACACACACACGGGGATTGTGTACGTATTTTAGAGCATACAATACAGTACAGTATATAGTATTACATTAGACTGTGTGTGTGTGTGTGTGTGTGTGTGTGTGTGTGTGTGTGTGTGTGTGTGTGTGTGTGTGAGATAGCTAAGAGAGAGAGATAGAGGAAGAAAGGGAGAGAAGGGAAAATAAAGGAGGGAAGGACTAGAGTAATGAAGACAGGGCGAAGAAATAGACTTATAAAGAAAAGGGGAAAAGAAAATAGAATGATAATGGAAGGGGGAGAAAGAGTAATAAAGGGGGATGGAAAGGGAAGAGGGAAGGCACAGTAATAAGGGGGAAGAAAAGGGATGGATGAAAAATAAAACAACAGGAAAGGGTTGAACAGGTGTGTATCTGGGGGAGCCACAACTGACCAGGTAACAGCACACACACACCTGACTAAACATGTTGTTGTACTGTAAATGGTTACCTGAGCCCCGCCCACCACCACCACCACATGTTCACCACCATATATTTCACCACCACACGATCACCACCTTCCACAAGCTTGCCACCACCATATGCTCACCTGTCACCAACACACGCTCACCACAACCACCACACCCACGAGAGAACACACACACACACACACACACACACCATACGCCCATGACAACTTGGCTCTCCACCACATGAACACGTCCACGGCCACACGCCCACAACCACACGGCCACGCCCACGGCTACACACCCACACGCCCACGGCCACGCACTCACAACCACACGCCCACGGCCACTCACCCACAACCACACGCCCACAACTCGACGTTACTCAGCCTCACCACAACACACCCCAACGAGTACAAGACCACGCCCACCGCCCACCACACTATGAGTATTCACCACAACACACCGCTACATTGTGTACCTGAGAGAGAGAGAGAAAAAAAAGAGAGAGAGAGAGAGAGAGCCAACTGTCATTAATCAGGACAGGTGGAGCTTCTTGTGCCAGGTAACAAGATGCCCGACCCACCACATAATATGATTGGACCACACTAGTATAGACCTTGTCCAGGTGAGGTGTATAGTTATGGTGTATAGTTATGGTGTATAGTTGTGGTGTATAGTTATGGTGTATAGTTGTGGTGTATAGTTGTGGTGTATAGTTATGGTGTATAGTTGTGGTGTATAGTTGTGGTGTATAGTTATGGTGTAGTTGTGGTGTATAGTTATGGTTTGGTGAGGTTGTTAGTTATGGTAGTTATGGTGTATAGTTATGGTGTATAGTTATGGTGATTGTATAGTTGTGGTGTATAGTTATGGTGATAATAGGTGTATAGTTATGGTGTATAGTTATGGTGTATAGTTGTGGTGTATAGTTATGGTGATAGTTGTGGTGATAGTTGTGATAGTGTGGTGTAGTTGTATTGTGGTGTATAGTTATGGTGTATAGTTATGGTGTATAGTTATGGTGTATAGTTATGGTGTATAGTGATAGTTGTGATTGGTGAGTTTGGTGCATAGTTGTGATATGGTGATAGTTATGGTAAGTTGTGGTGTATAGTTATGGTGTATAGTTATGGTGATAGTTTGTGGTGTATAGTTATGGTGTATAGTTGTGTGTATAGTTGTGGTGTATAGTTGTGTGTATAGTTATGGTGTATGGTGTATAGTTGTGGTATAGTTGTGGTGTATAGTTGTGGTGTATAGTTGTATGTTATGATAGTTGTGGTGTATAGTTGTGGTGTATAGTTGTGGTGTATAGTTGTGGTGTATAGTGTGTATAGTGGTGTATAGTTATGGTGTATAGTTGTGGTGTAGTTGTGTGATAGTTATGGTGTATGAGGTGTATAGTTATGGTGTATAGTTGTGGTGAGTTAGGTGTATAGTTGGTGTATAGTTATGGTATATGGTGTATAGTGTATAGGGTGTATAGTTGTGTATAGTTATGGTGTATAGTTGTGTAGTTATGGTGTATAGTTGTGGTGTATAGTTGTGGTGTATAGTTGTGGGTATAGTTATGGTGTATAGTTGTGTATAGTTGTGGTATAGTTGTGGTATAGTTATGGTGTATAGTTATGGTGTATAGTTGTGGTGTATAGTTATGGTGTATAGTTGTGGTGTATAGTTGTGGTGTATAGTTATGGGTATAGTAGGTGTATAGTTATGGTGTATAGTTGTGGTGTATAGTTATGGTGTATAGTTGTGGTTATGTTTATAGTTATGGTGATAGTTTGGTGATAGTTGGTGTATAGTTGTGGTGTATATATGGTGTGTATAGTTATGGTGTATAGTTATGGTGTATAGTTATGGTGTATAGTTATGGTATAGTTGTGGTGTATAGTTATGGTGTATAGTTATGGTGTATAGTTATGGTGTATAGTTGTGTGTATAGTTGTGGTGTATAGTTATGGTGTATAGTTGTGGGTATAGTTGTGGTGTATAGTTGTGGTGTATAGTTATGGTGTATAGTTGTGTATAGTTGTGATGGTGTATAGTTATGGTGTATAGTTATGGTGTATAGTTGTGGTGTATAGTTGATAGTTATGGTGTATAGTTGTGGTGATAGTTATGGTGCATAGTGGTGTATAGTTATGGTGTATAGTTGTGGTGTATAGTTGTGGTGTATAGTTATGTTGGTGTATAGTTGGGTATGGTGATAGTTGTGGTGATAGTTGGGTGTATAGTTATGGTGTATAGTTGTGTGTATAGTTATGGTGTATAGTTATGGTGTATAGTTGTGGTGTATAGTTATGGTGTATAGTTGTGGTGTATAGTTGTGGTGTATAGTTATGGTGTATAGTTGTGGTGTATAGTTATGGTGTATAGTTATGGTGTATAGTTGTGGTGTATAGTTATGGTGTATAGTTGTGGTGTATAGTTGTGGTGTATAGTTGGTGTATAGTTGGTGTATAGTTTGGTGTATAGTTGTGGTGTATAGTTGTGGTGTATAGTTGTGGTGTATAGTTGTGGTGTATAGTTATGGTGTATAGTTGTGGTGTATAGTTGTGGTGTATAGTTGTGGTGTATAGTTGTGGTGTATAGTTATGGTGTATAGTTATGGTGTATAGTTGTGGTGTATAGTTGTGGTGTATAGTTGTGGTGTATAGTTGTGGTGTATAGTCAGGTGTATAGTTGTGGTATAGTTGTGGTGTATAGTGTTGTGTATAGTTGTGGTGTATAGTTATGGTGCATAGTTGTGGTGTATAGTTATGGTGTATAGTTATGGTGTAGGTGCATAGTTGTGGTGTATAGTGTATAGTTATGGTGTATAGTTGTGTATAGTTGTGGTGCATAGTTGTGGTGTATAGTTGTGTTAGTTGTGGTGTATAGTTGTGGTGTATAGTTGTGGTGTATAGTTGTGTGTATAGTTGTGGTGTATAGTTGTGGTGTATAGTTATGGTGAGTTGTGTGTATAGTTATGGTGTATAGTTATGGTGTATAGTTGTGGTGTATAGTTATGGTGATAGTTGTGGTGTATAGTTATGGTGTATAGTTATGGTGTATAGTTGTGGTGATAGTTGTGTATAGTGGTGTATAGTTGTGGTATAGTTATGTGCATAGGGTGATAGTGTGTTGTATAGTTGTGGTGTATAGTTGTGGTGTAGTTATGGTGTATAGTTGTGGTGTATAGTTGTGGTGTATAGTTGTGTGTATAGTCAGGTGTATAGTTGTGTGTATAGTTATGTGTATAGTTATGGTGCATGTTGTGGTGTATAGTTATGGTGATAGTAGGTGCATAGTTGTGGTGATAGTGGTGATAGTTGTGGTGTATAGTGATATTGTGGTGTATAGTTGGTATAGTGGTGTATAGTTATGGTGTATAGTTGTGGTGTATAGTTATGGTGTATAGTTGTGGTGTATAGTTGTGGTGTATAGTTGTGGTGTATAGTTGTGGTGTATAGTTGTGGTGTATAGTTATGGTATAGTTGTGGTGTATAGTTGTGGTGTATAGTTATGGTGTATAGTTATGGTGTATAGTTATGGTGTATATGGTATAGTTGTGGTGTATAGTTGTGGTGTATAGTTGTGGTGTATAGTTGTGTGTATAGTTGTGGTGTATAGTTATGGTGTATAGTTGTGATATAGTGGTGTATAGTTGTGGTGTATAGTTAGTATAGTTATGTGTATAGTTATGGTGTATAGTTGTGGTGTATAGTTGTGGTGTATAGTTGTGGTGTATAGTTATGGTGTATAGTTATGGTGTATAGTTATGGTGTATAGTTATGGTGTATAGTTATGGTGTATAGTTGTGGTGTATAGTTGTGGTGTATAGTTAGGTGTATAGTTGTGGTGTAGTTATGGTGTATAGTTGTGGTGTATAGTTATGGTGTATAGTTGTGTGTATAGTTATGGTGTATAGTTATGGTGTATAGTTATGGTATAGTTGTGTGATAGTTATGGTGTAAGTTATGGTGTATAGTTATTTTTAGGTAACTTTCCTCCAGGCGGCAATAAGAGGCAGAGGTCTTCAACTATAGAGTGGAGGAGGAGGGTCTCTGATAATTGTTTTTCTTTATACTTGATTGATTTACTTATTGTATATTTGTATGTAGTTTATTATGCGAGTATTTATGTAAGTAATTGTTTGGGTAGTTATGTGGGTAGTTAGTTACGTGGGTAGTTAGTTACGTGGGTAGTTGGTGTGGGAAGTTAGTTACGTGGGTAGTTACTTATTCGTTATACTGAGCTTATCTCCTGGAGACTAAGCACACACACACTGCAACACCCTCGTCATCGCCACCTCCTGCCACCTGCAGTCCCCCCACCCAACTCGCGCAGTCCGCCACTACAACAAAATTCAGCCCATAAGAGTGCACCGATAGATATAAGAACAGCACCATCCCATCTATTTAAAATAATAAACAACTCCTGATTTATGTACTGTACAGCCCTGTAAATGTATTCAATGCATATTATATCATTATGTGTAAATCAAATGTAAGTGTATATTTTCAGCCACCGTCTGCAACTCTATTAATAAACCGTTTATTATTATTATTATTATTATTATTATTATTATTATTATTATTATTACAAATTGTCAACGCGGAAGATGAAGTTAAAATTGAACTCATTCTCTTTCCCAGCCAATTTGCGTCTAGGGTTGCCAGCGGTCTTACTAGGGGGAGTATAATTAATGCACAAGGGAGGCTTTTGACACTAGTTTCATGTGAGCTATTTTAAAGACCCTCATTTGTGTGTGTGTGTGTGTGTGTGTGTGTGTGTGTGTGTGTGTGTGTGTTATTATTTCCTAGTAACAGTGACACATAAAAATTACCCTAGACTTTCTCACATTTATATTCATACGTGTTTGAATATTCAGGTAGAGGAGTAGAAGAGAGAGGGGGGATAGGGGGGTAACTTTAGGAGGGGGTAGGGGTGAGGGGAGGGGATATAGAGAGAAGGAATGGGTGGTGTATATTCAATGGTGGATTGTGTATTACTGTAGTGATGAAGGAGGATGGTATGGTGAAGGAGGGATGGTATGGTGAAGGAGGGATGGTGAGGTGAAGGAGGGATGGTGAGGTGAAGGAGGGATGGTGAGCTGGATAGTGTTGTATTTGTAGAAGGTGTAGTGTAGTAGTAGTTGTTGTAGTGGTAGTTGTTGTTGTTGTTGTTGTTGTTGTGGTACTACTACTACTATTACTACTACTACTACTGAGTCAGCGTGGCGTGTTAATGGTTGCACTTGATGTTAAAGCTGAGGTTATATTAGTGGTTGTTTTTGGTACTAAGGTCAGCCATGAGTGCTTCACCCGCATACCTTCTTCTATGTGTGTGTGTGTGTGTGTGTGTGTGTGTGTGTGTGTGTGAATATAGACATAGAGATATATTGAGAAGGATGAAGACAATGTGTGTGGCTCACGTAGCTCCTCCACACCTGAGTCCTGACCTTTGACCTATCCCGAGCCACTTAAGGTCAGTATAAACAAGAGTGGTGAAGAGTAGAAGAAGGGAGTGTATCTCTGAGTGTCTCTCTCTCCTCCTCTCTCCCCCCCCCCCCCACACACACACACACACACACATCTATCACCCACCTTACTTGTTCTAAACGTGTTCTTCAGCAGTCTTAGGTTAGGTTAGGTTAGGTTAGCGTTGGGGGTCAAAATTACCTGACGAAAAACACAGGTTAATAACTTGTTTGTTTACCTGTATAAGCTGATTGAAGGTAGAACTTGTTGGCTTGTGTTGACTATACCAGTGCCGCGAGTCTTTACGCTACAGGTGTGGTCCTATCAAGCAAGGTTACCGTGAGTCAGTTTCTAGTGTAGATTATTATTATTAGTAGTATTTTTATGAGTGAGTATTTAAATTGTTTTTGTTTTATTATTGTTGCTATTTGTATTTTCTTCTTCGTCTTCTTATTATTGTTATTTTATTATTATTTATTATTATTATTATTATTATTATTATTATTATTATTATTATTATTGTTGTTTTTGTTGCTGTTATTTTATTATTATTATTATTATTATTATCATCAATCATCATCATTATTAATAATCTTTTACCTTCATTCCAAATATTTTTTTTAGTAAGAATAAAACTAACGAATAATTTAGTGTTGAATTTCTTGAGTCATGAAGCCA
Source organism: Homarus americanus (assembly GCF_018991925.1). NCBI lineage: Eukaryota > Metazoa > Arthropoda > Malacostraca > Decapoda > Nephropidae > Homarus > Homarus americanus. Next base: position 1,836,574 of record NW_024740202.1, on the reverse strand, counting down.
AATATTTTCTCCTATATTGAATGAACTGTTTCCCTTAATGCCTCGCACAGACTCTTATCTCTCACCACACTCTTATCTCTCACCACACTCTTATCTCTCACCACACTCTTATCTCTCACCACACTCTATCTCACCACACTCTTGTCTCTCACCACACTCTTATCTCACCACACTCTTATCTCTCACCACTCTTATCTCACCACACTCTTGTCTCACCACACTCTTATCTCTCACCACACTTGTTTCTCACCACACTTGTACCTCACCACACTCTTGTCTCTCACCACACTCTTATCTTCACCACACTCTTATTCTCTCACCAAAGATAGATATATAGATAGAGAGACAGAGAAAGAGGGATAGAGAGATAAATAGGTAGATAGATAAAGAGAGAGACGGAGGGAAGAGAGAGAGAGAGAGAGAGAGAGAGAGAGGTGTGTAATTTACCAGTATACTCTAAGTTGTTATCACTAAACACTGTGTTAGTTGCCACCTGCCGTCTTGCTTAACCCGTACACTGTCTAGGTGGCCTAGTTAATGGACTGGTGTGGATTAGTCAGACAAGCAGCCTCACTCTGATGAAAGCTTCTCTCTGTCTATCGGTCTGTCTATCTATCTATCAGACAGTTCCTGCAGAATTAAGTGTGAGACAGAAGGAAAGGTGTTGTTGTTGTTGTTGTCGTTGTTTTGAGAAATAAAGATGATAAACTGAAAGGTGTGTGTGTGTGTGTGTGTGTGTGTGTGTGTGTGTGTGTGTGTTCTGTCTGTCTGTCTGTCTGTCTGTCTGTCTGTCTGTCTGTCTGTCTGTCTGTTCGTCTGTCTGTGATACCAACAAGAGTGTAAATAACCACAAGCAATTATAACTCACAGCCAGAGATTAAAGACACCGCGGGGAGAATTAATTACTGATATGCAAATGATGATTTAAATGTGTCGTAAGTCTTGGTTAGGTTTGGTTTGTTGGAGGTTAGATTTGGTTAGGTTAGGTTTGGTTTGGTTAGGTTTGGTTAGGTTTAGTTTGGCTTGGTTAGATTTGGTTAGATTAGGTTTGGTTAGGTTAGGTTTGGCTTGGTTAGGTTGGTTGTAGTTGGTAGGTTAGATTTGGTTAGATTAGGTTTGCTAGGTTTAGGTTTGGTTTTGCTAGGTTTGCTAGATTAGGCTTGGTTAGGTTTAGGTTTGGTTTGGTTAGGTTTGGTTAGGTTAGGTTTGGTTAGGTTAGAGTAGGTTAGATTTGAGGTTAGGTTGTTGGTTAGGTTAGGTTAGGTTAGGTTAGGTTAGGTTAGGTTAGGTTTAGGTTTGGTTTGGTTAGGGTTTGGTTAGATTAGGTTTGGTTAGGTTAGATTTGGTTAGGTTTAGGTTTGGTTTGGTTAGGTAGTGGTTAGTCTTTGTGCTGTCTATACCTCTGAGTCATAAATTTTACTGTAGTTTTATTAATCCGAGTGTGTGTGTGTATGTATGTATGTATGTATGTATGTATGTATGTATGTATGTATGTATGTATAATGTATGTTTGCGTTTATGTATGCGTATGTGTGTCAGAGAGGAGAGAGAGAGAGAGAGAGAGAGAGAGAGAGAGAGAGAGAGAGAGAGCATATTTTTAGTCAGTATTGATCATTAATGGATCTTGTGTAGTAGCTCCCCCGTGTGTGCTGCTGGTGTCTGGTCTACAAGCCAGGCCAAAGGAAAAAAAAATATGTCACGTGACGAAAAACTGGATTAAGAAGATGGTGATTTAATTCTATGTATCTGTCTTTCTGTCTGGTTGTTTTTGTTCATCTGTCTGTTTATCTGTTTATCTGTCTGTCTGTCTGTCTGTCTGTCTGTCTGCTGGGTAAGACATCATTGAGAGCGGACTATGCAGGCAGTGTATCTCATGTTCTATCCGTGAGGTCTTCAATTTGGTCGCAATCCAATACGTAATCCCAGGCGATGGCTAAGAGGGTTGGCACACACACACACACACACACACACACACACACACACACACACACACACACACACACACACACACACACCACACTCAACTGCCTGTAACTATAGTGACATCTCTTCTTTTACGGACTATATGGAGAGGATGTCCGTTATATCGAGGGTCCGTTATATCGAGGGTCCGTTATATCGAGGGTCCGTAAGAACGTCTCATACTGGGGAGTACCTGTCGCCGGGGTGGGTAGTGGTGGTGGTGGTGGTGGTGGTGGTGGTAAGGTGTGATGTTAGTGGGTAGTAGTGGTGGTGGTAGTGGTAGGTGTGATGTTAGTGGGTAGTAGTGGTGGTGGTGGTAAAGGGTACACTGGTAGTGGTAGTAAGGGGGCTGTATCAAAGGGTTGGACTGAGACACAAGTGGCGGGCAGCTTCTTGGGTAAACATTACCGTCTAACACCAGAGTCTTTATCGTCGTGTTTTTCTCTGATGTCAAATTGTCAACCCACCAACCAGAGCCAATCAACTCTCCTCTTCTCTCTTCCCCTCCCCCTCCTGCCAGAGATCCCGGATGGAGAATCGACAACTGTGACCCAGCAGAGGTTGATGGTTAAAGAAGGTCATTTTAAAAGTTTATTGATCATGGGCGTCAATACGATCATTAATGTAGTTTGGGGATCTTATCTTTATCTATCTTGTAGCCAAGTTGACCTGATAGATATATTGTTCTTCATCTCCAGCGGAAACATTTCACCTAGGAGAAGTTGATGTCCTTGTGTAAGTGTCGTGGGGTAGGAGGGGGAGAGTTGAGGGGGTGGGGGCGGTGGGGAAGGTGGAGGTGGAGAGGTGGGGGAGACGAAGGTAGAGGAGGGGGTGTGGGGGGGAGAGTTGAGGTGAAGGGTTGAGGGGGGGAGGAGGAAATATCACTAGCCTCTGTCAGGTCAAAGAAGCATGTTGTTTACCCGGTTAGTGGCAATTAATGTACAGGGACGAATAGCAAAACACAAAGGGGTAATTTAGGCTCTGATTAATGTGTTTTATTAGAGAGTATTGAAGATAGATATGGTACACAACAGTAAAATTATGTGGCCCCAAAACAGTAAACAGTGACGTGGCCCCAAACAGTAAACAGTAACGTGGCCCCTAAACAGTAAAAAGTGGCATGGCCCCTAAACAGTAAACAATGACGTCTCAAACAGTAAACAATGACGTGGCCCCCAAACAGTAAACAATGACGTGGCCTAAACAGTAAACAGTAACATGGCCCCAAACAGTAAACAGTAACATGGCCCCTCAAACAGTAAAACAGATGACGGCCCCAAACAGTAAACAGTAACATGGCCCCTAAACAGTAAACAATAACGACCCCAAACAGTAAACAATAACGTGGCCCTCAACAGTGAGTCAACAAACACGTATTCCTGACGTCACACGCCTCACACAGGTAACAACAGGACAGGTTATACAGGTGTTAATATTGAGCCAGCGTACACCAGGACAGGAGTCGAATACTGTACCCACTGGCCCACGGCACACTAGTGATATTACCTGTACATTGCAAATTAACCTGTGTTTTTTTTTCATCCATTTAATATTTTTAATTAATTTGTATTCACTAGTTTATACTTTGTACCTGTACTTGAATTTGTCCTGTTGATGTGAATGGTGTTAGGTTAGGTTAGGTTTGGTCGAGTTAGTTTTGGTTTGGCTTAGTAGGGTTTGGTTTGGTTAGGTTTGGTCTTGGTTTTAGTTTGTTAGGTTTGGCTCAGGCTAGGTTTGGCTCTGCTTGGTTTGGTTTGGTTTGGTTAGGTTTGGTTAGGGTTTGGTTAGGTTTGGTTAGGTTTGGTTTGGTTTGGTTTTTGGTTTGCCTGGTTTGGTTAGGGGTTTGGTTTGGTTTGGTTAGGTTAGGCTTTAGCTTTGTAGTTTGGTTTTGGTTAGGTTCTGGTTTCTGGTTTGGGTTGTGTTTGTTAGGTTTGGTTAGGGTTTGGTTTGGTTTGGTTTTTGGCCTGGTTTGGTTTTGGTTTGGTTTGCTTGGTTTGGCTTGGTGTAGTTGGTTTGGCTTGGCTTGCTAGGTTTGGTAGTTTGGCTTGCTTGGCTTGCCAGATTTCAGGTTTGGCTTGGTTTGGCTTGGTTTGGTTTGGTTTGGTTAAGGTTAGGTTAGGTTAGTTAGGTTTGGCTTTAGGTTAGGGTTTGTCTGCTTGGTTAGGTTAGGTTAGGTTTGGTTAGGTTTTGGTTAGGTTTGGTTTGGTTTGGTTTGGCTTGGTTAGGTTAGGTTAGTGTGCGTTATTTACTTGAAAATATACCTGTGTACCATCAACCTGAGGAAGGAAGGGGTGAGGTAGGGGGGGGAAAGGGGAGGGGGAGTAGGTAGGGGGAAAGGGAGGGTGGGGGGAGGAGTAGGTAGGACGGCTGAGGTCAAGGTGGAGGAAGTTGTCACCTCTCTCTTCCCTCTTCCCTCACTATTGATTATCCTCCTCTCCTCCTCCTCCTCCTCCTCTTCTTGTCCTTTTCTTCCTTCTCCTTCTTCTTCTTCATTGTTTAGTTTTATCTTTCATTTTCTTTTTCTTCTATTGTTTGTTTACTTTTTGGGATGTTATGATATGATACAGAGAGAGAGAGAGAGAGAGAGAGAGAGAGAGAGAGAGAGAGAGATGAAGGTCGGATAATTAATCATGTGTACAACTGCCATGACTGGAGGTAAAAGGCGATGGAGATGATAGCTCACACACACACACACACACACACACACACACACACACACACACACACACACACACACACACCTCATGCGCCTGTCACCGCTTGTCATACACTATTAATACCTCGTGAAGGATCTTTGAAGGTTTACTGTATAATTCTTTCCGTTGTATAGTGAACCTTGATATAACGGACTTTCTCTCTATATAATCCGTTAAATGGAGGTTTGATTGCCTGTTTCTTTATCATCGTTATTGTCATCCGCGTGGTTTAATACGTAAGTCAAGGAGGTTAGGTTAGGGTTAGGAAAAGTTAGAGAGGAGTTGGTAAGGTTAGGTAAAAAGTCGCCAACTTGTGTACTGGAATTTCTGAATATTCCTAATTTCTTTTCAATATAATCCCCGACCCAGACTTCGAGGGTTGGGTTGGGTTGGGTTCTGGGTTGGGTTGTGCTTTGGTTGGGTTTGGTTGGTTGGGTTGGTTGGCTTGGGTTGCTGTTGGGTTTGGTTGGTTTTGTTGCTGTTTAGTTTGGTTGGTTTTGCTGTTGGCTTGGGTTGGGTTTGTGTAGTGGTATGTTTGGTTAGGTTAGGTTACGTGGGGTTATCTTATGTTAGATTTGGCTATGTTAAAATCTAGTTCAAGATAAGTTAAGTGGTTAGAGTTATGTTAGGTTACGTTAGAGTAATGTTAGGTTATGTTTGAGTTAAGTTAGAGTTATGAGAGTTGGCTTAGAGTTAGATCAGAGTTATGTTAGAGTTAGATTAGATTACGTGTTGTTATGTTAGATTTCGTTCGAGTTAGGTTAGAGTTACGTTAGGCTAGGTTCGGTGGTCAGGTTAGCGAGTGTCTTCGCAATATAAGTTTTCATTCAACCTGGAGGAAGATCCGCCTGGGTTGTGGAGGTGAGGAGCTGGCTGAGGGGCTGGGAGGTGGGGTAGGGAGGGGAGAGAGAAGGAGAGGTGGTAGGGAGGGAGGGAGAGAAGGGGAGAGGTAGGTAGGGAGGGAGGGAGGAAGGAGAGGTGGTAGGAGGGAGGGAAGGAGGAAAGGGAGAGGTGTTAGGAGGGAGGAAGAGAGAGGGAGGGAGAGAAGGGAGAGGTGGTAGGGGAGGGAGGGAGAGAAGGGAGGTGTTAGGAGGGAGGGAGGAAAGGAGAGGTGTTAGAGGAGGAGAGAAGGGAGAGGTGGTAGGAGGGAGGAAGGAGGGGAAAGGGAGAGAGGATTAGTAGGGGAGGAACAGAAGGAGAAAAGAGAAGCTAGAAGCAGATGTTTGGAGATGGGGAAGAGGAGGAAGGAGATGGGATGGATTTAAGGTAATGTGGATTTAAAGTAAGCTGGATTTAAAGTAAGCTGGATCTAAAGTAAGCTGGCTCTAAAGTAACGTGGATTTTAGGTAAGTTGGATTTAAGGTAAGGTAGATTTTAGGTAAGTTGGATTCACAGTAGCTAGATTTAAAGTAAGCTGGATTTAAAGTAAGCTGGATTTAAGCTGTTATGTTTTGGGGATAAAGTCTCCATTACAGGGCAGGGAAATTTTAATACCCCAGATAGTGATGGCGGGGGAAAAATTGTGATAAATATTTTTTGTGCGAGTTTGTCCGTCCGTGTGTCTATTGAAGCAACGCCGTGGTATATAGTGGAGTAAAGACATCTAACCCCTTAGGAGTAGATGTATGACATGGTATACTCGACCCCTTAGGAGATGGAAGCTGACATGGTATACTGACCCTAGGAGTAGATGTAGGCTGGACATGGTATACTCGACCCCTTAGGAGTAGATGTAGGCTGACATGGTATACTCAACCCCTTAGAGATGTAGGCTGGACATGTATACTGACCCTTAGAGTAGATGTAGGCTGGACATGGTATACTGACCCTTAGGAGTAGATGTAGGCTGGACATGGTATACTCAACCCCTTAGAGTAGATGTAGGCTGGACATGGTATACTGACCCTTTAGGAGTAGATGTAGGCTGGACATGGTATACTGACCCCTTAGGAGTAGATGTAGGCTGGACATGGTATACTGACCCTTAGGGAGTAGATGTAGGCTGGACATGGTATACTCGACCCTTTAGGAGTAGATGTAGGCTGGACATGGTATACTGACCCCTTAGGAGTAGATGTAGATGGGACATGGTATACTCAACCCTTTAGGAGAGATGTAGGCTGGACATGGTATACTCGACCCCTTAGGAGAGATGTAGCTGGACATGGTATACTCGACCCCTAGGAGTAGATGTAGGCTGGACATGGTATACCTGACCCCTTAGGAGAGATGTAGGGCTGGACATGGTATACTGACCCCTTAGGAGTAGATGTAGGCTGGACATGGTATACTCGACCCTTAGAGTAGATGTATGGACATGGATACTGACCCCTTAGAGTAGATGTAGGACATGGTATACTCGGACCCCTTAGGAGTAGATGTAGGCTGGACATGGTATACTGACCCTTAGAGTAGATGTAGGCTGACATGGTATACCTGACCCTTAGGGAGTAGATGTAGGCTGGACATGGTATACTCGACCCTAGGAGTAGATATAGGCTGGACATGGTATACTTGACCCTTTAGGGAGTAGATGTAGGCTGGACATGGTATACTCGACCCTTTAGAGTAGATGTAGGACATGGTATACCCGACCCTGGGAGTGGTAGGCTGGACATGGTATACTCGACCCTTTAGAGTAGATGTAGGCTGGACATGGTATACTGACCCCTTAGGAGTAGATGTAGGCTGGACATGGTATACTGACCCCTTAGGAGTAGATGTAGGCTGACATGGTATACCTGACCCTTAGAGATGTAGGCTGGACATGGTATACCCGACCCCTTAGGAGTAGATGTAGGCTGGACATGGTATACTCGACCCTTAGAGTAGATGTAGGCTGGACATGGATATACTGACCCCTTAGAGTAGAGATGCAGGCGAGGAATGCGGTGAGAGGAATATTTTAGGGCGGAGGAGAGAGATGGTTTATGCATGATGACTAGCAGGGAGTGAGGTAGTGGTCTCTCTCTCTCACGCAATACTTCACTGTTTCTGCTGCCTCTTGGTGTTCCCTCTCACTGCTTTGCTGCCTCTACTGCTGCTGATGATGATGATGATGATGATATTGAACTGCTTACTGCTTCTGCTGATAGTTTTAGTGTTTTTGTATATACTTGCTTCTGTGTGTGTGTGTCTGTCCTCACTGCTTGTCGCTTTTTGATCCCCCACCGGCCTACCTCTGCTTGAATTCCTGCTTCTGCTAGGACCCTCATTGCCTGGTACTTTGTTGCTCTGTTATTGCTCCTGCTGTGTGGCTGCTCTCACTGCCTGCTGTTGTTGTTGTTGAGGGGACTGGGTAAGGGAAAGAGGGAAGGAAGAAGAAGAACAAGAACAAGAAGAGGAGGAGGAGGAGGAGGAGGTGTTGTGTCGGGTAAAGAATGTCAGCTGTAAGGGAAACTCAAGAAGCCAGACGCAACATTGGAGAGTAACACACACACACACACACACACACACACACACCTGTACATCTATATATTACTAATTCTATTTATTACCTGTGGTTGATAATAAAGATAGGCAACTGTACCTCATTCAAGTAAGTTATTTTGGTGTTTGTGATGAAGTGTTACGTCACGCCGCTTAGTGTGTGTGGGAGTGTGAGTTGTTGATGAGGGTAAATTAGGCTTTGTATTGTACTTTCTGATCTTTTCATTTTTCTTTATCACATTATTCTCTCTTCTCAATTATGTGGCCTATCTCGCATGGCCGTCTCTGGTTATACATACACATACACACACACACACACACATACACACACATACATACACACATACACGTGAGGCTGAAAATAGCGAAGTGTTGGGTGTATTAATAGACCAGAGAGTGATTCACTAAACCGCTCTCTTCGAGTAACAACCACGTCCTGCTGATGATGGTGACAGTAGTGGTGATGGTGACAGTAGTGGTGATGGTGACAGTAGTGGTGATGGTGAGAGTAGTGGTGATGGTGACAGTAGTGGTGATGGTGACAGTAGTGGTGATGGTGACAGTAGTGGTGATGGTGACAGCAGTGGTGATAGTGACAGTAGTGGGTGGTGACAGTAGTGGTGATGGTGACAGAAGTGGTGATAGGACAGTAGTGGTGATGGTAACAGTAGTGGTGATGGTGACAGTAGTGGTGATGGTGACAGTAGTGGTGATGGTGACAGTAGTGGTGATGGTGACAGTAGTGGTGATGGTGACAGTAGTGGTGATAATGACAGTAGTGATGATGGTGACAGTAGTGGTGATGGTGACAGTAGTGGTGATAGTGACAGTAGTGGTGATGGTGACAGAAGTGGTGATGGTGACAGCAGTGGTGATAGTGACAGTAGGTGATGGTGACAGTAGTGGTGATGGTGACAGAAGTGGTGATAGTGACAGTAGTGGTGATGGTAACATAGTGGTGATGGTGACAGTAGTGGTGATGGTGACAGTAGTGGTGATAGTGACTGCAGGGAGGGAGTGACAACATCTGTCCGGGACGTACTAGGTCACGTTGGAACCCTGGTGTTGCTGCCTGCCAACCCTCGCCCATGCTGCTGCCGGGGTCACTGCCCTTCTGTTTTGTCGTCTACTCCTGCCCCCCCACCCCACCCCACCTCCCACCCCCACCTCTCCTATCTCCCACTTTACCCCCCACCCGATATTCTCACCATTAGTGTTGGTCTCTTGCCAGTACTCCTCCCTCCTCCTCCTCCTCCTCGGTATGTGTTTACGTATGTTTCAATGTATATAAATAAAAAATTATATACACAAACACAGATTTACATACAAAGGCTAATATACAAAATCCATGAAAATGAACATACACGTAAATACACACACACACACACACACACACACACACACACACACAACAAACACACACATGGGACCCATAACAAGGTGCTGGAGGATGGAACGTCACCTTGACCTGAGAGAGAGAGAGAGAGAGAGAGAGAGAGAGAGAGAGAGAGAGAGAGAGAGGCGACCTATTGTTGGTCACGTCTCTTCCCCGGATCACCATAGCTTTGTACATGGGGCCTGATGGAGTGGCGCCAATAGTAGTTATGGTGATAGTGTAGTAGTGATGGTGATTGTGGTGACAGTGACGGTGATAGTGAATTGTGACTGTGACGGCTATAGTGATAGTGAGGTCTAACCAATCCTCTCGGTCACGCTCGGTTGTGTTATGGTGACGGTGATGCCCTTCACCCTGTCTCATAGGCGATGGTGACAGTAGGTATATTGACAGTGTACATAGGCAGTGATTCTGTTCTGATGTGCGCTTGTGGTTATAGAGAGAGAGAGAGAGAGAGAGAGAGAGAGAGAGAGAGAGAGAGAGAGAGAGAGAGACCATATTAGATGCATTTTTTAATCACAGGTAAAGAGAAAGATTGATAGGTAGATAGAGTAAGAGTGATATTGATAAAAAGAGCAATACTTCAGGTGAGATAAAGGTGAAGGTAGGTAGGTAGGAGGGGAGGAGGAAGGGGGTGTATAGTTCACAATGACGTAAGTATGTGCGTCACTACACAGAATGACGTCTCTCTCTTTCTTTCTTAGCATCGTAAAAATCACCTGTCAAGGGTCTGGGTCTATTCTAGGGTTCGTTCACATGCTCAAGGGTTCGGGTTCATATTCTCAAGGGTTCGGGTTCATATTCTCAAGTGTTCGTCTATATTAAGGGTCTGGGTCTATATTCTCAGGGTTCGGGTTCACTCAAGGGTTCGTAAGAATCTTGTGAACCGAACTCATTAAGCCTTTCACACACACACACACACCTACTGTACACGGTCTACTTTGTAATCAGATCTTTGCCAACAGTACAGTATCTTATCAGTACATCGTGGTGTGTGTGTGTGTGTGTGTGTACAGAGGTTCAGTGATGGCTCTTACCTGCTTATTGGCTATTACCTGTTAATTAGCTCTTACTTATTATTTTGACAGTGGTAATATCTGTTACACTACTTCGTGTAATTTAATCTGATGTCAGTGTTACTCCTTGTTACTGCAGTCACAGCCACTGTAATCTGGTAACCACCGGCCGCTCGGGTGTGTCTTCTACAGCTGTGTTCCTTGTTAACACCCCGTCACTGTTGTGTTCTCTTCAAACCACATGTGTGAATTGTATACAAGTACAGAAGAACAATAGATGTGGTGAATAGTGTAACGCCAGCTGTTTTTAGAGGTGTGTGTGATAATAATAATAATAATAATAATAATTAACGGTTTATTGAAAGAGCTTGGCAGCCAGAAGGCTGAAAATATACAGTTACATATTTGGGGAATGGGTTTCGAATTACAAATAATATACAAGTAACATGAGTGATACAAATAAGATATATAATAACTAGATGGGGAAAAGCTCAAACTACAGTTCATTTCAACATAGTGACAGTGCAAGGTAGTATTTACTGGGAGTGAATACACTGGTTTATTACAAGTTATTGATAATTTACAATGGTTGGGACTGGGCTGTTCTTATAGCGATCAGTTCGTGCACGTATGGGCTGGATGCGGTTGTGGTGTCGAACAGCAATTCTCGGGCTAGGATCTCAGGTGTAGGAGCCGGTGTCGAGGATGGTGAAGCTTACCAAATTTGCAGATGAGGTCGTGGTGATGGTCAGTGAGAGTCGAGGAAGGTCAGTGTATTGAGCGCTTTGATATGTGGAGTAGAAGGGGAGAGAACAATCTTGCATGCCCTCTTTTGCACTTTTTTAGGTGTTTACGTTGTGTGGCATTTAGGGAGGAAGACCAGGTGGGGGAGGCATAGGTGAGCTTGGGAAGTATGAATGTGTAAACACACGTGTGTGTGTGTGTGTGTGTGTGTGTGTGTGTGTGTGTGTGTGCTGTGTGTGTGTGTGTGTGTCCTGCTGTGTGTGCTGTCTTCACGCCAACACCTCATGATGTTTTCTCCGGTTTAGCTTATTTATCACTCCTCACCCGCTCCCACAGTAGGCAGGTGGTGGGTCTGGCGTATAGAAGGGACGAAAGGGCTGGTTAATGTTTTCCTTGTGTGTCTTTCTTATGGGTGGTGTTGTGGACAGAATAGAGCAGGTTTGGGGTCGTTTGTACTGGTAGTGTTTACATTAGTGAGATCTGTTCTATGGTAAACACTAAGTCGTTTTAAGCAGCTTAGCTGTAACGAAAGTAATTGAGTTTAAAATAGAAAGTAACAGTTATTGACTTTTATTGTAACTACTATTAATGGTTGTTACAGAAAGTATTATTGTTGGTGATGGTATGTGACATGAAATTACGGTGTGTGTGTGTGTGTGTGTTTGAAATACCACAGGAACCTTGATCATTTTACTTGTCTTATTTAAGGGAAAGGTTTGTTTAATGCACTAGGACAGTCTGACGTCACACTGTCAGTATTAGGTGCGGATTCTCGGATATTTGGTCGTAAAGTTTCCTCTCATATATGACAGTGAAAATAACGTAACAGGATTCCAAAAGTCACACACGGTTTGTAGACTGTGCAAGACACGTTCATACACCTTGCTGTTTTCTGTGGACGTGTAGGAAATAACTTACATGAACCAGGTCGTCACGTGTGTACATCTTCTAGTTTGGCCGAGAACAGCACTGGGTAGGTGAAATTGTGTACACATTAAATAGTCTTAAATTTATACATTAAATAATCTTACAGTGCCAGATTTTAGTACCGATTTTTTTTTGTAATAAATTAATTAAAATCTGGACACAAATTAGATTAAGTCAACAAAATAACCACTAAGTCCCCACACACACACACACACACGCCCACACCCACACACACGCCCACACAAGGAGATTTAACGTAAGTAATATTCAGACTCGGGTTGTTATTCGTGTAAGGTATGTTTCTAGTGTGTGTGTGTGTGTGTGTGTGTGTGTGTGTGTGTGGCGGCGTCTTCAGGTAGCTGTGTGTGTGTGTTATATCGCCCCTTCGTTTACGGTGTACCAATCTACAGTATGTCAGGGTCGTCAAGTTCACAGCCAGGAGGAATTTTTATCATTAGTTGTGATTATTGTATACAGGTGTGGAGAGTTTGGTGAAGGTGTAGTAAATAATGGGATTTGTTTATTAATTATTATTATTGTTATTATTTTTATTTATAGATTTTATTATTTTTATTATTATTACGATTATTATTTTTAGTGATTGTATTATTATGATTATTATTTGGTTGTATTTTGTTAGCTTAGTTATTACCTTTCCTGACTTAACTAGATTATTTCACCTATAGATTAATCATCTAACCTAACCCCCTCAAAATAGTGTTAGGGTGGGGGGTGGTGATTCTTCAGGTGATCCCTTCGATAATAGGGAGTTTAATTAATTGGTAGTTGGGTGATCCTGTATGGTTGAGTGTGACGTCATCGATAAACAGAACGAGGATAACCAACTGTCTGTCTGTCTGTCTGTCTGTCTGATCGGTACTTGATAACACTCGCTTCTCGTGTTTTCCTCCTGTAAATTTGATGTTAAAAAGATACAGTGAATGTAGTGATGAGTATCATACAGTCTTATGGTGTAAAATAGTCTTATTATTATTATTTACAGTGTAGTGAGGATGTGTCGCTTTGTCCTGGCACCGACCATAAACATGAAGGGTCTCTGTGATCACCTTGTAGGATAACACTTTACCTGGGCTGTAGAGTTTGTTAAAGTTGTCATTCTCCTTTGTTATCCTGTTATGGTGAAGAAAGGTATATAGAATTTCCGTTTGCATGTCCGTTTGTTCGTTTTGTATGTCTCCGTTTGTGCGTCCAGAAGTTCTAAAAAAAACCCAGTTATAGACACGCCTAGAGTACCGGAAACTACTCGCCAAACATAGGTTTTCCTGGTGTATTTTTTGTGGTGATACAAAGAAATCTGGGCAGGGCTTTGAACTAGAGGGAAAATGTGGGTAAATATTAAAATAACACCAAACAAACCTTTAATAAGCGTTTCCTGACCTTTCTCAACCCATGACAACCCTAAAACTATAACAAATTGGACCTTATTCATGTTTTGGTGTTTAGTGTGTGAAGGTTGGTTTTTTTCGGTGTTTAGTGTGTGAAAGTTGGTGTTGTTTTCGGTGTTTAGTGTGTGAAGGTTGGTGTTGTTTTGTGTTTAGTGTGTGAAAGTTGGTGTTGTTTTCGGTGTTTAGTGTGTGAAGGTTGGTGTTATTTTCGGTGTTTAGTGTGAAGGTTGGTGTTTCGGTGTTTAGTATGTAAGGTTGGTGTTGTTTTCGGTGTTTAGTGTGTAGGGTGGTGTTTTGGTTTAGTGTGTGGGTTGGTGTTGTTTTCGGTGTTTAGTGTGTGTTGTGTTGTTTTCGGTTTAGTGTGTGATGGTTGGTGTTATTTTCGGTGTTCAGATGAGGTGAGACCCGTGAACTGGAAAGCAATTCTTATTCTTTTTTTTCAAATTTAGGAAAGATTAGGTAAGGTTTTCAAAGGTTTGTTTAGTGTTTAGTAATTTTATTCACATTTTCCCTCCACTCAAAGCCCCGCCAACTTTAAACAACTGTTAAGGTAATTGGAGGGAGGGAGGGGGAGGGGGGGGTTATCGGTTAAAATACTTGAAAAACATAAAATTGCGACGGAAACATAAGAGAATAATTATTTTTTTCTCCTATATAAATAAAAAAATATGAAAATTTATGTTGTGACCTAAAACGAATCTTAACACACACACACACACACACACACACACACACACACACACACAAGTTAATAATTACAGACATTTAAACCACCATGGCGTAGACTGTTATTACACATAGTTATAATGAGTTAACGAGTGTTTGGTGACATTAAGGCCGAGAATACAATATACAGACTATGGCCATGTCATAAATCACGGCCTGGCATTTACCCCCGTGACAGTAATTGGTGTCTAACTACCCGAACTGCCCAAAGTAAACAGGTCGACGTGGCTACCGATGATTGGCTCTTAGCACATGAACTAGGGGGGGGTGAGGTTGATGGAGGTATGTTGTGTTTTATCTTATCTGTCTGTCTTTTCTGTCTCTCTGTCTGTCTGGGCTGTGTGTGTGTGTGTGTGTGTGTTTAATATGTAGTAGTAGTAGTAGTAGTGGTTGTAGTAGTAGTTGTTGTGGTGGTGGTAGTAGTAGTAGTAGTAGTAGTAGTAGTAGTAGTAGTAGTAAGAATTATTATTATTATTATTATTATTATTATTTTATTACTTTATTCTTTTATTTATTTTGTTTATTGTTATTTGTGAGTCATGGGTTGGTGGTAGTTGTGGTTATGGTATAGGTTTAAATGGTGGTAGTCGTGGTTATGGCGATGGTAGTAGTAATATTAGTATGGATTTTTATTGTGGTGGTAATAGTGGTAATAATGGTAGTTGGTTAGTGGTGGTAGGTGCAAATGATAGTGGTAGTGAGTGCATATGATAGTGGTAGTGAGTGCAGATGTTGGTAGTGGTTAGTGGTGGTGGTATTAGTAGTGGTAGTGGTGGTAATAGTAGTAGTAGTAGTAGTGGTGGTGGTGGTGGTAGTGGTTGTAGATGGTGGTAGAAATATGTGGTAGTAGTAGTAGTAGTAGTAGTAGTGGTAGTGGATATTTAATATGTAAATATATGATGTGGTGGACCGGTAACGAGTGGTGGTGGCGCGCCCTGAGAGACGCCTCGCACGTCCTGTCATAACACACACACACACACACACACACACACACACACACACTATTGCTGTTGCTGGTGACCGTGTGTATGTGTGTGTGTGTGTGTGTGTGTGTGTGTGTGTGTGTGTGTGTGTGTGTGTGCCAAAACCTTTCCCGGGTCTGACAAAATATTTTATTTTTAATTATAAACAAAAATATCGGGTTTTTTTTATATTGTGTGTTGATGAAGTGTTATAATTGACCACGTGTTCCAGACATAAATAAATAGACAGACAGACCGACAGACAGACACATAGATAGATAGACAGATAGACAGAAAGATAGATAGATAGATAGATAGACAGAAAGATAGATAGATAGATAGATAGGCACAGACAGACAGACACAGACCAACGACTAAATAAAGCAAAACACAACTATACATGGAGGAGAGGGGAGGGGGTGGGGGGGGGAGGGGAGGAGGGGAGGATTGCACGCGTTAAACCGTTTCGTCAGTCTGTGGATCTTGATAGGTGATGTAATCGCTGTCATTACAAGGCCAAACTGTGGTGAATTTGTCTCTCATACATAAGTGGAATTCCTGGTCAGTGTGTGTGGTGGAGTTGTTTTGTGACGCCAATACAGGTGTTGATTGTATGGAGTAAAGGTAGAGTGATTCCTACCTGGTGAGACAGACAGACAGACAGACAGACAGATGGAAGGAAGGGAGGAAGGAAGAACAAGAGAGAGATAACACAATATACACGTGCATTAATTCCCACATATTGACAATATCACTGGGTAGATCCCGTCACTCAGGTGTACGTACAGCACCTGACACCTTAATTATTACAGCCAGGTAAACAACACGTCACAGGTGGAATCTCATAGCTGCATTAATTTTTTTTAGTAAGTTTCCTAAATTTCTTCATTCAGGTAATTCATAACTGTGTGCATTGTGGTTATCTGTAGGGTGGTGGCGTGGTAATTGTGGTAGTGGTTGGTGTGGTAACTGGTGTGGTAATTGTGGTAGTGATTGGTGTGGTAATTGTGGTAGTGGTTGGTGTGGTAATTGTGGTAGTGGTTGGTGTGGTAATTGTGGTAGTGGTTGGTGGTAATTGTGGTGAGTGGTTGATTGTGGTAATTGTGGTAGTGATTGGTGTGTATGTGGTAGTGATTGGTGTGCAATTGTGGTAGTGGTTGGTTAGTAATTGTGGTGGTTGGTGTGTGGTGTGGTAGTGACTGGTGTGGTAATTGTGGTAGTGATTGGTGTGGTAATTGTGGTAGTGGTTGGTGTGGTAATTGTGGGAGTGATTGGTGTGGTAATTGTGGTAGTGGTTGGTGTGGTAATTGTGGTAGTGGTTGGTGTGGTAATTGTGGTAGTGGTTGGTGTGGTAATTGTGGTAGTGGTTGGTGTGGTAATTGTGGTAGTGATTGGTGTGGTAATTGTGGTAGTGATTGGTGTGGCAATTGTGGTAGTGGTTGGTGTGGTAATTGTGGTAGTGGTTGGTGTGGTAATTGTAGGGATCAGGTGGCAATTGTAGTGGCTGGTGGCACTGTAGGTAGTGGCTGGTGGCAATTGTAGTGATTGGTGTGGTAATTGTGGTAGTGGCAGGTGTGGTAGGTGTGTATAAATTACCAGTTTGGTAGCTAGTGTGGACAGGTATGATGACTGTGGTGGTGACAGTTGTGATGAGTCAGTGTGGTAATTAATTAATAGTATACACGCCACATGTTTATTAGTTCATATGTGCAGGTGTGGTACAGGTGTGGTACAGGTGTGGTACAGGTGTTGACGAAGACGCAGATGTGTGTGTGAGGGGTGTTGTTGGTTTAAGATATTTTGTAGAGTATATGTGAACGGGTGGTCGTACACACACACACACACACACACACACACCCACCCTCAGAGTACCACAGACATAGTACAGGCGTTGGTAGTCTTGTTAGGTGTAGTGAGGAAGCTGGTTGACATTGAGGCTGCAAAGATTGTATCAAGCACCTGAAGGAGTAGAAATAGAGATATTGTAATTCCCATGGCCTTGCACAACCCCTGTCTCCCTGTGTGTGTGTGTGTGTGTGTGTGTGTGTGTGTGTGTGTGTGTGTGTGTGTGTGTGTGTGTGTTGCTCTGTCTCCACCCACAAGCTGAGGTGTGTCTTAGTGTAAGTCAGGGCTTGTATTTTTATTTTATTTTTGTTGTTATTGTAGTTACCTGAGAATTGTATTGCTTTGTTTTATTGTTAGTAGTAGTAGTGGTAGTACTAGTGGTGGTAGTGGTAGTACTAGTGGTGGTGTAGTAGTAGTAAGAAACTATTATTATTGTTATTATTATTATTATTATTATTATTATTATTATTATTATTATTATTATTATTATTATTATTATTACAAATCACCAGGAAGACGCTGACAAGAGCCACTTACCACTCTGGGTATTTAGGGATCATTTGCATATAAAGCGTGGGGAGGGGGGGCCTGATTGTGAGCACACACACACACACACATACACACACACACACACACACACACACACACACACACACACACACAAACCCCCTGATACATTAAGTGATACCTTACTCCCCTCCCTCGCTTTAACAACCTCGTTAGTGCCAACAATCCCACAGTAAACAACTCCCTGGTTGTAGGTGTCCTATCCGACCCCGTATGTAAATATTATACACCAATGTTATCTTTTAGTTATGCTCTCTCTCTCTCTCTCTCTCTCTCTCTCTCTCTCTCTCTCTCTCTCTCTCTCTCTCTCTCTCTCTCTCTCTCTCTCTCTCTCTCTCGTGTGTTGATTACTGATAAAACTGATAAGAATATATTTAATAATATAATGATAACCTTGAATAATAATAATAATAATAATAATAATAATAATAATAATAATAAAATCATCTCAGAAACACATCAACAAAACCTTAGTAAAATATTAAAAAAAAATAGACAAATTTTACAGTTTTATTGTAATATTTATTTGGTTAATGACCAAAATGGTGATTTACTGAGGGGGGAGGGGTGGGGGGTGGGGGGCAGTTCAAAGTGGGTGTAAGGTTGTGTTTTTGAGGTTATGATTGTTATTATTGTTTTTTTACAGTAATTACAACTATCATTCACTAGAACTGGTTATATATATTCTGGTAGGTTGGGTTTTGGTTTGGTTTGGTTAGGTTAGGTTAGGTCTGGTTAGGTTAGCTTAGGTTAGGTTAGGTTAGGTTAGGTTAGGTTAGGTTTTGGTTAGGTTTGGTTAGGTTAGGTTAGGTCTGGTTAGGTTTGGTAAGGTTATAGTTTGGGTAGGTTAGTGTTTTTTGTTTAAGGTCAAAGGTCACCTGCACCCTATCCCATCGTTAGTCTTCTGCTGTCATGGCTCACACGTCTATTTGTCGAGCCAAAATAAATACAGAGCCATAAAAAAAAACGCCCATGATTCACACTAGGAGGAAGGGTCCAGTTGTAAGGGCTCAAAATGTCACCTGTATCATGTATGACCTGTAAACTGTATCACCTGTATCATGTATGACCTGTAAACTGTATCACCTGTATGTTGTATGACCTGTCTTTGTTGTCTTTTGTTATAGCTGTATTCACCTCATGTATTTGTTATAGGAAAATATTACACACTCTCACACACACACACACACACACATACACACACACACACACACACACACACACACATACACCCCTTCCTCTCCTTTGTGTTGTGATGCATTGTACTTTTGGTCAAAGATTCTTACTCAAGGTTTTGTGTTGTCACGAACCAGGAAGTGGAAGAGAGAGGCCTCAGGCTACACTGTGCCGTCGTAGTATGGAGGAGACTATTTAAATTAAGTGTGGGTAAGCCTTGCGTGTACATTTCCTGAGTCACCTGTGATTTCAGCGTGAATTCCTTAGATGGTGAGGGAGGAGGGGGGGTGAGGGAGGAATGGTGATGAGAGGGTTGGGGGAGGGATGATGAGGAGGGGGGGAAGGGGTGGGGGAGGATTTTTAAGGAGAGGGAGAGGGGGTTGGAAGATGAGAGGGTGAGGGGGGATGATGAGGAAAGGGAGAGGGGTGAGGGAGGGATGATGGGAGGGAGAAGGAGGGTATCACAGGGAGGGAAGGAGAGACCAACATCAGCAGGAGGAAAAGACCGTAAGTATCATTTCAGCAGTACAGAGACGTGTGTACCAGCAGGAGTATTACACACACACACACACACACACACACACACACACACACACACACCATCATCGGTAAAGGTGTCGGTTTGAACGAAGTCGTGATGGAATCTAGCAGGATTTAGTCTACACTGTGTCTGGGGTCCGGGGTGGGGAGAGGCAGCGATAGGACCTACAGTAACACAGACACAACCATTGAGTTAGTGTGTGGGTGTCGTGTTAGCGGGGCTCGTTGCAATCAGTTTTCGTGTATCGCGCTCTGTATTCTTACAACAAGCTCAATGTGGGCGTCGGGAGTACCAGCTATCATGTTTTCTTTTCTCTTTCTTTTTTTTCTTTTATAAATTGAAGGAGTAAGTGATACACAGTCTGGGTTGTGACAAAAACTGGTGCCACCATTGGATGCATCGTCCCTTAAATTTGTTTAACCTCCAATTTTCATGTCATTTTAATTTGAGGAAAGTAGAGGTGTCAGGGGTGTGTGTTGGCCTCAAGGTCTCTTACGGTGATGCAGCTTCCATCAGTACGCATCTATTATTAATGACTAGGGCCGGCATGTGAGGAGGAGGACCTTAAGTAGTTCTATCATCGTAAGTAATAACAGCAACAACTGCAGCACAAGATGGTGTTGCAATAACACTGACAACAGTAAGAACAGTGAGAGCAGCAGCACTAGTCGCTACAGCAACCTCGACAGGAGAAGGAGGAGGAGGAGATGGAGGGAAGATGTTCACTATTGTGAGAGGAGATAAGTTGACCACAGCAGGACCCCTGAGGTGTCACCGCTGCCCGGACCATCCACAACAAGGGCCCGACAATGCACCTCCTGTACACACCCTCTGCGCCTCCTTCCCGTCTTTCCCTCCTACCAGGCGAACACGACCTCAATACCCCCACCACAGGAACAACACTGGGGGCGTTTTCTCGATCACTGTGCAATCCGTGAGGCGTGGATGAAGACAACGGGGGTGGGGACGGTGTCAGGCCAAGATGGATTGACTGTCTCCACTGGTTGGCCGCTGGAGCCGGATTCGAGTCTCGTTGCAGCACTCACCCCT
>NW_024740202.1:1761131-1806131 GCF_018991925.1 Homarus americanus | reverse complement strand
TTGCCCTGATGTTTACCTCCAGGGACCAGGTTATAAAAACTCCTCCAGTACGAGCGATGAACAGCAACCTGGCGCTCACCCTTCACCCGGCAAGAGCAAGATTATCAGACGAACGTTCTCCCGACTCCTGCCTGCAGTGATGATCAATTATGGCGAGAGCGTCAGTCTTGGTCAACTCTGGTGGAGTGCATGAGCACACTTGTGGCGCTAATTGGTAATATTAGTCCTTGATTATATCTCCTGCTGTCAGTCTGAGCCAAGAGTTACAGAGACCCGTACGTTAAACTTTCTCCCTTAACTGGAGATGTACAACTGCATCTATTGTAGGTCACTCACATCATCTACAATATAATAATCATAATGTAGTTTCCCCCAACTTAAGAGCCATGAACGCCTCGAATTGACTCCCATAAGCTACCCGGAGCGCCTGTAATCTCTTGCTCTTCCAAGCTTCGACACAAAGATCTTGGCCAAAATGACGTCGAAATTGGGCTGAGACTCTCTTGTATCTTGGTGGACAGCTTTTCTCCTGTTGCGTGCGTGTGTGTGTGTGTGTGTGTGTGTGTGTGTGTGTGTGTGTGTGTGTGTGTGTGTGTCGGCGGGCCCTAGGAGAGGAACAAGGCAGTGGTAGAACCCGTCCTGTGATGCAAGGAAGACCAGCGACCTTGTCTGGCCGCTTAGGTCAGTCCACTCCCCCCCCCCTCTCCGTCACAGATACACATTCACACCCCTCCCTAATGTTCATCTTGTTCACAGTCACGTTCACATACATTACAGAAAGTTCATAATAGATACTCAAGTGAGAGAAAAGGAGTATTGGAGTAGAATTTATTTAGAATTTGTTTAGAAATTTCAGTGATAAAACAAACAGATAGATACAGTATATTTGTTTATATGTGGTGACTGCATCTTTCACCATGATAAGTGTGTGTGTGTGTGTGTGTGTGTGTGTGTGTGTGTGTGTGTGTGTGTGTGTGTGTGGAGTGACTGGCTGAGGAACCTTACTGCCTGAGGAACTGGTTTGGTAAAGGGCGTTGTCTCTCTTGCTGGGTGGTAGTGATCTATGGGATAGTGGTGATGGTGTATCGTGGTGATGATAATGGTGGTGTTATAGTGGTGGTGATAAGGGTATAGTGATGATGATGGTAGGTCTAATGGTGTAGATGGTGGTGATGATGGTGGTATAGTGGTGGTGATAAGGGTATAGTGATGATGATGGTAGGTCTAATGGTGTAGATGGTGGTGATGATGGTATAGGGCGGATGGTGATAGATGGCAGGTCTGTGGGTAGATGGTGGTGTTGATGGTGGTATAGTGGTGGTGATAAGGGCATAGTGATGATGGTAGGTCTAACGGTGTAGATGGTGGTGTTGATGGTGGTATAGTGGTGGTGATAAGGGTATAGTGATGATGGTAGGTCTAACGGTGTAGATGGTGGTGTTGATGGTGGTATAGTGGTGGTGATAAGGGTATAGTGATGATGATGGTAGGTCTAATGGTGTAGATGGTGGTGGTGATAGTGTAGTGGTGGTGATAAGGGTATGGTGATGATGGTAGGTCTAATGGTGTAGATGGTGGTGGTGATGGTGGTATAGTGGTGGTGATAAGGGTATAGTGATGATAGGCATAGTGAAGAAGATGATGGTGATGATGTTGGTGGTGGTAGGTCTAATGGTGTCGATGGTAGTGATGATAGTGTAGTGGTGGTGATGGTGTTACTGTAATGTTTAATTATCATCCGTGAAGTTAAGATTCTCTGTAATATTTATATAATGATCTGTGGTGTTCTTTAACCTATAGTGACTCTGTGTGATGTTTAGTAATGTTTGAACCATACCTTAATGTTTAGCTATACCTTATAAATGATACTGGCCGATGTTGTCTTTCAAGAATGTTTAACGCTTTGACAGGAATTCACTTTAGGGCAGAATGAAAACATGACTGTATTTGTTCTCATGTGACAATCGACCATCCAGTCAGTTACCCAGTTAGCCAGTCAGTCATCCATCCAGCCAGTTCGCCAGTCAGTCATCCAGCCAGTCACTCAGCCATTCAGTTCATCCCTTTGTTTGAGTCATGCACATTGAGTCATAATAGTCATAATTAATGTGTGGTTTTTTTTAGTCATGTGTTTTGTTTTAATAATTAGTTCTTGCTTGTCTGGTGTTTGTTGTGATTAAACTTTTTTCTCTTGTTTTTTTTGTTAATATTTGTTGTTGTTTGGATGTCTGTTTTTTTGTCGTGTATGATTAGATTGTGTTTGTTTTTCCTGTTGTGTGTGTGTGTGTGTGTGTGTGTGTGTGTGTCATTAAATTGGTGTTTTTATTTTGTTATTGTTTATGGTGTACGTTTTAAACAATGTTTTTTTTTAAGTTTATTTGCTCTTCATCTTCATTGTCTCTCTCTCTCACATCTATCAACATCAGTTTCCCACAATACAACAGTTCCTCTCAAGCAAATAATAAGGTAATCTCAGCCCCTGGAGACGATTGGGGGCGTTTTATGGGGAAATTGAGACCAGATGATGTTTATCGCTTAGATGATGGTGCTGGGAGGGTAATGGTGAGAACCTCTGATGGTGATTTGTGCTTGGTGACGTGGGTGTGGTGTTGGAGGGTGGTGGATGTGGTGGTGGTGATGGATGATAGTAGTGGTGGATGGTGTAGGGTAGTGGTGATGGTGGTTGGTGGTGATATAGGGTGGATGATTATGGTGATAGTAGTGGTGGATGGTGTAGGGTAGTGGTGATGGTGGTTGGTGGTGATATAGAACGGTGGTAGTGGTGGTGGTGAGCTGTGATCGATGAAGTGTTTACCAGTCAATAAGGAAGAAGATAAATCGAGTCATCTCTCATCTGTAAATTGACTCTTTCCTCACACCTCAACACCTGTAAGAGACTGAGAGAAATAAATTCGAAAAAATATTTATCAGTAAAAATAATATTTATAATAGTAATGATCATTATATTACTACAATGATAATATTAGTAAAGCATTGTAAATAAAAATAATAACGATGATAATAATAATAATAATAATAATAATGAACAAAAAAGGGGCGTCATAGGCTTGGCAGTACACACACACACACACACACCGAGGTAATGTCTTTGTTCTAGATCACGACTTCTTTAAACACGGTTCATCATCAACAAACTACACCCTGGTCTGGGGGGTCCAAACTCACACAACCGTATGTTAAAATTTCTCCCGTAATGAAAGAAGAATTGGTTAGTTTCTGGTCAGATCTTAACGTGTGTCATCTTGTTATGGTCGACCACCTCCTTTAACGGACGTTTTAACATTCACAGTACCGCACCTCGAGAGTGGAGGTTGGTTGTTAGGTAAGGTTGAGACCTGACTGTTCGCGGACAGCCGGATAACCCGGTTCCGCACTTATTGGTAGACGCAACATCATGATGCTGCTGTCACGGAAACCGTGGTGGCGACGTGTGCGCCGAGAGTGAGTAATAATGTTCATTACGGAGAGAGACCTGGCTAGTCTAATTTGATAGAGTGCGCGAGCCTGCTCGCCATAAGCCCGCTCCACTGCCATTCCTCTGACCCAATGAGACTATTCCCTCTCTCTCTCTCCTTCTGCTCCAGCCATTGCAGGGCAGGGAAAGGAAAGCGACGGCAATTTTGATTGTTGTTGAATGCCGTGCTTTAGTTCGCAGAGGCGTCTACCGCTCCGCTGGGGGGTGGAGGATATTTCACACCAAGTATGTGTGTGAAGGGACCCTCTCCCCTTACCCCTCCTTTAACGTTGGTACCTGAAGAATGTGGGGGTGTGGCCAGATCATGACGTCATAAGACAACAAACGATATGACTGGTGAGTATTGACAGTTTTAGACCAATCATCTGTGTCGACGTCACGTTGCTGAATAAACTTGACCAATCATGTGTACGTCTCCTCTCACTCCCAGACCCAGCTAGCCATTAAGCATGCGAGTTTGACCTCTCCTTCAACCTCGTGGCGAAATTTTACTAGAACTTAAAACAGCGCAATGGCAGGTATAAACATTTACGACACGACTTAGCTGAGACAGAGAGAGAGAGAGAGAGAGAGAGAGAGAGAGAGAGAGAGAGAGAGAGATATTAGTGACCATCGCCAAAAATTCGATCAGCTTTTGGTTTGTATTGTGTTAACCATTGAGTGAGTGTGTGTGTCACAGAGACCATCTAACACGTACAGACTGAGGCTTAGTATAACACACCCACGCCCGGGTAAGTTGATCGACCACCTCTCCCTCACACACACACACACACACACACACACACACACACACACACACACACAAATGATCATACAGGAAGTGTGAAGGATGTGGGGGGGGTGGAGAAATGATGTGACCTGGGTAATGATTGACTCTGTGTGGGGGGTAGGTGTGGCAGGAGGTGTGGTGTAGGTGTGGCAGGAGGAACAGGGTGTTACTATGGTGGGTGTTGTGGGGGGTACTGCTTTGAATTGTGGTTCTTGCCGATACTATCTTTACTACTACTACTACTACTACTACTACCACCACTAACAACTATTCACTACTCACCTACCTTACTCTTGTAGTTGGTGGTTGTTGTGGTGTCCGGTCTGCTGCTCTCACTAACAAGGGTCAACTACCCTCGCAACCACTGCTAATTATAGCTTAATGGTAACTACTGAGGGCCATTACCGTAACTACGTGTTGTTGACGCTGGTTACCTCTTCAGTCTACTATAATAATGTCTTCTAGGAATGCCACTACCAACAACTACCACGACTACAACAATTACCACAACTAACACCACCACGACTACAACAAGTACCACCACTACTCTTACAACTACCACGACTACAACAAGTACCACCACTATTACAACTACCACGACTACAAGTACCACCACTACTCTTACAACTACCACGACTACAACAAGTACCACCACTATTACAACTACCACGACTACAACAAGTACCACCACTACTCTTACAAGTACCACGACTACAACAAGTACCACCACTACTCCTACAACTACCACGACTACAACAAGTACCACCACTACTCTTACAACTATCACGACTACAATAACTACCACCAACTTTTCTACAGCAACTCCTACATCAGGGGGGCGAAAATATAATAACAATAACAATAATAAATAAAAATTAATGAAAAATACAATAAAAGTAAATAAAAAACAAATAATAATAATAATAATAATAATTAAATATATATAAAAAAGATCAATAGTGAGAAACAATATATGTATGTTGTGTTGTCATGTAAGAGAAACAACTGAGACCCTGCAATTGTGTGTAAATGAGGCAGAAAGTCAGATCATCAACCTGGGACTTGGTCACATATGGCAGCAGGGTCTACCATTAGACAACACATTATGCTTCCAATATCTCCCCAGGCGGTAGTACCTCCCTGTTTGGTAGCTGCCTACTACCTATGGATCAATAGTTATAGACAGATGGATCACTACCCACACGAACCTGTCTGCGTGAGTGATAACAGCCCAAATGACGTCAGTAACAGGTATCAAACATTAATAACGTCAGTAACAGGTATCAAACATTAATGACGTCAGTAACAGGTATCAAACATTAATGACGTCAGTAACAGGTATCAAACATTAATGACGTCAGTAACAGGTATCAATACTCATCAGCGACAGCCAGAAGTAAATAGTGATGATAATAAAATGAACAGGATAGGGTGGATATTTTCTATCTATCTATCAATATTTCAACTAACAGCAGGAGAGAGAGAGAGAGAGAGAGAGAGAGAGAGAGATAGAGAGAGAGAGTTTTATCCCTCCGTATCCACCCAAAACAGTTGATGGAAATTGACGGAAGGAGATTAAGACAGACAGGTGGTAGAGACGTGTGACTATGGAGATGGTAAGAAGAGATCTCTAGACGGTAAGAAGGGATCTCGAGACGGTAATAAGAGATCTCGAGACGGTAGAGTTTTGACAGGTATAGGAGACAGACAGACAGTGGTGGGAGGGGTGGGGTAGCTGAGGGGTGTGTATTACCGTCATTAGCATCAGTAGGAGGAGGAAGGAGGCAATGGGAGGAGGGAGAGGTAGGGGTAGGAGGAGGTGAGGTAGGGTAGGAGGAGGGGGGTAGAGAGGAGGAGGGGAGGGGAGAGGAAGCGTAGAGAGGAGGGGGAGGGGGTAGCCAGTCGTCGTGGATCACACTTATCCACTTATGGCTGTCTGGTGGCCGATGGTTAATTACCTCCCCTCACCTGTATACACCTATGCACTCTCCCTTACCTGTACACACACACACACACACACACACACACACACATACATCCATACACCTCCTGTAAAGTTTTTCTCTTAGGATGTACTTGGAGGTAATCAGGAGGTACTAGGTGGTGTTAATCAGGAGGTAATCAAGAGGTACTAGGTGGTGTTAATCAGGTTGTAATCAGGAGGTAATGACATCAATAATTAGGGATTGTACTAACTATAGAATCCCTCTCTAGCTGTCCTATCTAAGATTAGTATTTGTGCTGGCAGTGAAATTCCTCCCATAGCAGTGAAATCCCTCCCGTAGCAGTGACATCCCTCCCATAGCAGTGAAATCCCTCCCGTAGCAGTGAAATCCCTCCCGTAGCAGTGAAATCCCCTCCAGTAGTAGTGAAATCCTCCCGTAGTAGTGAAATCCCTCCCGTAGCAAAGCTAATTCATCCCGTAGCAGTTAATCCATCCTGCAGCAGCAACCATCCCGTAGCAGTGAAATCCATCCTGCAGCAGTGAAATCCCTCTCCCATAGCAGTGCTAATCCCCCGTAGCAGTGAAATCCTCCTGCAGTAGTGAAATCCTCCCGTAGCAGTGAAATTCCTCCCATAGCAGTGAAATCCCTCCCGTAGCAGTGACATCCCTCCCATAGCAGTGAAATCCCTCCCGTAGCAGTGAAATCCCTCCCGTAGCAGTGAAATCCCTCTGGCTGTGTGATATATACCAACACTGAGGGTGAGTGTTGATTAGAATTTCACTTTTTTAACCAGATTTCCTCTTCGCCCCTTCACCCACTCCTGTCTTAAATTTTCCCTCCTTTGCTCTAAAATTTCCCCCCTTTGCCCTAAAATTTCCCTCCTTTACCCTAAAATTTCCCTCCTTTGCCCTAAAATTTCCCCCCTTTACCCTAAAATTTCCCTCCTTTACCCTAAAATCTCCCTCCTTCGTCTTAAAATTCCCTTCCCCATCTAAAAATTCCCCTTCCTTACTTTTAAGTCCCCCCTCCCTTCCATATTCCCTCTTTCACCACATAAATACAGTATATCCCCCTTACCTGCCCCCCCTGCTCCCCTGCCCCTTGGTCGTCCCCTCTCGTCATAAGCCAGCGGATATGAGTGTCGCCATTACTCCAGGTTATTGCCTCACAAAACACCAACTTACCCTCTTTTATGTCCAGCTAAATTATATGTTTTTTTTTGTTTTTTCCTGAGTTTGTTTGTTTTGTAGGGTACTTGTGTGCGGGTGGTGGTGGTTGTTGTTGTTGTTGTTGTTGTTGCTGTAATGTGGCCCCGTCTTGTCTTTTATCTTCTTTGACTGATTGGGAGTCGTGTGTGTGTGTGTGTGTGTGTGTGTGTGTGGTTTTTAATCGGGTTCATCATCGTCCTGTATGTGTGTTTTTTTTGGTTAGGATTTAATGAGCGTCCTGTGTATGTGTATGTATGTGTGTGTGTGTGTGTGTGTGTGTGTGTGTGTGTGTGTGTGTAACTGGAGGACCTGTATATCAACAGTAATACACAGGTCTCTTGCTGCCTGGTGCCCGAGGGAAAGGAAGTTGTCCATTGATATTTATGGTCAGGAGGACAGAGATCAAGGTGACCAGTGAATGGCTGGCTCAAGAATCTTCCACCACCAATTTAGGGAATTATTTTCACCATTAGATGACTGGCAGCCAACCATTAACAGAGAGGTACTATGTTTCATATTATACTTACTTGGAAATTCACAAGTTTGTTACCTAGAAGTCGGAAATGATTATGGGCTTCTCGTAGGAGGAGGGGGAAACAGGGTCTTTTTCCTGTGTTTTTTTTTTTCATGTTTTTTCTTGATACAAATAATAACTATCGTCACTTTTCCTTCTATTCTGGGTCAAACACTTGGTTAGTTGTGCATCTTAGGCCGGGATTCCCACACATTCTTATTATTTATTTATTAATTTATTCATTTTTAACCCTTTTTTGGATATATTATGTAGTCAAGTCAAATTTCGTAAAATATATGAATTTTAACTCACTGTTCAGACATAACTCTTGAGTATCTGGACCAATTAATATGGAAGTTGACACAAATATAAGTCAATATTGACCAGGTTTGTGGGATCCAGGATTTTTAAGAGTAAGATCTATGCATTATTTTATAGGGTGTCCAAGATGAAGCGACCATAACACTTCTGTACCGTCGCTCAGGAGTTTTATTTGAGAGGGAATTGAACTCTCTATAATATTGACAGTAGAAGGGTTATGTTGACAGCTGTAGAATGGTTATGTTGACAGCTGTAGAATGGTTATGTTGACAGCTGTAGAATGGTTATGTAGACAGCTGTAGAAGGGTTATGTAGACAGCTGTAGAATGGTTATGTAGACAGCTGTAGAAGGGTTATATAGACAGCTGTAGAATGGTTATGTAGACAGCTGTAGAATGGTTATGCAGACAGCTGTAGAAGGGTTATATAGACAGCCGTAGAAGGGTTATGTTGACAGCTGTAGAATGGTTATGTTGACAGCTGTAGAATGGTTATGTTGACAGCTGTAGAATGGTTATGTAGACAGCTGTAGAAGGGTTATGTAGACAGCTGTAGAATGGTTATGTAGACAGCTGTAGAAGGGTTATATAGACAGCTGTATTGTAAGAACTTAAGAATGGAGGAAACTGCAGCAGGCCTATTGACCCTTACTGGGCAGTCCCGTTTACTTCCAACCCCTATTGCTCATATATCCATCCAACCTATGTTTGAAACTATCCAGCACATTCGAGTTAATGATGATGTTTGGTAACTTGTTCCATTCATCCACTACTCTGTTTCCAAACCAATGTTTACCTATTACACGCCTAAATCTAAATTTGTCTAATTTAAAACCATTGCTACGAGTTCGCTCCTGGTTGGATAGTTTGAGTACCTTTGTAATGTCCCCTTTGTTTAGCCCTGACTTCCACTTATACACCTCTATCAGGTCGCCCCTCGCTCTACGTCTCTCGAGGGAGTGCAAATTAAGATGCTTTAACCTGTCTCTGTACTTAAGGTTCCTAATACCCGGGATTACAGGTAGTCTTGTCATTCTCCTCTGTATTCTTTCTAGGGATTCTGTATCCATACTGTAGTAGTACGGTGACCAGAACTGAACTGCGTAATCCAACTGAGGTTTCACAAGCGCAAGATCTTACCTGAAACAGATTTCGAGGTTTTTATCTTAAGTCTTTCTATTCTTTGAGCTGGGTGAGTTACCAACCTCCCCGGGTGACCGTCTGATGAGCCAGGCTGTTACTGCTTACAGCTCGTCAACCACCTTAACTACCACCCACACACACACCCACACACACACACACACACACACATGACTCATGAACAACTTTCTAAAGGAACCCATCAAGTAGTCATGTATGGTGTGAATGTAGTTTGCTACACACACACATGGGGGAACTAATTGTAATATCTAAGTCAATATTATACTTCGGGGACTGATTATCCTGTCCGTCCGCCCGTCTGTCCGTCCGTCCGTCTGTCCGTCCATCCGTCACATTTCCCAGATAGACGTGTGTTGGTTACCGTATGTGTGTGTGTGTGTGTTTGTTTTCATGTAAGATGGTACACCTGTTGACACGACCACAAACACTTCAATTAGCACCAATCAGATTTGCAGGTGATACATCTAACCTCCTCCCCACCAGGTGATCACAGGTGAGAGCCGGGGGGGTGTAATCCTCCGCACTAATCCGCCACCATCCGCCACTATCACTCAGGCACGTAATTGATGGTGATTACCGTGATTAGAAGAGTAAATTATCATCAATGGATCTGTAGTTTTGTTCAACACTGGTACAGGTGTTGGGGGGGAGGAGGTGTTATCGTCATGCTCTCTTCGATAAATACTCCTACGTGAGTTGCATTCTTTAGGAGGTCGATCTTTCTTCTTTCTTTCTTTTCTTATTTTCTTTTCTTTCTTTTTTCTTTCTTTCTTTTCTTTTCTTTATTTTCTTTACTTTCTTTCTTTTCTGTTCTTCTTTCGTTCTTTCTCTTCTTTATTTTCTTCCTTTCTTGCTTTTTCTTTCTTTCTTTCTTTATTTATTTTCTTCACTTTCTTTCTTTCTTTCTTTCTTTCTTTCTTTCTTTCTTTCTCAACATAACACTGCTCCTTCTCCATATTTTGTCCAACCTAGCACCATTATGACCACATTTTGTCCAACCTAGCACCATTATGACCACATTTTGTCCAATCTAGCACCATTATGACCACATTTTGTCCAACCTAGCACCACTATGACCCAATTTTGTCCAACCTAGCACCATTACGCCCACATTTTTCAACCTAGCACCATTACGCCCACATTTTGTCCAACCTACCATTACGCCCACATTTTGTCCAACCTAGCACCATTACGCCCACATTTTGTCCAACCTAGCACCATTACGCCCACATTTTGTCCAACCTAGCACCATTACGCCCACATTTTGTCCAACCTAGCACCATTACGCCCACATTTTGTCCAACCTAGCACCACTATCGTATTTTATCGAACTTGACGAACAGAAAAAAATTGACTGTTACAAATATAATAATTTTAGTTTATTGTTTAAGTAAAATAATCATTGTTTATTTACCAATGAGGAAATATAATTTTTTATCCACGAACAAATAATGTATGATAATTTACACTGATTTATTTTATTATGTTTATTTAATTATTTAATTCAATGAAAAAAATTAAAACAATTTATTTAAGAGAAAGATAATCAATTTCCTTCCTTGATTACCTTGATTATAAGTAAGTGTTGATTGATAAGGAAGGTTTGGAGTTGATTGTTTAGTTGTGGTATGAATTGTTTAAAGTTACTTGTGTAATTGTAAGTAAGGTTTTTGTGAGATTTGTTTTGATTTGGTTTTTTGTTACATTAATGTCCTTGTTTATTAGTGTGTGTGTGTGTGTGTGCGTGTGTGCGTGTGTGTGTGTGTGTGTGTGTGTGTGTGTGTGTGTCATGGGGACTTGTCTACTTGTATAATATAAATGAAATACTTTCTACCTTGTGCCAACTTTATAACACACACACACACACACACACACACACGCACGCACACACACACACACACACACACACACACACACACACGCACACAGAGGAGCAACACTTGTGATAGTTCGAGTCAGACAGGTGAGCAGTCCCCTCTCATCACCCTCCTCCCTCCCCTGACCCCCAGCCACTGTTTCCTCTCCCACCTCTGTCGCCTCGTAAGTACAGAAGATGAACGAATTCCTTAATTAAACAACAACAAACCACAAAACAACTTAATAAATACATTACATTTTACGACTAATTTCACCTAATTAATGAATCGTAATTAAGGTAGTAATCAGTGTAATTAAGGATTCATTAATGATGGCTATGTAATTTCTGGTTATTTTTATTCTCATGACTTTAGTTCTTCGTGATTTTTTATTTTTATTTTGGCTCGTAGTTACATTTTCAGTCAGTCAGTCAGTCAGTCAGTCAGTCAGTCATTCCATCAGTCAGTCAGTCAGTCAGTCAGTCATTCCATCAGTCAGTCAGTCAGTCAGTCAGTATCTTCCGCCAGTTATAGTTGATTAGTAACTGTTGTCCACCAATCATATGTCCGCAGTATGCCACCACTCACTGTACTCCTCCAATCACAGACCAGCCATCAACTTACAGCACCAATCACAGGCCACCCATCACTGTATAGCACCAATCACAGGCCAGCCATCACAGTACAGCACCAATCACCGCCGGACAATAACCCAGTGTCACAATGTCTTCAATTACTCTTAAACAATAACACAATCACCCATTCCACCAATTACAGCCGAGCAATAGAACATTACCTCCCTTGATCCACCAATTACAGCCACTCAGTAACATGCTAACTCATCGCTACAGTAATTATATTCAAGCAATGGCCTAATTACTACTCAGTTGCAGTAATGGTCACAAGGTAATTGCTCATTGGCTCACTGTTCTGCCAATCAGAACCAGGGGCGATGGAGAGAGAGAGAGAGAGAGAGTTCGTGGTAATAAGAAGTGTCGCGGGTAGTCGTAGTAGTAGTCGTAGTAGTAGTCGTAGTCGTGTTATAGTAGTGGTGTTGTCAGAATAAGGTGGTTTAGCGTTAACTAGACCGTGCCTTATACTTCACTGCACCTTGTAAACACTTGTTGTAGCTCAGAGCGTTGTTACCACCTGCTTGTATATCTCTCCCGGTCTGCCTGAGAGAGAGAGAGAGAGTGAGAGAGAGAGAGAGAGGCTACAACACCACGGTCAAACACATACAGTAGGCACCACAGGGGGGGGGGTGGTTATTAAACAAACAGGTTCTTTTAGCAGTGGTGAAAACTATGAGAGGTCGAGTGTAATTATAATGCTTTGAGGAGTTAATTATTTGGTGATTAGTTCTTGACCAACCTGTGGCTATACCGTCTCTCTCTCTCTCTCTCTCTCTCTCTCTCTCTCTCTCTCTCCTCATTATCTATATCTATCTATCTATCTGTCTCTGTTATATCTATCTATCTATCTATCTTATCACCTGGAGAATATTGGCATTGCATTTAATCTCTGGGTCAGAACTGAAATATTTCTATAATAATGTGTATACTTCCTTGAAGAAGGTGTGTGTGTGTGTGTGTGTGTGTGTGTGTGTGTGTGTGTGTGTGTGTGTGTGTGTGTGTGTGTGTGTGTGTGTGTGTGTGTGTGTGTGTGTGTGTGTGTGTGTGTGTGTGTGTGTGTGTGTGTGTGTGTGTGTGTGTGTGTGTGTGTGTGTGTGTGTGTGTGTGTGTGTGTGTGTGTGTGTGTGTGTGTGTCATGTTATCCCCAGCAGCAGGTTGTAAACAATAGTGGCTTCCAAACATATACGTCCAGACCACAGGAGGAGGAGATAGAGCTATCCTGTTCCATCCTGTGAGGTGATTTCGAGACGCCAGGTCCACGTGGTTGACTGTCACGTTACTCTGGGTTAACTGTTGGTAGCTTTGTTAAGTCACCTAAACCTAACCTAACCCTAACCTAACCTAACCCAACCCAAACCTAACCTAACCCAAACCTAACCTAACCTAACCTACCATCATTACTTTGTGTGGAAGGCACTTGAAAAATAATTTGCATATACGCTTATCTATACGCATATTTTTCTTGTGTGTCACTCGTTATATTTAAACGTATAAATATCGACACAGTTGCGTAATGCGTATATAGACGAACGACGCACTGCTTACACACTTTGTTGGTTCAGGTGTTGAGTAGTTACCCCTCGCTGTACAAAGGGTTCCTCAAAGGTGTGGATTTTTACGCTGGGTGAATTTACAGTAAGTGTAAATAACGAGCTCTATTGTGAGTTCATTGTAGGTGTAAATTTGTAAGTGTAAATTATAAGACCAGTTTGATATCACTATTTATCAGGGTATATTTTTTTTTCGTTAACTGATTTATGTGAATTTGATTATCATTGTAAATCATTCATTATATCGTGGTAGATTGTAAACAGTAAAGTGTGAATATTGGTACAAAATGTAAATATGACACGTGTGGAAATTGTAAATTATATCATTGTAAAAAAAATAACTCATAATCTAAACTAATTTACGGTACCAATTTGATATCATTTTTGCCATATAGGATCAATTGAGATACCACTATGATTTACTGTATTTACAATATATCTTTGCTCTCTGTTGTTATCTGTTGACCGGTAAATAACAAGGAGGTAATTGCAGAATCAACATTGTATCATAAATCACATTGCAAATTACCCTCAGTGAGAGTTTAATTACCGTGGTGTGTTGGGCAACCTCCCGTGATGGTCATGATGCTTGGTGAGCATTATACTTGGAGCATAATGTGGTGAGCATTATATCTGGAGCATGATAATTTGGTGATAATGTTATACCCTAGTGAGCATTATAACTGGTGATACTCTTGATTGGTGAGCATATATTACCTGCAGACCCTAATACCTGGAGAGCATAATTACCCGGTGAGCATAATACCTGGTGATAATTATACCTGGTGCAATACAAGGCCACCCTCTCCCTCCTGCTTCACTAATTACTGTCATCAACTAATTAATGAGCTGACACTCCCCCCACCTTGTACCATACTTAGCCACCTGTGACGCTCGTGGGGTAGTGGTGGGTGATGGGTGATGGGGGGTGATGGGTAGTGGTGGGTGATGGGTGAGGGTAGTGATGGGTGAGGGTAGTGATGGGTGATGGGTAGTGGTGGGTGATGGGTGAGGGTAGTGGTGGTTGGTGGGTGATGGGTGTGGGTAGTGGTGGGTGATAGGTGAGGGTAGTGGTGGGTGATGGGTAGTGGTGGGTGATGGGTAGCGGTGGGTGATGGGTGAGGGTAGTGGTGGTTGGTGGGTGATGGGTGAGGGTAGTGGTGGGTGTTGGGTGAGAGTAATGGTGGATGGTGGGTGGTTGGTGGGTGATGGGTGAAGGTAGTGGTGGTTGTTGATGGGTGATGGGTAGTTTTGGTGATGGTGATGGTACAGTGATGGTGGTGAGTGTCAGAGATAGTGAGGTGCGTCTGGTGTAACTGACTGTAAAGGTGTAACAGGACCTAATTTAGGCAGGTGTAGGTCCCCTCTGGTGCCTTAATTACCTGTGTGTGAGACTAATACCTGTTAATTTGTGTCCACCTCTGGTTCACATATTTTGTCTCTAGATATTATTATTGTTATTATTATTATTATTATTATTATTATTATTATTATTATTATTATTATTATTATTATTATTGTTATTATTTTTATTATTATTATTATTATTATTATTATTATTATTATTATTATTATTATTATTTTATTATTATTATTATTATTATAATTATTATTATTATTATTATTATTATTATTATTATTATTATTATTATTATTATTATTATTATTATTATTATTATTATTATTGTCATCATTATTATTCTTATTATTAGTATTATTCTCTGATTCTCAAAGGGTCGTACGATAGATCTCATAACTGAAGGTGTGAGAATGATTTAACCTGAAGCAAAAAACAAAACTAAGTAAAATTTACATAGATGGGCAATTAACTTAGAATTCCTTCCTTCCTTCCTTCATTCCTTCTTTCCTTCCTTGGGTTATTATATGCGAATCCAAAGTAGTGAAGGTGTGTGTGTGTGTGTGTGTGTGTGTGTGTGTGTGTGTGTGTGTGTGTGTGTGTGTGTGTGACGACGTTATAGCCCTGTCAACACCTGCCTGACGAAGTGAGTAATAGCTGAGTCACACATGAGTAACGGGTGGATGATGGATGAGTTACAGACGGTATGCATACGAGTGACAAGGTGACAGGCAGGCAGGTAGGTAGGGGGGAGGCGAGGTGACGGTCTAATCTGTCACGGTATAGCAGCAGGTATGATGGTTGACAGCCAGGGTAGACGGTATAGCAGACAGTATGATGGTTGGTGATTGTAAAGCCAGACAGGTGCTATACATTCTGTCATATGTTACCGCGTCATCACTACATAAACAATGACGTAATGAGTGACGTAATGAGTGACGTTATGAGTGACGTAATGAGTGACGTAATGAGTGACGTAATGAGTGACGTTATGAGTGACGTAATGAGTGACGTAGGCCCTAGTCTTTGTTTTTTTTAATTAATACAACTGAAGGCAAGACAAGATATTTTCATTTAGTAAAGTCTATGTAGTTTCAACATCATATTTGGCTACACAACTGCTGTAGTTTACCAAAGACCTGTGTGTGTGTGTGTGTGTGTGTGTGTGTGTGTGTGTGTGTGTGTGTGTGGAGGTAAACACAAACGGAGAAACCAACAAACAGTCTTGATTGTTTTTATCATTGAGTTTCCCCTAGAACTAAATACCTCAACTAACTCTTAACTGGCATTAACTGACCCACTTAACGTACGGCGCAAGATGAAGTATTTTTCTGTTGTTTCCATCCAAAGTTAAAGTTTTCCTCCCGTAACTGATGATATAACAACGTAATTAACTTCCCTCAGGTGAAAACTTACACCTCATTAAGTTATATCATGATTAACCTTTCCGAGGCGCACAGGTGAGTTCATACCTCCAATTAGTAGGAGGAAAATTAACGTGAAAGAATCTGCGAATGAGGAGTGAAGTTGATGATGATGATGATGATGATGATGGTGGTCGTGTTTCTGATGACCTTTGACCTGTGTTGACATAAACAGAATTAATAGTTTATAATATTTACTGGCGTTCACTCTCCACCTTGTAGTGATATAGAAAAGCTACGCCAGGCGATCGTTTTACCCTTCTGTCTGCAGTGGCGATCAGTAGGTAGGGGTTGAAGGTGAAATAGAGTTGTGTGACCAATGTCTATAGGTCAGAGGTGATTTAATTAAGGTACATCACAGGTATATCACAGGTAAAGGTAGACCATATAGTGAATCTCTTTTACCTTACGACAGTCGCCCTACCTGTCCTATACGTGTTTCTTGTTCTTCTTCTTCTTCTTGTTCTTCTTGTTCTTCTTCTTCTTCTTCTTCTTCTTCTTCTTCTTCTTCTTCTTCTTCTTCTTCTTCTTGTGAGGTTAAACTGTTGCAAGCTTTTCAGTATAGGAGCTTAAGTTGCTTGGCAAATCAATACAATCATAATTGACCCTGTGTGTGTATATGTGTGTGTGTGTGTGTGTGTGTGTGTGTGTATGTATGTGTGTGTGTGTGTGTGTGTGTTGTATAGTTATGAGTTTATGTATCCTGTATATATGTTAATGGAGAATGTGTACGTAGTGGAGGGCATGTGTACGTGGTGGTAGTGTACGTGCGTGTTTGCGTGTGTGCCCTTCATCTGTTTAGTGGAAGGTGATGACGTCAAAGCAACTCTCGTTCCTGGTTGGCTGATTTTTTTTCTCTAACTAGTTTGGTCTCTCTCTCTCTCTCTCTCTCTCTCTCTCTCTCTCTCTCTCTCTCTCTCTCTCTCTCTCTCTCTCTCGTTTAAACAATATTAATGATAGGAATTACAATACTTAGTGGCCACCATTGACGGTAATTATTATTATTACTATTATTATTATTAAAAGTAACTCGGCATTTTGGTAACGCTGTCCTTTTTATTTCTTAGGGGTGAACGACCTCATCAAACTGACAATGAAAATACTTATTGGGTAGACGACAAGCCATTTAATCTACCAGACCTAACCTAACCTAACCAAACCTAACCTAACCAGACCTAACATAACCTAACCAAACCAAACCTAACCTAACCAGACCTAACATAACCTAACCAAACCTGACCTGACCAAACCTAACCTAACCTAACCAGACCTAACATAACCTAACCAAACCTAGCCTAACCTAACCTATCAGATGACTTACCTCCTTGGATTATTCCTTACCTATCGAACTCCCTTAATTGGCCCCACAAAAAGGTAGAGGGGAGACCAGGTAGAAAGAAGGAAGGAAGGAATGAAGGAATGAATGAAGTAAGGAAGGAAGGAAGGAATGAATGAAGGAAAGAAGGAAGGAGGTTTGGTTAGGTTACGTTATTCACTCATGGGCTGTGGTACATGGCGAATGTTAGCCTCTTGTCTCCTCTTCTTTTTAAGTCTGGGAGGGAGGAGGGGGGTAGAGAGGAGGGGTAGAGGGGGGTAGAGGGGGTAATAGTAATTGTAGTGAGAGAACATACCGACGGCGTCACCTAGGGGAGGGGGGCGAGGGGTAGTGGTGGGGGGGTGGAGGGAAGGTTTAGGAGTTTGGGAAGGGGGGGAGTTTATGGGGGCGTGAATAATGTAGAGAGGGAGGGGAGAGGAAGGAGAGGAGGGTGAGAGAGAAGGGGGGTGGGGTGAGAAGGGGTGTGGGGGTGAGATAAGGGGGTGTGAGGGTGATAAAGGTGGGGGTAGATGTAAGGGGATGTATACAAGATAGAGAATGGGTTTTAAATGGCAGGAAGAAGAGGGTGTATACTCTTCACCACATCCTCCTCCCCCCTTAAGAGTGAAGCTACACCACTCTCAAGTCCTCACCCTCATCTTCACCCTTATCTTCACCCTCACCCTCATCTTCACCCTCCTCACCCTCATCTTCACCCTTATCCTCATCTTCACCCTCACCACCCTCCTCATCTTCACCTCACCCTCGTCTTCACCCTCCTCACCCTCACACCTCACCCTCACCTTCACCCTCCTCACCCTCACACCTCACCCAAGTACGAGGCTAACCTATAAGAGGCTACCAAAGGGGTGTGGACTAGCCTCACTTGCTATCCACTCCACCATATATGAGTGAAATTATCTCACTCATACATTTTGAAAGATACATAAGTGAAATAGTTCTCTTTTCTTACATTTTTTTTACAGATTAAGGAGTGATAAAGTGGTAATTACAGGTGATTATCCAGGTATTTAGCGGGTGTCAGCTGGTATGTGGGTTGAACGAGTCATAAATGAGGGAGTAATTAGTGTGTGATTTTTGTGTACATTCTGTGATACTGCCTTTGATGACGTGCCTTGTGGATGCCGCCGCCAGCCTTCTGTGTGGTTAGATTAAGTTCTTGTGTCATAGATAGAGAGAAATAGATATTCAAGACCCCCTCCTCCCCTCCATCCCCCCCCTACCATCATCCACGGTTTACTAAGGAGTTGATGATATAATGGGGTACAGGGTAGAGACACGTGCTTCATTCCTCTACAGTTGTTGGCGAGTCTACTTTTGTGTTCAACATTACGAGAAATTGTGGTTCTCGTAATGTTCACTTGATCTTGTAGACGAATCTTCTCGGGTTTCTTGAGACAAATTGACAGTAGAGTGGAGAACAAGTGTGTGTGTGTGTGTGTGGGGGGGGGTGGTAGAGGTCATCGTGCCTTGATCTCTGTATGTCGTTTAGGACTTGTTATGTGTCTTGGGTGACCTCCTGGCAAGGTGTTCGTGACCTTGATCAACTACACACACACACACACACACACACACACACACACACACACACACACACACACACACACACACACACCTGAGCCTCACCTATACATAAGAGTTCCACATTAATTATTCATGCCAGTTAAGATGCAACGGGGCCCCTCGGGTGCTTAGCTAAGGTAAGGCAACCCTCTGAGAGCTTTCTTTACCTGTGGCTGTACCATCGATAAAGAGATAGATGCATACCTAGGCAGACAGGTAGATAGGTACATAGACACAGGTAGATAATTAGATATGGAAATAAAGATTGATAGATAAACACAGACATTAAAATAGAAATGCACAGACAGACAGATAAAGACATACAGAAAACAGATGAGAAAAACAGACATAGATACGGATATGAAGATAAGATATGGAATCAACACAAGACAGTGTTTGTGTGTGTGTGTGTGTGTGTCGTGTGTGTGTGTGTGTGTGTGTGTGTGTGTGTGTGTGTGTGTGTGTGTGTGTGTGTGTGTGCAAGTACAGTAGTAACAAGAATCACCAGTAATACACACACACACACACACACATTACACACACACACACACACACACACAAAGAACCTAGCGCTACCAACTGAAACTACAACTTGTGTAAATAATGACTGGCAGTATCGCCAAACGTCTCTCCTGTGTGTGTGTGTGTGTGTGTGTGTGTACAGGGTCTCGTGTAGCAGCTGTGTGTGTGGTGAAGGAAGTCATTCGGTCTCACCTGAACACTTGTGTGAAAAAAGGTGTCACTAATTTCTCGCTTTCAACCTCAAGTTCTGTGGAGAGAGAGAGAGAGAGAAAGAGAGAGAGAGAGAGAGAGAGAGAGAGAGAGAGAGAGAGAGAGAGAGAGGGAGAGAGAGAGAGAGAGAGAGAGAACATGTTTTACAGCCCACACTAACCTTACGCCCACGCCCACACACACATGGCCCATAGCACAATTAACACCAGTACCATAAGATACCATACTTTCTACAGCCCACACTGCCTACGCCCACACACACACGCCCATAGCAGTAGTAATAGTTCCCAGCAGGTCCTCGTTGGACAGGGAGAGGGGGGGAGGAGGTAATTAGCGAGACGAGAAACAGGACAGGATGTGGTAGAAGTCAGTGTCAGGCTGGGTAGTATGAGAAACGACAAACTATAACGAGGTAGTGCATTGTGGGTGAGTTGTGGGTGGGGGGGGCTGTGAGTTGTGGGGGGTTGTGAGTCAGGGGGAGTTGTGAGTTGGGGGGAGCAGAGTTGTGGGGGAGTTGTGAGTTGTAGGAACGTTCTATTTTGTGAGAAATTTGGCTTTGCTCTTGTGGAAAGTAGCTCTGTGTTGTAGGGAGGTTATTGTTGTGGAAAGTACAGTACAGTGTTGTAGAATTATCTGCTGTGAGGAAAGTTGTTTGGTGTTGTAGGGAAGTAGTTTTATCATTCGAAAGTGATGTTATTGTAGTGGAAAGTAGTGTATTGTAGGAAAGTAACTTGTTATTGTTGTGGAAAAGTTTCATTATTGTTAGAAAGTAAAATATTGTATTGTAGAAAAGTTGTTGGAAAGTTTTTGGAAAGTAATTGTAAAGTTGTTGGAAAGTAGCTTATTTACAGTGTACAGTAATACATTATTAGTAAGATGTTTCGTGGCTGGGGAAGTAATTAATTACCTTGTGGGAAGTACCTTATTACCGTGAGAAAGTAGTAGTAATGTGGGAAAGTACTTTATTACCATTATGTCTGGTGAAGAAAATTATTTTATATGTGAAAATATTAAGACAATAATAATGGAAATAGTTATTTTAACATTTTGAGTAAGAAAGTAATTGTGTTGTAGTGGTAAGAGAATATATGAAGGTAATTGATGGTAGATGTTGTAGAATGGACGAAGGAGTTAATGTATGGTGTGAGGCAGATTGTAGTTTTTTGTTGTAGGGGAAATAGTGTCTCAGAGGAGGAAATTGTAGTTGTTGTTGTAGAATATTACACTGTGACCAAACAAAAAAATTTATATCCTGGGTGGTTGGGTTGCTAGTTGGTTGGGTGGTTGGGTGGCTGGTTGGTCGGGTGGTTGGGTCGTTCGGTTGTTATCCTCAAGCGGTGGACGACCTCATCAAACTTAACGGTCTGAATGTGTAAGTGTCAGTCGCTGCCCCTTTTATTTAATTTCCCAGAATGAAAATAATATCGATAGAATTCTCTCTCTCTCTCTCCCACGTCACATGAATCAAGAGAGCGTCCCACTTGGCTTGTAATTCATTTAATATGTCAATAAGAACAGTGTGTGTGTGTCTGGTGCGCTGGGGGTTGTTCGCTCGGTGGAAGACTGGTACTTAC
Organism: Homarus americanus; assembly: GCF_018991925.1. Classification (NCBI taxonomy): domain Eukaryota; kingdom Metazoa; phylum Arthropoda; class Malacostraca; order Decapoda; family Nephropidae; genus Homarus; species Homarus americanus. The sequence goes on along the minus strand of NW_024740202.1, from coordinate 1,784,693 downwards.
CTCGCGATGATCCTGTGATAGCGAACAACTAGAGGCCATAATCATAGGTATTAGTGTTGTTTTGGTGGCGCTTAGTCGGGACCTCTAGGCTCGCTACACTGCCTCTCTGGCTCGTGTGTGTGTGTGTACGTGTGACTGGTGTGTGTATATAAAACATGTACAGTATGTAGTGAAGCTTAATATACACATGTGGCTGTACAGACATGTGTGATAGTCATTGAGCACACTTGCCGTTGATGATGTGTGACTGAACTCCAGACATCGCGTGTATGTCTTGCCTCTAAATGTCTTTACATCTTGGCCAAGTAATGGACGAGTTAGGATATTTTTTTTTTATCCTAGTAAAGATAAGATGAAGGATATTTAAACCCATTTTTACAAGGATAATCACAGCTTAAGATCGTTGTTAATTATCCAGGGATTAGACACTCACCACTTTACCACAAGGAACTCAGAGAACACATATCTAACATATAAACATATTCAGTACAGTGTTTCTGACTACCGTACTCAGCCAATTGCTCCATTCCATTAAAGCCTTACGTGTGAAATGAGAATTATATTCCCTATATCAAGAATCATTTACCATCTAATTTGAGTCAGTTGTTCTGGTGTCTTAGTGTGCATTTGGGGTTTCTCTCAGCTGAATAAAGTCATCTGATGTTAGCTAGAATGAAATACCTAAGTGTGGTGCTTCCCTCTCAAGGATTAAAAGAAAAATATATACTTTCCACCTCAGTGAGTAATTTCCTTTGATTGAATCGTGTCTACTGGCTGTTTGTACGCTTATCTGAGGAGAACATGTGTAGTTAATGTAGCTGAACACGTGTAAGTAATATAGTACAGGTATATGATTTATACCTCTAACCAGGATTAAGTTTACACGTGACCGTATCTTTCTGTACGGTCAATATCTTCCCAGAGTGATCAGAGCTGTATTGTCTAAGTGAAGCCCAAAGAAGGAATTTAACAGAGTATTATAAACAGAGCTGGACCCAACACCGAACCCTGCTGTACCCCTGGTGATGCATTTTCCCACTTAAACGATTTTTCGTGTGTTATTTTTCTATATTTTTTTTTACGGATCTTCTGTTTTAACCCTTTGAGGACTGTGATTTAACCCTATGAGAATATTTTAACCCTTTGAGAACGTTGATTTAAACCTCCAGGACTCAAAGGGCTGATCTGTAATTTAATGTACCTGTGTAGAAATGTTAAATAATTTCTCAGAGAAGGTTTGTTGATTTATAGTATATGTGACTGGAGTTTAAGTAGTGTGTGTGTGTGTGTGTGTGTGTGTGTGTGTGTGTGTGTGTGTGTGACGTACAGATGTCGTGAGTAACAGACATAGAGACATGTACAGTTGGTGTGCATGTGTTGTTGATGGTGTGCAGGTGTTATGGTAATAATAATAACTCTCTCTCTCTCTCTCTCTCTCTCTCCGAACTCTCCGAACTCTTCAATAAAGTTTGTGTTCGTGATATGCGTATTCAATAAGTGTCATTGCCCCACACTCACACACACAGCCATGTGTAATTTGAGAGAGAGAGAGAGAGAGAGACATTTACCTGTGGATCTGCCCTGCCCCCCCAGCCACTGACATGTACCACCAAATCTCCCGGGCGCCGACCTCATCGACCAGCCTTCGACCAGTGAGTGTGTCTGGAGATATGAGAACATACCAACTCACTCGACTGACCTACTCGCCTGATTCACTCGACTGACTTACTCAACGGACTCATTCGACTGACTTACTCGACTGACTCACTGGACTGATTCACTCAACTGACACACTCGACTGACTCACTCGACTGACTTACTCGACTGACTTACTCGACTGATTCACTCAACTGACTCACTCAACTAACTCGACTGACACCAAAATGAAGGATTATTTCTCAGCCAAGTATAGATGTGAGAACGCATTATGTGACGCACTTTAACGACACAAATAAAGACTTCTCATTTGTTTCTGCGTCAACTTTTACTCACAATTAACCGGTTAGGTGAGAAGGTATATGTCTCACTTTAGGTATGATGAGAAATATGAAGGTTATCATGGCGTCGAAAGTCCACTGTGACTATATTATTGTTATGTCCTCAGTTAGATGCGTAAATGACATATATAAATCGTGGACACTTTACCTCTGTGTCTTGGTGTTAAGTGAGACAGTTAAGGGAGGAACTTAACCTAACCTAACCTAACCTAACCTAACCTAATCTAACCTAACCTAATCTAACCTAACCTAACCTAATCTAACCTAACCTAATCTATTCCTTTCTATCCTAACTTAACTTAACCTAATCTAACCTCATCCCACCAAAATTTCGTTAGGGTGTTTAATTACTCGTTAGGTGAAATAAACTAGGGTGGATATTCTTCAGGTGTGTGTGTGTGTGTGTGTGTGTGTGTGTGTGTGTTGAGAGAAGGAAGGAAGACAAGAGTTAACACGGGTCGCTGGTTCCATTGCCTCTGTCTAAAGTCCGGAAGAGAGAAAGAGAGAGAGAGAGGGGGAGGGAGAGAGAGATGGAGGGAGAGAATTGGGTTGTTTGCTTGAATGATATACCATTTCCGGTGAGAGATAGAGAGATGAGGATGGAAGGAAGAGAATTAGATTGTTTGCTCGTAGAATTCTTCCGAGAGGTATAAGTTAGACGGGAAGGTTGGGGGTGAGGAACAGAAGAGGGGAGGTGGGGGGGGGGAGAAACTATAGAAACTAAGAAAGGAAACAAACGCGATGTGGGAGAGAGAGGAAGAGGAGGCGGTCACACTCAGCAGCAGGAGGGCCTGTGGGAGGAGCTTAGGTGACCTCACGTCAGGTCAGCACCAGCAGGTCGTAACCCCAGATTGACCCTGATTTAGCTGTATGACCCTTCTCGTCAGTGACTCTAAGTATCATATCCCAGATGCTGACCAATCACTATGATTACTTAGAGGGACATCAAAGAACTCTTTTTATGATTGGTCAGCCTGGATGGCTAACAGGCGTATATCGGGAGAGAGGAGACGCGTGTTTCCACCTCTCCGTACTCTTGTTAGTGGAGCACAAATGGGTGATCACTTAGCTCCGGGAGGTAAGTACAATGTAGGCTATAGACTAAGCTCCCAGACACACAACCATCGTGTCCACTGAGGGGTGAGATGCAGCCGTATGGTAGAGGCACGGAGAGGTCATCATGACTGGTGTACTGTGTTACCTGCTTGATCGAGGAGGTCAAAGGGTGAGGGAGGGTGGAGGTCGAGGGAGGGAGTCTACCTGTGATGACCTGGCTTGGTGCACGTCTTCCTCACGTCTCCAGTGTTGTAGCGGGTTTTTTTTTACCGTGAGACTATCGTAACTTGGCTAATTCAGCGGCACAAACTACAGTCGGTGTGGGTGACTACGGCGGTGTAGGAGCTGCAGGATACAAGGTATGTGGGTGTGTAGTGAGGGAGGAAGTGCATCTCATCCAGTGGTTAGTAAGATGCCTCAAAAACAACAACACAAATTCATATCGAGTCTCGTGTATTATTAAGATGGTATTAGGAGGTGACTTATAAGAGTTTGATTAATGGTGAACTATTGTGTGAGTTAAACTGTTGTCGATGAGTGTTGTGTGGCGGCTACTGGGCACAGTGAGGTGGTGAAGGAAGACCTACAGTACCCAACCCAACCTGTTGTGTGGCGGCTACTGGGCACAGTGAGGTGGTGAAGGAAGACCTACAGTACCCAACCCAACCCAACCTAACCTAACACAACACCAACCTAACCCAACCCAACCCAACACAACACCAACCTAACCCAACCCAACCCAACCTAACACAACACCAACCCAACCTCAACCCAACCTAACCTAACCTAACCCAACCTAACCTCAATCGACCAAATAAACACCGCCATGATTTATTGAGGTAATTTTCACCACAGTAACCACCATACAGTGATTGTATTCTAAGACACTGAGTTACTGAGATAAATTGAGGTGTATGATATATCTCCAGGGAGTAAACACAACCGAGGGAGGAAATCAAGGCGATAAATCAAACACGAGAGGTCCTACTGAAACCCGAAAAACCACATAACCTTAATAAACAACCTAACCTAACCAGGCTAATGGTAGTATGTGTATTTATAAACAAAGTTGGCTAATAATTTAATGATGGATGGCTGGGTGCACTAAGCCAAGGTGTAGACATGATGACCCAACATTAATTTTACCAGGCGTGACAATAGTTTCGGTGTGTGTGTGTGTGTGTGTGTGTGTGTGTACTCACTCTTGGCAGCTATTTCATCAGTATAGGGAATTTAAGGCTCAGTATATTGTGTTTTCTTATAATTTACCGTAGTATATAGTTTTTTTTACAGTATATAATGTTGTTTACGGTACGCCTCGATGGTGAACTTCAGGCTTTGGTGTACACTGTTAAACTGTTTGCCTTTGTAGTGCTTGGACTGTCTGCGTGGCTTATAAACAAATTTTGAACTTGTATGAGGGCGTCTGTTTGTTTCTCTCTGACAAAATAAACAAGAATACAAATTTAGATAATATTCGGGGAAAATATCCAAGTCTTCCCTCTACTCTAACACACACACCCCTTCAGAGAAAACGGTAAAGATCATCTGAGAACGTGGAATGTCTTAGGGGAGACTCGTGGAAAATGATTAAGAGGGAGTCTACGATCGCTGGTGTTGTTAGTCTCTTATCTGGTAGACTCAGTACAATAATAGTCCAATTGGTGTCAAAATATTACTGGAACTGTATTTAATTAGTGGCATTTAGGGAAGACATTGCATAAAGAGAGAGACAGACAGACAAACAGATAGACGTATTTTTATTATTTTACACAACAGAAAACTAAAACTCACGATATCTTTTTAAATATACTCACTATAATGCATGGCACTGTTAGGTAAAGGTGTAATGAATTCTGTTATAGAGTCTTTTAATTATCAAGAGACATGAAGCCGTGTTTAGGTGGTTTAATTTCCTTTCGTCAGCTAAACCTTTATGGCCGGAAAAGGAAAAAAAATGCTAAAGTTACAGGATAGATACGGGGCAGATCAAGATGTCATGTTAGGTCGAAATACCATATGTGCAATAGCAGATCTTGGAGTGTATGTAGTAGTGTTAGTAGTCTTAAGTAGCACCTGTAGCCCACCCATTATCCACACCTGTAAGCCCACCCATTATCCACACCTGTAACCCACCCAATAACCACTATCGATTAATTCTCCTACAGGTGTATGGGGGCTTTATACAGTAGACTCAGACCTGGTACACTATACTACACTACACTACACTACACTACCAAACCAGACCAGCTTCAGAGTACCCATGCTGTGTGTGTGTCTGTCTGTCGTAAGGTATCGTAATTTGGCCATTAAAATCTCTCCTAACGACTAAAGCATTTGTCAACCACACCAGAATTACGGCAATTATCTCTTGTCAACATAACGAGAGTCTGTTTAACCACTCTTAATGACTCGTTGGCAAACTCGTTAATGGCTCGTTATCAACTTGTTACCTAGAGCATTGGTGGCGTTGGTGGTAGTGATGTATTTTACCTATCACTGACTCATTACCATATCAACTTCACCTGACGTGTGTCAGGTATTTATGAGATACCTTGAATCGCTACTCTGTCTGACTTGTTAATTGCTGCTGAGAGAGAGAGAGAGAGAGAGAGAGAGAGAGAGAGAGAGTTACAATTACCGCCCCCGCCCCCCCCAATTCGGAACTTGGGGGGGCGTAAATCGTGTTTTGTATGTGGGTGGGCGTGTGTTGGTGGTGGTTAAGCGGGCGTGTTTTGGCGCTGTTGGGGGTGGCTGGTAGGAGGGCATTGAGTGGTTTGGGCGTGGGCGGGTGCAGTAATGAAGCCTTAGAAATAGATAAAGACCACTGGCCGAGCTGTTGTCTGTGTGTGTGTGTGTGTGTGTGTATGTATTTGTGTATGTATGTATTTGTGTGTTTTTAGTATGCATTTTGGATCACATGAAGATTAGGACCCCCAGCTTATTTCACCTGGGGTTAGGTTAGGGTAGGGTAGGTTAGGGTAGGTTAGGTTACCGTTCTGGTGGCTAATTTTAAGGTGATTTATACACTGAGGAATGTAATATGTACTGTATGTGTCGGTATGTATGTATGTATATATGTAAGTATATATATATATGTATGTATGTATATATGTATGTATGTATAATATGTATGTATGTATTGTTCATGATCTTAGTTTTAATTAGTATGTTATTCAGAGTTAAAAATTATGAACTGTTTCTTAATGTAAGGAAATATATTCACTTGTCTTAATTATTTTGGGGGAATGAGAAGAATTTTGAAGACGAGAGGTGGAAGGAAGAGGAAGGTGGGAGGTAAGAAGGAAAGAGGAGGAGAGGGACGATTAGAAGAAAGTGTGAATAAAGAAAAATGAGATTGAGAGTGATGTGTGTGTGTGTGTGTGTGTGTGTGTGTGTACATCATGGTGTGTATGTATGTGTGTGTGCGTGTGTCTTGAAAGATAACGTACAAGGTGCTCTCCAGGTGGGCCGTGACTAACCACCACACAATTATATTAATATGTTCCCCGTCACATACACACACACACTCTCCTCGCCTCACACGCCTGCCACACGCCGTCTCTACCGCTCCTCTACCACACAAACAGGTGAGTCATGGATTTACAACACCACCCACAGGTCTTGTTAACTAAGTGGTAGATATTCTCTTCTCTTGTCTCATCAGTACAAATTTAGAAAGTTTATTCACGACCATCAACACAAAACAAACGTAGGTGTTAGTTTTAAACATTGGTGCAGTGGTTCCCGTGTGGTGACAATATATTAAGGGTGAAGTGATATACTGTAAAAAAAAAATGTATCTAATTCTAATACCTGACCTGGAACGAATCTGGAATTATTTGTTTACAATGTTGGAAAGTCTGGAGTTAAGACTAGTGTACTAAGTGTCAGGTTTACCCTCGATATAATTTACTCAGCCGGACAGAAACGTAATGATTGATTTGATGCCTTAATATACAGTAGCGAGGTGACACTTATTATAGTAACGTCTCCCAGTACACAGGAAGTTAGTGTGTGGTCAGCAGTCACAGAGGGAGGACGGGCTGCTGGACCTCTTATACCATGGATAGGCTTAGCTAGGCTCACCACTTACGAGAATAGGGGATTAATCAGTGAAACCAGAGGGCACAAATTACCAACTTCAAACCGGAAGGATAACCGCAAGATTTGGGACGAAGCGGAAAGGATAACGGAGGTAAAACTTCAAAAAGGATTAGTGTAGGATACGTAGGAACCATGCAGGGAAATATATGACGAATGGTGAACAGGGATACGATAAGAACAAAAAAATTATCCTAGAAAGGTGTATCCTGGATAATGAACGTGGGATATAATGAAGCCTGGAAAATAAACGGGGGATATAATGAAGCCTGGATAATAAACGGGGGATATAATGAAGCCTGGATAATAAACGTGGGATATAATGAAGCCTGGAAAATAAACGGGGGATATAATGAAGCCTGGAAAATAAACGGGGGATATAATGAAGCCTGGATAATGAACGCGGGATATAATGAAGCCTGGATAATAAACGGGATATATAATGAAGCCTGGATATTAAACGGGGGATATAATGAAGCCTGGATAATAAACGTGGGATATAATGAAGCCTGGAAAATAAACGGTATATAATGAAGCCTGGATAATAAACGGGGAATATAATGAAGCCTGGATAATAAACGGGGGATATAATGAAGCCTGATAATAAACGGGGGATATAATGAAGCCTGGATAATAAACGGGATATAATGAAGCCCGATAATAAACGGGGGATATATAATGAAGCCCGGATAATGAACGTGATATAATGAAGCCTGATAATAAACGTGGGAGATATAATGAAGCTTGATAATAAACGTGGATATAATGAACGCGGGATATAATGAAGCCCGACACAAACGGGGGATATAATGAAGCCTGATAATAAACGATATAATGAAGCCGATAATAAACGGGGTATATAATGAAGCCTGTATAATAAACGGGGGATATAATGGAAGTCGGGACAGAAACGGGGGATAATGAAGCCTGGATAATAAACGGCATATAATGGAAGCCCGGATAATAAACGGGGGATATAATGAAGCCGGATAATAAACGGGGATATAATGAAGTTCGATAATAAACGGGGAATATAATGAAGCCTGGATAATAAATGACATAATGGCCTGGATAATAAACGGGGGATATAATGAAGCCTGGATAATAAACGGGGATATACGAAAGCCCGGATAATAAAACGAGGATAATGCAAAGCCTTGATAATATATGAGGGATATAATGAAGCCTATAATAAACGAGGGATATAATGAAGCCTGGATAATAAACGGGTATATAATGAAGCCTGGATAATAAACGGGGTATATTATGAAGCCTGGATAATAAACGGGGATATAATGAAGCCTGGATAATAAACGAGGGATATAATGAAGCCTGGATAATAAACGAGGGATATAATGAAGCCTGGATAATAGTGGGTGTTGTGGGAAACGTGATGAGGGGAAGGTCAGACCAAGAAGGGAAGAGAGAGTAGGTTGATGGTACACACGTGTTAGCCTGCAGAAGTGTGTGTGTCTGTGTGTGTGTGTGTGTGTGTGTGTGTGTGTGTGTGTCTATGTGTGACTTCTGAAGGTGTACGTAGAGTTCCAGGAATAATTTACAGGTAGTGAAGATGTAACTTAAGCGGTGATTATGGTGACGATACCAATAAGAAAGTCGTGTGGATAAGAGTTAGTGAACTGTGGGGCGCCAGACGAACGAACAGACATGATTTATGGGAGTGGAACTGGAGGTAAGAGAGAGAGAGAGGTAAACTGCAGTGATTACCTGTGATGATGGATTGAGTTGACTGATTGAGCTGTTTGTGTGGGGGGGGGTGAGGCGTGAACAAGGTACGGTACAATAATGGGAGGGTACACACCACGTATCACCTTGTGGTCACCTAGTTGTTGCCACTACACCTGCCTCCCGCTGCTGGCCAACAGGGATACCTCCACTCACCTCACATGGCTTCTCTCTGTCTTTTGAGGCTTTTAAGTGTCTTTCTTATTGTATTGTATCTAGATGGTCTGGGTCCTTGTTCAACAGGTGTTTAATTACATGTCTATTTATGTCATTTCAGGGTTAACACACTCTTGGGTAATTAGAGTGTCTGGAGCTGTTTTGGGGGGAATGATTGTTTATATATTTATTATTATTATTATTATTATTATTATTATATTTTATTATTATTATTATTATTATTATTATTATATTTTATTATTATTATTATTATTATTATTATTATTATCATTATATTTTATTATTATTATTATTATTATTATTATATTTTATTATTATATTTTATTATTATTATTATTATTATTATTATTATTATTATTATTATTGTTGTGAGGTTACGAGTCGCTTGAAAAAACTGGAAATATCGTAGTTAGTTTTGGAAATATCGTAGTTAGTTTTGATGTTACTGAAGTGATTTTTCTCTCTGTTTATTTGCAATGTTATTATGTAGAGAGAGAGAGAGAGAGAGAGAGAGAGAGAGAGAGAGAGTCCACTGAAGAAAAAATAATCACCAACTTCTGCTTTTATGACACCTGTATTTAATAAGAGGTTCCCCAAGTTTAATGACTGTTTCCAGGTTATACAAGTGGTGTCGGCGCTTTTTTATTAATAAGTTAAATGTTTTATAGACTATCTTCAAGCTGTAAAAGATGGCGTCCCTTTTAGGTAATATTCTGAAGCTTTGATCTTATTGTGACAATATTTAATACACGTTTACAATATTAAAAAAAAAACCCACCACCCAATTATAGAAAGCTTTATAGTTAATTTGTATCTAGGTGTCAGGGCGGCCATTTTAGAAAGTTTTAAAGCTAATACGTATCTAGGTGTTAAAATAGGGCGGCCATTTTAGAAAGTTTTAGTTAATGCGTATCTTAGTGTTAAAATAGGGCGGCCATTTTAGAAAGTTTTAGTTAATGCGTATCTTAGTGTTAAAATGGGGCGGCCATTTTAGAAAGTTTTAGTTAATACGTATCTAGTTAAAATAGGGCGGCCATTTTAGAAAGTTTTAGTTAATGCGTACCTAGGTGTTTATTTGACCTTTTTCCCAATTTAAGTCGTAAAAGATATCGCCCATTTAGAAAGTTGTGTTTAATTTACGTATATATAGGGGCTTAAAAGAGGTGCATCTCATGTATGTGGGATGTCGCAACGCAGTCCATTTGTCGCAGTGTCGGATGTAATAAATTTCGATCTAGTGCGTTGTAATTGTGCCTGGTGTATTACTGTCAGTAGTAGGCGGAGAACTGAAGTAATGTGAATGGTTGTGTATTTAGTGGGAGTGTGTGGTGACGGTGATGAGGGTGGATAGGTGGATGGATGGATAGATGGATAGATGGATGGATAGATGGATGGATGGATGGGTGGATGGATGGATGGATGGATGGATGGATGGATGGATAGATGGATGGATGGAAAAGTCAGGAAGTTAGAATTCATTTGTTTTGTTTTCTGATTTATGTTGATTTTGTAATGCGTCTATCCCCTGGTTTTGTCGTTGTCTTCTTCTCCATCATCATCATCTCCTCCTCTTCCTCCTCATTTCTCTTCCTCTTAAACACCAAGACAATTAATCACCTTCCCTTCAAGTTTTAACCTATTAATTGAGTTTTTTCCAACTTTATTCCTCCTCCACTTTATTCCTCCTCCACTTTATTCCTCCTCCACTTTATTCCTCCTCCCAATTTCACCCACTCCTATATTTTTTGTTATTTTCAAGGATATTTTCAACCACTGATTAGTCCATATTTAGACCAATTAAGGTAAAATAATGTGTTAAATGTCGTAAAAATGCTGCCCCCAAATGGTAGAGAAATGGTCAGTATAGCAATGTGTGTGTGTGTGTGTGTGTAGGTAGGTCGCTGTTACATACTATTTTACCTGTGTTATAGATCTTCCATTGGTTCTACTTAATATGGTGCATCATGGGGGCATTACTATGGTTTAAGGTAGCTTTTTTTTACTCCTATTTTTGGTCTATTGTACCATTCCCATTTCGTCTACTCTGAAATTGTTACATATTCCCAGATTGCTTATTGTCAGTTAATGGTTTCTGAAAGTTACGTTACTTAACCTAACCTGACCTAACCTAACGTGACCTTACCTTATCTTACCTTACCTTACCTTACCTTACCTTACCTTACCTGACCTAACCTGACCTTACCTGACCTAACCTAACCTGACCTTACCTTACCTTACCTTACCTTACCTGACCTGACCTAACCTAACCTGACCTTACCTTACCTTACCTTACCTTACCCTACCCAACCTAACCTAACCTGACCTAACTAATTTATAAGGTATAATTAGGAGGGAAAGTTGGAATATTAAGGAACTAGGTCAAGGTGAGGCTGTGTTTAGAACAGGTTAATTAAGTGGATGATATAACCTGTGGTAACGTTTGTATGGTAGACAGGTGGTAGCTGCCTTGTTAATACTGTAATTAAGTGATGATTATTTAAGTGATTATTACTATTATTATTATTATTATTATTATTATTATTATTATTATTATTATTATTATTAGTAGTAGTAGTAGTAGTAGTATGAAATTGTACTTGTAATAATAAAAGTTAAAGTAATATTCATAATAATAATAATTAATAAATAACAATAATACTCAGACAACCGAATGAATAAAAATGACTAATACTGCATACAAAGTCTCTCTCTCTCTCTCTCTCTCAGTGATATCGCATCAGTGAGGAGTTAACTTTATGTGTTAATCTCTTCGTCCTGAGCTGTGTGTGTGTGTGTGTGTGTGTGTGTGTATGTGTGTGTGTGTGTGTACAAGTAGGAGGAAGTAGACATGGCCAGATAGAGTCCAGGGTAATTTGCATCTAGAGTGGCTACAGGTTCCGTGAAAAAGCAATGTGTGTGTGTGTGTGAAGAATGGAAGAGCTTGGATGTTGTGTGGGAACTTTTTATATGACTGAAATAGGGTCATGTTGGGGGTAATGGAGACACAGTGAAGGAGAGTGACAATGAGGGCGCGGATGTGTGTGTCTGTGTCTGTCTGTGTGTCTGTCTGTGTGTCTGTGTCTGTGTCGAGTCTATTGTCACTCCACGTATCAAAAATTATGGCATTCATTCTTATTAGTGTCGTTTAATTGAACCAATAGGCCTAATTTTATTTTCAGAGTTTTAATGGTAAATTATACGAAATATTGCCGAGGATTTACCTGGGGAAGGACTGCTGTATATTCAGGTTCACTCTGTATCTGCTCCCCTACTGTTTTTAAGTATTGTCTACAGAAATTTTAAATACCAAATTACCTTAAGAGTTACTGAATATATATTGAAATTCCTCCACCCGTTGGTTATGGCGTAGATATGAATGGCGTGAGTCTTTATATTTTTTTACTAGTCTGGTAAAGTTCTTCCCCAAATATCAGCTTCCTGTTTTTACTCTGTCAGCTGTGAGGGAAACAGAGAGCACGAACACCTTCAATTTTTGTTTAATGGGTAACTCTCTCATTCTGGTTTCTTCCTCGTCTTGTCATTACAAAATCATAAGATTATATTTCATTTTGTGTCTCATAGATTATATAAATAAAATTGTATTTCTTATGGTTTTTGTTTTGGTAAATAATATAGATTTTATTATTATTATTTTTTATATATAAATTTTAGGTGTAACTATTGCGTTCAACATATTTGTTAGGTTAGGTTAGGTTAGAGTTGGTTAGGTTAGGTTAGGTTAGGTTAGAGTTGGTTAGGTTAGGTTAGGTTAGAGTTGGTTAGGTTAGGTTATTCTCATTGTTGGGCAAGATAAGTTACAGTACAAGTTAGTTATCTGTCATATTTCTCTGTTTTTTACGTATTTCCTTTACTGTCTCATTGTTTTGTTTCTTAAGATGTGTGTGTGTGTGTGTGTGTGTGTGTGTGTGTGTGTGTGTTTTCTGCCGCGTTTCCTTTCCTTCCCCTTTTCTCTTTCTCTTATTTACTTTCGTTATCTCTTGCTTTCTCGTGTATTGTTTCATGCTCTACTGATACTTGTCTTCAATTTCTCTTTCTCTCTAATCATCGTCGTCTGTCTTTGTATCTCTTTCTCTTTACTTTTTGTCTCTTTTCAATTTTTTTCTCTTGTTTATTTTGATGACCTTTTCCTGCCTCCTTAACTTCACTCTCGATTTTCTCAACCTTTCTTTTGCCTCTCATCCACCTGGCCACGTGTTATTCACTCAGGAGGGCGTCAACTTCACTCAGGTTCCACCCATCCATTTAACACTTAAAGCCGGATGGTTGCTGATCCACACAGACAGACTCTCTCTGCAGACACGACGATAATATTACATAGTGGAATCTCTCTGTTTTTAATCTGGTGTTATTGTATCGGGTATTTTTTTTTTTATCTCTATCGGGCGGACTTATACGGGATTGGATTCTCTTATAGTCTCGTGTTAAGTGATCGAACCCTATAAAACTCTTTAACTGGGTTACTTTGAGAGTTTTGAAGGGGAGATAAGGAGGGATTTTCTAAAGTTCGTAAATGTGTGGGAGGGGAGGGGAGGGGAGGGTATATTTGAGAATTTATCTTCGTGTGGTAGAGAGTGAGTAGGTAGAAATGTAATGCCGTTGAGGAATCATATTTGTGTGGTAAGTTATTTTGAGTCAGTCAGGTGTGTGTTATGTTAGTCAGTCAGGTGTGTGTGTGTGTTAAGTCATGTGAGTCAGTCAGGAGATAAATTCAACTTAAGAACCTTTAAGAATCCTGGGTCAATGTTCCTTCTTATTCCTACATAGTTGTTTATTATGCCCCTCTCCCCCTCCTCACCCCTCTCCCTCCTCCTCACTCCCCCTCCTCCTCTCCCCACCCTCCTCTCCCTCCCTCTCACCCCACACCTCTCCCTCCCTCCTCACCCCCTTCCTCACCCCTCCTCCTCACCCCCCTCCCTCCTCACCCTCCCTCCTCCTCACCCCCACCCTCCTCACCCCACCTCTCCCCCTCCCTCCTCTCCTCCTCATTCTCTCCTCCTCTGTGAGGGATGGATGGGGTGATATTTTTTTTCACTCTGTCTGGTATAGCTTCCATTCACTTATCACATCGGGGGTTGAAAGGAACTCCAGGCGCTGCTTAATGCTCGTGCTGGCGACGGTGTACTATAGTTTTTACCCCCGCCCCCCCCCTCTCTCGCTGTGATATAAACAGAAAACTCTTCCATCCGCCGCTGTGTGTGTATGTTTGCGTGCTACAAGAGGGAATTGTTTGAGCTGCAGGTCATTCAGGGTCGACGCTAATGGTGTCGGTCAAGAAAGAACTCGCTCACTTTTATTTAGAGAGAAAGAGAGAGAGAGAGAGAGAGAGAGAGAGAGAGAGAGAGAGAGAGAGAGAGTATAGGTCAGAGGTCACAGGTCAAGGTCACTTATACAGGTGTGACATTTCCTGCAGCGGGGTGAGGTGGTTCTGTCTCTCTCTCTCTCTCTCTCTCTCTCACAAGCACTTCTTTATCTCACTATGTTAGGTATATGATTTTAACAACTACACGTGAAGCAGCACCAGAGTGACGTAAGAGCAACCACCACCTTGATGGACTTTCCGCAGAAGAGAATCGCGTCGTCCAGGCAGGCGTAGCGAAGGCCAGTGAACTCTCTCGTCTGGCGAAGCTTCTGTAAACATTTCATCGTCGGACGGAGAGAGGGAAGACCGATAGTGTGTTGTGTTGTGATTTTTCGTGTTGATGGCGATTTTTTTTTTTAGTCAGGTCAGGTCAGGTCAGGTCAGGTCAGGTCAGGTCATAACCTAACCTAACCGAACCTGACATGATCCATCTATTTAGAGAGAACATCGGATATTTTATTTAGAAATGTTAATATAGGTACAAGGGAAGGTATACGGTACAGACTAAGATACGGTACAGACTAAGATATACGGTACAGACTAAGATGCGGTACAGACTAAGGTATACGGTACAGACTAAGATATACGTTACAGACTAAGGTATACGGTACAGACTAAGGTATACGGTACAGACACAAACTTACCAAAACATTACCAATATCGCAAAAAGTGATTCTCGGTTTCCAGATGTAAGCAAAAATGTATTATACTTTACAAATTCCCCATTGAAATAAACTGCAGTATTTCCCACGTGATAAATGTATCATAAAGGTGGAGTCTGGTTGTAGTTATCGTAGTTATGAATAGAATTGTATTTAAAACATTCGCCCATAGTATAGATCAGTATGTCCGTCTCGATCACATGAAGATACTTGATGAAAGCTTATAGATATGCCTTGTGGTGGTTGGTATTGAAGGTTAGGTTAGGTTAGGTAAGGTAAGGTAAGGTTAGGTTAGGTTAGGTTAGGTAGGATATGGGTTCGATAGTGTTATATGGCGCAGTGGTGAGAATACGTCCATTGATATCGAGGAGAATAACGTTTCGATGTTATTGGTAGATAGAAGCGAGAATCGAGGATAGGTAGAGAGTTGAGAGCGAGACCTCCTCACACCACCTGTACCTCCCTCCTCCTCATTCACTTATTATATACCTGTACAAGGGGCTGGCTGGGGGGGGCGGAGGGGCATGCTACTGGTCTGACACTCTCACTACCAGCATCTACCTGGTGATTAGAATGAACAGCAGGTGTGTGTGTGTGTGTGTGTGTGTGTGTGTGTGTGTGTGTGTGTGTGAGACTTGTAGCAGCGATGATGGGTCGTCAACAGCAACAGTCAGAGTAACGTCAGGAACAATGTCAGGTAGCAGCATCAGGCAACAGCAACACCAGGAACAATGTCAGGTAGCAGCATCAGGCAACAGCAACAGGCACAAACATTCCTGAGTGGAGGTGAGGTGCTCAGGGCGGTGCCGGGACCTCCCTGGCTGGCCTGGTGGGTGATACACTGTGCGTAGATGCGCCGTGACCGACGTACTGCTGCCCCAGGCCTCACCCTCCTACCACCTCTCCTCGCCTCACTCCTTTAATGTAGCAAACACTTCACAATACATACATGGTGTGTGTGTGTGTGTGTGTGTGTGTGTGTGTGTGTGTGTGTGTGTGTGTGTGTGTGTGTGTGTGTGTGTGTGTGTGTGTGTGTGTGTGTGTTCTCTCCCCCTACCACACGGGGGTGACCAATTACCTGAGAGAATTTCCCTCGTCGGGCATCCGTGAGTGTTGGGATTATTACGGATCTCGGGGTTAATTTCTCACCTTATCTAACTTAACCTAACCTGTGTTGATGCCCCTAGTGAGTACAGTACGTTGGCGGGGTGTATAAGTTTGTATCTGTTCGTCTGTCTTTCCTCCGTTTCGTTCCGTACGTCCGTCTTTCCGTTTCGTTCGTGCCGTACGTCCGTCTTTCCTCCGTTTCGTTCCGTTCCGTACGTCCGTCTTCCTCCGTTTCGTTCCGTGTAGTACGTCCGTCTTTCCTCCGTTTCGTTCCGTGCCGTACGTCCGTCTTTCCTCCGTTTCGTTCCGTGCCGTACGTCCGTCTTTCCTCCGTTTCGTTCCGTTCCGTACGTCGTCTTTCCTCCGTTCGTTCCGTTCCGTACGTCCGTCTTTCCTCCGTTTCGTTCCTTCCGTACGTCCGTCTTTCCTCCGTTGTTCCGTTCCGTACGTCCGTCTTTCCTCCGTTTCGTTCCGTGCCGTACGTCCGTCTTTCCTCCGTTCCGTGCCGTTCTGTAGTTTTCTTTTAACCCTAATAAGTAAACTATAGATTACTATTGGAGTTCGTACTAGCAATATACCAACTGTGTGTTTAAATCATCGTCCTCAAGGGGTTATTTATAAAAGGGTTAAATCATCGTCCTCAAATTGTTAAACCAATGTCAAAGGATTAAACCATATTTATCAAAGGCTTAAATCATCTTGCTCAAAGGGTTAAGCAATTGTCCTGAAAGGGTGAAAAATATTGAAAGGGTTAAACCATCATATTCCTCAAAGGGTTAAACCATCAGCTTCCTCAAAGGGTTAAACCATCATCTTCCTCAAAGGGTTAAACCATCATCTTCCTCAAAGGGTTAAACCATCAGCTTCCTCAAAGGGTTAAACCATCATCTTCCTCAAAGGGTTAAACCATCATCTTCTCAAAGGGTTAAACCATCATCTTCCTCAAAGGGTTAAACCATCATCTTCCTCAAAGGGTTAAACCATCAGCTTCAAAGGGTTAAACCATCATCTTCCTCAAAGGGTTAAACCATCATCTTCCCTCAAAGGGTTAAACCATCAGCTTCCTCAAAGGGTTAAACCATCATCTTCCTCAAAGGGTTAAACCATCATCTTCCTCAAAGGGTTAAACCATCAGCTTCCTCAAAGGGTTAAACCATCATCTTCCTCAAAGGGTTAAACCATCATCTTCCTCAAAGGGTTAAACCATCATCTTCCTCAAAGGGTTAAACCATCATCTTCCTCGAAGGGTTAAACCATCATCTTCCTCAAAGGGTTAAACCATCATCTTCCTCCAAGGGGATAAATTAACTATCTTTCCACCTAAGACTGATACTATAATTGCTGTAGTGTAGTTAAGACTGTAATTGCTGTAGTGCAGTTAAGACTGTAATTGCTGTAGTGCAGTTAAGACTGTACTTGCTGTAGTGTAGTTAAGACTGTAATTGCTGTAGTGTAGTTAAGACTGTAATTGCTGTAGTGTAGTTAAGACTGTAATTGCTGTAGTGTAATGTAGATACCGTCGAGGAAGTAGTGTGAATGGCATTGTTAACGCAGTCTACAGTAGGTAGTTGTTGGGTATAGTGTTGTAGAAATTGATGAAAGTTGACCTCTAAAACAAACCCGGGCGCCCCAGCTAGTTATTATTATTATTATTATTATTATTATTATTATTATTATTATTATTATTATTATCATTATTATTATTATTATTATTAGTAGTAGTAGTTTTGTTTATTATTATTATTATTATTATTATTATTATTATTATTATTATTATTATTATTATTATTATTGTTGTTGTATTGTTTTTGTTGTTGTTATTTATATAATTACTCACCACTACAATTAATTACATAACTCTCTTACTCGTGAGATAAAATACCGTATAATTGTAATCTCGTAATCTAATTTAGACTGAGTATTGACTTAGCTTTTATTAGCCTGAGTTAATTAAGGGTGATTGTGAGGTGGAGAGTTTGAGGTGGTGGTGATGGTGGTGGGGGGTGGTAGTGATGGAGATGAGTGGTGGTGATGAGTGGTGGTGATGAGTGGTGGTGATGAGTGGTGGTGGGGGTTGGTGGTGCAGTTAATAGCTAGATGAAAATAAAAACAAAAACACAAATATTATCCCTGATTGTATTTTACTTAATGTTAAGAATGTAAGTTTTTTATTTACTTGTTTATTGTGTGTGTGTGTGTGTGTGTGTGTGTGTGTGTGTGAGAACCATTAACCCTTACAGCGACATGAGAGACAGATTAACGGAAGGGAGTTTATTAGGGTCATGTGTTTTAGAGATAATCGCCCGATTAAACCCTGAAAGCAATGACCTGTTCTGTATTGTAAGAGTGCGTTTTAGTGTGTGTGTGTGTGTGTGTGTGGTGTGTGTGTGTGTGTGTGTGTGTGTGTGTGTGTGTGCGCGCGTGTGTGTGTGCGCGCGTGTGTGTGTGTGTGCGCGTGTGTGTGTGTGTGTGTGTGCGTGTGTGTGTGTGTGTGTGTGCGTGTGTGTGTGTGTGTGTGCGTGTGTGTGTGTGCGTGTGTGTGTGTGCGCGTGTGTGTGTGTGTGCGCGCGTGTGTGTGTGGGGTAAATCCTTGTTGTCTTCAAATAATAAAACTTATCTTAATTAACCTTACCTGAATTCTAATCAGGTAAGGTTCTAAACTAGGTTAGGTTAGGCTAGGTTAGCTAGGTTAGGTTAGGTATGATTCAGTTGTCCCCAGTCAGTGGGCATTAAAGGGAATATTTGATAAAGAAGGAAGAAGGGAAAGAGAGAAGTGGATTAGATTAATGAAGACTATTACCTTCATTACTACTGCTATTACTATTACATTACATCACCTCACCACCACTACCACTACCATCACCACCACCCACCACCACCACTACCATCACCCACCCACCACCACCACCACCACCACCACCACCACCACCACCACCACCACCACCACCAACACCACTACCATCACCACCAACACCACCACCATCACCACTACCATCACCACCACCATCACCACCACCATCACCACCACCACCACCACCCCCACCACCACCACCACTACCATCACCACCACCACCACACCACATCACCACCACCACACCACACCACTACCATCACCACCACCACCACCACCATCACCACACCGTCATCACCAGCACCATCACCACGACTACGAAGCCTAACGTTACCACGACAACCATTGGTGACGTCATGTACCGAGCTTTCCCTCAACACTCTCTCTCTCTCTCTCTCTCTGTTAAAAAGTAATCGAAATAAATTACAGATATCACACACACACACACACAACCACACACACACACACACACACACACACACACACACACACACACACACACACGACATTGACCTGGGGTTATGAAGATGTTTTTTGGTTTACTCACACGGAAATAGTATAATGTATCTAGTTTTATGTTTATTAACGTAAAATACCTGGGCAGGTTAATGAGCCTCCCAACACAGGTGAGGTAGACAAGCATATGACTGGATGCTGTGTTAATGTGGTGTGTTCAAGAGTGTTCCACCTGTGAGAAGAATTGGTCAGGTGTTTTAAGGCTACGTCACTACATTGTTTTTGTTTTTTTTAAGCTTTATTGATTAAGCTTATTATTTTTTTAAGCTTATTGTGCTATATTATTTTTATATTAAGCTTATATTAATAATGTATCTTTTTTATCTTTTAAGCTTATTGTTCTCTATTTTTATCATTGTAAGCTTATTTTACTATACTATTTTTCATCTTGTAAGCTTTATATAATAAGTTGATATTACTGCACTTTATCTTAAGCTTTTATCACTATTATTTTCATATTTTAAGCTTTCTGGTTCGATAAAGTTTCAAGTTCCACAGACTCATCTTCTTATCCAAAGTTCCAAGATTGATAAATTAAACTGATATAGGGACCTAACCTAACCTAAACCCAACCTAAACTAACCTGACAAGACTGGTGGTTTGTGACGATCGATATAATGGGTCATGACTAACTTACACACACTT
Source organism: Homarus americanus (assembly GCF_018991925.1). NCBI lineage: Eukaryota > Metazoa > Arthropoda > Malacostraca > Decapoda > Nephropidae > Homarus > Homarus americanus. The sequence goes on along the minus strand of NW_024740202.1, from coordinate 1,764,455 downwards.
TACAGGGGTCAGTTACCGAGCTTGACCTGACCTTTGTGAAGATTTAGCCTCTCATGAAATTTTGTTGGGTGATTTTGGGCGGCGACGCAGTGTTAGGTTAGCTTTTGGTTAGGTTAGGTTAGGTTTTGGTTAGGTTAGGTTAGGTTTTGGTTAGGTTAGGTTAGGTTTTGGTTAGGTTTTGGTTAGGTCAGGTTAGGTTTAGGTTTGGTTAGGTTTTGGTTATTGAGAGGAAACTGATGGTAGTCCTCACACTGTGTTGAAGGTCTATGTGAGGCAATGATTGGGTGAGGATGATGTTAGCCCCCTTGAAGGATAATGTTAGCCCCTTGAAGGATAATGTTAGCCCCTTGAAGGATGATGTTAGCCCCTTGAAGGATGATGTTAGCCCCTTGAAGGATGATGTTAGCCCCTTGAAGGATGATTAGTAGCCCCTTGAAGGATGATGTTAGCCCCTTGAAGGATGATGTTAGATCCTTGAGTAGGATATCTTAACGCTTTGAGAGAGAGAGAGAGAGAGAGAGAGAGAGAGAGAGAGAGAGAGAGAGAGAGAGAGAGAGAGAGAGAGAGACTTAACCAAGCAAAGCGTTTTATACTTAGTTTACTTAACACCAATTAGAGAAACACACACACACACACACACACACACACACACACACACACACACACACAACACACACACACACACCACACACACACACACACCTGGTTATCGGTTCTGGCTCGATAACTAACTCAATTCTCCCATACCTCGAGTCAATGTTACAACTGAACTTTAGTATTTATCAAGAAGTAGGTCAAGGCCGGGTATTGGGAGATGACGTTTTTAACACACGTAGGAGACTTGTTGAGAGGCTTAGGGTGTGGTGGTGGTGGTTGTTGTAGTGGTGGTGGTTGTTGTTGTTGTTGTTGTTGTTGTTGTTGTTGTTGTTGCCTTATTCTTATTATCATTATTGAAGGAATCAAGGTCTATAGATGGTTGTATGTATGATGTAATATTGTATTTATATCGATGTATGTATGATGTATTATTGTATTTATATCGATGGATGGATGCATGTATGTGTACGCATTTATGGATGTATGCAGGTCTCCCACAGTGCATCCCACTGTTTAACACGGCAAGGAGGGGCAAATACGGTTCATTACGGTTAATAGAGGCCTTGACTGCCCCCGGTATATTTTACAATTTTATGCAGGAGCAGTGTAGGGGAGATGTAGGAAGGTAGATACACAGTAGAAAAGTATATACCATCAGCCATGACTAACTGCACTTAGATAATAATGATCATTGTTATTATTATTATTATTATTATTATTATTATTATTGTTGTTGCTATTATCATTACTACTACTACTACTACTACTACTACTACTACTACTACTACTACTACTTCTACATTTTTTTTTAATATGGCCTCCAGCCTCCCCCAATAGCCATACCTCCGCCGCCATTTTATTACCTTAATATTAAATATCCTAATACATAAGTAGCACCTAGCTGTGTTGAGTTAGTTGAGCCGCAGATCTATGCGGCATTCAGTGACTGTTGCCTCATAGTCAATATCTGCAACTGTTGTCGGCTTTGGGGCCGATGCCTCGTTTCCCTGAGGCAGCAAAGCCGACCGAAGAGAGAGAAGGACAGTCGACATCTCATCCAGGCTGTAACATAACCTCTGGGCTGCTGCTTCTGTTCTGAGATCACCTCGGCGAGTCTGGCGTAGAAACATCTTGCACTTGGTCCCATCCCACCAGAGGTTGTGAACACTAGAGGAGTGAAGCTGCCTTGATCAACGTTCAGGAGTCTCTCCCATTATGCCCTTATCTTGTCGTTCTCGTTCCTCCTGTGTGCAGCATCGAGACTACTACTGCTACTACTACTACTTTTTAACGTGGCCTCCAGCCTCCCCCATAGCCACACCTTCGCCACCATTTATTTACCTTAATATTAAATATCCTAATACTACTACTACTACTACTACTACTACTACTACTACTACTACTACCACCTCCCCTTCACTCCTCACCTGGATCACTGAGACACACCTCCACGTACCCACCACTACTACACCTCTTATAATGGTAATGGAGCACTTTTTAACAGTGTGTGCCCTTAAACATAAAACCCCGGAGCGTTTATCCCTATTACAGCTTATAGGGACGGTGTTTATAGCTGAGAGAGAGAGAGAGAGAGAGAGAGAGAGAGAGATGTGGTTGATAGAGACTTCAATAGTGTGTGGGTGTGTTTGTGGGCGTGTGTAGGTGTATGTGTATTTTGTGTTGTGTAAGGTCGTGTATGTATTGTATTGTGTGGACTTTCGTTGCGTTTTGTGGGCGTGTGTATGATTTGTGTTGTGTGGGCGTTTGTGTGCGTGTGTGGGCGTGGATGGATATACGTTTGGACGTGGTATATAGTTAAGATGTTCAAGCGTGTTAATGCGTAGTTAAGATGTGTGATAGCAGAAAGTGTGTGTGTGTGTGTGGGCGTGTTAATGCGTAGTTAAGATGTGTGTGTGTGTGTGTGATAAGGCGTAGTTAAGATGTGTGTGTGTGTGGGCGTGTTAATGCGTAGTTAAGATGTGTGTGTGTGATAAGGCGTAGTTAAGATGTGTGTGTGTGTGTGTGTGTGTGTGGGCGTGTTAATGCGTAGTTAAAATGTGTGTGTGTGGGCGTGGGCGTGTTAATGCGCGTGGGTGTAGTAAAAACCCATATGTGTATGTATTATGCTCTAGTAGTATAACTTTGTGTGTGTTTTAGAAGTATGATTTTTCCTTCACAGGCAACTAGAGGGTCGTGCATATGACAGCGGCGACACGCGTTCTAACACAAGGGATCCTCTGCCCTGTAATCAAGGAAGATTGCCTTACACCTTGTTGGGGGCAGAGTGGCCGTGTGTACCCCCCTCCTCCCGGCCCCCACCTGAACAACTGCAGGTTATGGGAGGAAGATGGGGGGTAATATTACAGGTTCTGGGAGGATGAGGGTAATATTACAGGTTCTGGGAGGAAGATTGGGGGTAATACTACAGGTTCTGGGAGGAAGATTGGGGTAATACTACAGGTTCTGGGAGGAAGATGGGGGGTAATACTACAGGTTCTGGGAGGAAGATGGGGTAATACTACAGGTTCTGGGAGGATGAGGGTAATATTACAGGTTCTGGGAGGAAGATGGGGGTAATACTACAGGTTCTGGGAGGAAGATGGGGGGTAATACTACAGGTTCTGGGTGCAGGATGAGGTAGTAGTAATATTAGATGGATGCTGGAAGTCATGAGGTATAGGAAAGATTTATTTTCAGGTAGAAGGTAGGAGTTTGATGTGAGTGGTG
>NW_024740202.1:1751131-1756131 GCF_018991925.1 Homarus americanus | reverse complement strand
AATAAGATCATTATACTTAGAAATAGAACATTATACTTAGAAATAGAACATTATACTTAGAAATAGAACATTATACTTAGAAATAGAACATTATACTTAAAATAGAACATTATACTTAGAAATAGAACATTATACTTAAAATAGAACATTATACTTAGAAATAGAACATTATACTTAAAATAGAACATTATACTTAGAAATAGAACATTATACTTAAAAATAGAACATTATACTTAGAAATAGAACATTATATAAAATGGAACATTATATAGAAATAGAACATTATAAAAATGAACATTATCTTAAAATAGAACATTATACTTAGAAATGAACATTATTAAAATAGAACATTATGTAGAAATAGAACATTATACTTAAAATAGAACATTATACTTAGAAATAGAACATTATACTTAAAAATAGAACATTATTTAAAATAGAACATTATCAAAATAGAACATTATACTTAGAAATAGAACATTATGTAAAATAGAACATTTATTTAGAAATAGACATTATTAAAAATAGAACATTATACTTAAATGAAACATTATACTTAAAAAATAGAACATTATGAAATAGACATTATACTTGAAATAGAACATTATACTTAGAAATAGAACATTATGTAGAAATGAACATTATGCTTAAAATGGACGTTGTGGTAGAATGAGGACATTATGCTTGGAATGGGACATTATGGCAGAAATGGGACTTGTGTGGAATGGACATTGTGCTTAGATGGGACTTTAGATGTTAAAGATGGGACATTATACTTAGAAATGGGACGTTTGTAAGATGGGACGTTTGAGATGGGACGTTATGTACAGATGGGACATTATAGCTGGAGTGGGACGTTATGTAAAGATGGGACGTTGTCATACTTAGAATGGGACATTATGTAGGATAGGACGTTATACTTAGAGATGGGACGTTATGTAGGAATGGAACATTATGCTTAGAAATAGAACATTATGCAGAATAGAACATTATACTTAGAAATGAGAACATTATACTTAGAAATGAACATTATACTTAAAAATGAACATTATGTAGAAATAGAACATTATGCTTAGAAATGAACATTATGTAAAATGAAACATTATACTTAGAAATAGAACATTATATAAAATAGAACATTATACTTAGAAATAGAACATTATAAAATGAACATTATTTAGAAATAGAACATTATACTTTAGAAATAGAACATTATACTTGAAATGAGACATTATGCTTACAAATAGAACATTATACTTAGAAATAGAACATTATGCTTAAAATAAATTATACTTAGAAATGAACATTATTTAGAAATGAGACATTATGCTTAGAAATAGAACATTATACTTGAAATGAACATTATACTTAGAAATAGAACATTATACTTAAAATAGAACATTATACTAGAAATGAACATTATACTTAGAAATGAACATTATACTTAGAAATAGAACATTATGCTTAGGAATGAGACATTAGAATAGAACATTATACTTAGAAATGAACATTATCTTAGAAATAGAACATTATACTTAGAGAACATGAAAACATGAACGTTGTACAGAATGAACATTATGCAGAATGGAACATTTTAGAAATAGAACATTATGTAGAAATGGGACATTATCAGAATAGAACTTTCTTAATAACTTAGAAATAGAACATTATACTTAAAATGGACGTTATGCAGAATAGAACATTATACTTAAAATGGAACATTATGTAATGACTTTATAAGGACATTAGATGGACATTATTAAAAATGGACGTTATCTAAGGAGACATTTAATACTTATGTGGAAATGGAACATTATACTTAGAAATAGAACATTATCACAAATAGAACATTATACTTAGAAATAGAACATTATACTTAAAAATAGAACATTATACTTAAAAATAGAACATTATACTTAGAAATAGAACATTATACTTAGAAATAGAACATTATACTTAGAAATAGAACATTACATAGAAATAGAACATTATATAAAATAGAACATTGTCAATAGGTTAAAACTTGATCTTACGTAATAGTGAGGTAATGTTGTAAGAGGGTGAAGCGAAGGTGTTTTGCTCTGTGTGTACAGGGGGGTGGGGGGTAGTGTGTGTGTGTAGGGGGGTGGGGGTAGGTGTGTGTGTGTGGTGTGTGTGTGTGTGTGTGGGTGTACCACATCATAATATATAAATAAATAATAAATACATAAAATAAAAGTGATTTAAGCATCATCGTTGACATAGAGAAACATTATTAATATAGAATCATTATTTTAAGGGATAATTACTTAGGTGAGGTTTGGTTAGTTTTGGTTAGGGTTTGGTTAGGTTAGGTTAGGTTAGGTTAGGTTTCAGTGGTTGCAATAAGAGCATCACAGAGTGTTCCGGAGAACGTCTGGCCCAATTTCAAGTCTTTGTGTGTGTGTGTGTGTGTGTGTGTGTGTGTGTGTGTGTGTGTGTGTGTGTGTTTAGCCAAATGCTCGAGATGGGTAGTAGTTCCTTCCTCTGCCAGCTCGTGTACCTGAGTGTGTGTGTGTGTGTGTGTGTGTGTGTGTGTGTGTGTGTGTGTGTGTGTGTCAGTCAATCTTCGTTTAGTGTGACTCATGGTGTCTGTGTCATAAGAATGTGCTAGTGTACCTTTAGTGTCATATCTCTCTTGTGTGTGTGGTAGGAATGGGTGTTTGTTGCCTTCAGTGTCATGTGATCATCTCTCTCTCTCTCTCTCTCTCTCTCTCTCTCTCTCTCTCTCCTCTCTCTCTCTCTCTCTCTCTCTCTCTCTCTCTCTCACTTGTCTATTGCTCAACTGATGGCAACACACAGGAATAGCTCTTAATTACACAGTATTTAGCAGGTGTTGGTTGGTCATCTGCGTTAAGGAGAATTGTGTGGGTGATTGTGTTTTATATATAGAGAGAACATAAAACTGTAAATAATATGGGCTGCCATCAGTGTGTGTGTGTGTGTGTGTGTGTGTGTGTGTGTGTGTGTGTGTGTGTGTGGGTGGCGCCAGTGCCTCACAAGTGACAAAAGAGCGTTAAGTAGGATCGTCTCCGGGTCGTATAGCATTAACTTACTGACTGACTGACTGACTAACCGATATACTGACTGGCTGACTGACTGATTTACTGACTGACTGACTGACTAACTGATATACTGACTGACTGATTTACTGACTGACTGACTAACTGACTGACTTCTGATACCGGAGAGTGAGCTGGCCACCTCCACTAGACTCCGTATGTGTCTATCTAACTATCTGTGTGAGCTTGTCCAGGGTATTGTCGTTATGTAAACAGAAGAAAGAAGTAAACGTGGAAGGTCTCGTCACTGTTATGACCACAGAACACAGACGCCCCTCATAGCTCTCTACCTGTGTGCTGTCCCAAATCTTGAAGGTATTTGCGATTACCTGAAGAATATCCACCCTAGATTCTTTTAACCTAACCTAGATTATTTCACCTAATGATTCAGCTAACCTAACCTAACCTAACCTAACCCCCCCAAAAAAAATAGATAAATAAAAACATAAAAATTAATTGCGTGTTTTCTCTGGCGACGAGATAACAAAATATCACCTGTTTATACGTTTTACCGGGGGTTCGATCCCCTACCTCACTAGCAACAAATATTAATGTTATTGGCAAATAGTCTCCACACAGCATCCAATTATATTTATTTTGCAGTGATTAGTTAAATAAATATAATATCAAGCTCATGTGTCCAATTGGGATCGTTTGTGATGTTTTACTGAGAATTAGTCCTGTTAATACACGCGTCTGTATGTTGATGTGAGGCATGTGGTGATTATATGTGAGGAGAAAAAGAACTGTGTTTGTGTGTGTGTGTGTGTGTGTGTGTGTGTGTGTGTGTGTGTGTGTGTGTGTGTGTGTGTGTGTGTGTGTGTGTGTGTGTGTGTGTGTGTAAGGATCGAGAAGGCTTCAGGAGATGGTGATGGTGGTGGTGTGGAGGTGAAAGCAAGCATGGCACTTTGTTGGCACTGTGCCCTCCCCCCTCTCCTCGTTCACTCATACCCAGGTACCCTCACACTACCATATAGCCTAGATTTGGTGTCTGTCTGTGTCTGTCTACCATGTCTGTCTGTCTGTCTGTCTACCATGTCTGTCTGTCTCTGTCTACATGTCTGTCTGTCTGTCTGTCTATTACTATCTCCACCATGATTCAAGAGTAGTGTACAGAACAGAAAGAGAGAAAATCCTCTCTCCTTTTGCTTGTGGTACCTGTGTGTGTGCATGCGGTAGGAGGGGGGGGTCAACTCTGCATGCACTTCGCCTTTAATATATATGTTGTCACCTTTAAGTTAGTCTGGGCGGCCCTCCCTCTACCACATTCTACCCCTGGGCGGCCTCCCTCCTACTCCACACTCTACCCCTGGGCGGCCCTCCCTCTACCACACTCTACCCCTGACCCTGGCTGACGCACTGCTTGGTTCAGCCCCAGTGTGTGACGTCTGTTGTTGCACGCTCCTAGACCCTCAACTGTTGCAATGTTATACTCAACTTTTTTTTTTTTTTTTTTGTTATGTGGTTCTGTCTTTACTCTCTCTCTCTCTCTCTCTCTCTCTCTCTCTCTCTCTCTCTCCTACAATGAACATTACATACGGTAGCAGTTAATTTTTTTTCGAGAATATCTTACATTTACGGTATTTTTAGTTGGTAATTAAGTCGGTTTAATTCGGTTAATTGATTCAAGTGTCTTAATTTTTCTTAATTTATAGAGTATATTAATCTAGGTGTGATTTGGTTATTGACTATAGAGAGGATTTAACATGGGGTTTATTGACAGTGATTTACGGTATATGGTGATTTATCGTATATAGTGATTTATGGAATATAGAGATTTACGGTATATAGTGATTTATGGTGTACGATGATTTACGGTATGCAGTGATTTACGGTATATGACGATTTAGGTATGTAAGTGATTTACGGTATATAATGATTTACGGTATACAATGATTTACGGTATATAATGATTTACGG
>NW_024740202.1:1741131-1746131 GCF_018991925.1 Homarus americanus | reverse complement strand
ACTCGCCAATAAATAACTCGTCAATAACTCGCCAATAAATAACTCGTCAATAACTCGCCAATAAATAACTCGTCAATAACTCGCCAATAAATAACTTGTCAATAACTCGCCAATAAATAACTCGTCAATAACTCGCCAATAAATAACTTGTCAATAACTCGCCAATAAATAACTCGTCAATAACTCCCAATAAATAACTCGTGACCAAAGCTGCGTTAGTGGTGTTTGGTTATTATTAATATAATGACGTGTATGGAAGAAATATTTCCTTACGTGGAAAAAACACCTTACCTTACCTTACCTTACCTTACCTTACCTTACCTTACCTTACCTTACCTCACCTTACCTTACCTCACCTTACCTTACCTTACCTTACCTTACTACCTTACCTTTACCTTACCTTACCTTACCTTACCTTACCTCAATACTTACCTCACCTCCACCTTACCTCACCTTACCTTTTGCTATACATACCTTACCTTACCTTACCTTACCTTACCTCACCTTACATACCTCACATACCTTACCTTGCATACCTTACCTTACCTTTACCTCACCTTACCTTACCTCCACCTTACCTTACCTCACTCATCACCTTACCTTGCCTTACCTTACCTTACCTTACCTCACCTTACCTTACCTCCACCTTACCTTACCTTACCTTTACCTTACCTTACCTTACCTTACCTTACCTCACACCTTACCTTACCTCACCTCCACCTTACCTCACCTTACCTTACCCTCACCTTACCTTACCTTACCCTCACCTTACCTTACCTCCTTACCTTACCTTACACCTCACCTTACCTTACCTTACCTTACCTCACCTTACCTTACCTCACATACCTTACCTCACCTTACACTTACCTTACCTTACCTTACCTTACCTTACCTTACCTCACCTTACCTTATGAAATTAAACACTTCTTTATTTAGTAAAATTATCTGTTCTCTTTTTATGGGTTGTTGAACGATTATAGCGTCTCTCTCTCTCTCTCTCTCTCTCTCTCTCTCTCTCTCTGTATTTATCTATATATTCATATGCCTCCTCGTCCGCCACACAGTGTAGCAGCAACACACCATTAGTGTCGCCTGGGTCCCACCTGGTATAATTCTTCTCTTGTTATCTCGATTTATGAGTTCACAGGTCGTGGCGTCGCGCACCTGGTGGAGGGTGACACACAACACACAACACACACACACACACACACACACACACACACACACACACACATGGTGAGGGGAGGAAAAGTAAATGGTGGTAGTTGGGGAAAATATATCACGGTGTTTGAGGGATTGTGGTAGTGGGGTGGTCGATGGTGTGGGGAGGGAGGAAGATGGTGTGAGTGGAGGGAGGGTAGGTGTGGGTGAAGGGGAAGAGGTGGGGGCACCGGAAAGGTTGGCACTGGTTATGGTACCTTGTGATTCATTCATGACCCCCCTCTCTCTTTTCCCCTCTCCTTCTCCCTCTTTCTCTCCTTGCCTCACCTTCTCCTCTTTCTCCTTCCCTCATCTCTCCACCTAAGCGCCCTCTCCCTCCCCTTATCAGTTTTTTCCTCACCACACTCCCTCTTTCTCCTTCTCCCTCATAATTTTTCTCCTCCCCAGTCCTCTCTTCCTCTCTCCCTCTCCTCTCCTCTCCCTCTTCCTCCTCCTCTCTCTTCCTCTTCCTCACAAAACATGGCGCCAATTCTGTACTCTTGTCTGCTGACCTCGACTCTCTCTCTCCCCTCTCTCTCTCTCTCCTCTCTCTCTCTCTCTCTCTCTCTCTCTTTTCATCTCTCCTCCCCACATTCCCACCCACCTCTCCCTCTCCCCTCCTTTCCCCTCACATTCCTTCCAACGTCACACCCACTCACATATCCCTCTCACACTCCCCACCATTACTCCCCACTCCCTCCTCCTCCTCCCACCTCCCCCCCCCCCCTCCCCACCTCCCCCCCACCTCCCTCCCTCCTCACTCCCACCCTTCCTTTTAAACTCTCAAACACACCCTAAAAAAAAGTGTGAAAAATTTGCAATCACCATTTATAGCCATTTTATCTTATGAGGTTTGTACACAGGCTAATTGTAACACACACATCAATAACCCTAATAATAATGATAATGACGATGATTATGACCAAGAGGTGTGGTATTTATTGGTTGAGATCACGGTAATTATGTGTGATGGAGGTCGGCACTCTGATAAGACGAGGAGCGTGATGGTAAAATGAATTTGTATTATAAGATCTGCGTGTCTGGGTAGTGGTGGTAGTGGTGGTAGTGGTGGTAGTGGTGGTAGTGGTGGTAGTGGTGGTGATAATGGTGCAGGGAAGTGATTATGGTAATGATGCTGAAATTGATAGTAAGATGATGAAGAATGATGAAAATAGTAATAATAATGATGCTGATGCTAATAACAATGGTGATAATATTAATAAATAATAATAATAATAGTAATAATAATAATAATGATAATAATTAATATACCAAGACGAATTATTAACCATTAGTTAGGTGGGTATTATTATCTTACCGGTGGCTATTCAGACGTCACCGGTTGAATAGCCCGGTAGTCTATGCATCCGGGACGATTACTTAGACAACCGGGATATTTAACCGTAAACCCATTTTTTTTTATAGTTCTGTGTGTATGTTTGTGTTGGTAAGTGTATTTTCTTGTTAATATTATCCACTCTGTATTTTTACGGTTAAATAAACTGTTCCAATATCAATATCGACCTCTCAAGGCTGCGTGGTTAAAGGTTATGCCTTGACCGCCGCCACCACCACTTACCAGCGTCTACCGTCCCCTTGACCAGACCAGTAAACAGACGTTATCAGTCAATGTTTACATAGATTTTATTATGAGTTTTAATTGACCTAAACTGACCTAATCCAACCCAACCCAACCTAACCTAACCTAACCTAACCTAACCCTAACCCAACCCAACCCAACCCAACCCAACCTAACCTAACCACATCGGAAAAAACCTCAAGGCTGAGTTGTTTGTGAGTGACGCCTCTCCTTAACTATGGATGGCAGTGACCTTGTTCCGCTGCCTCCATAATGCACCGCGTAGCTTGACCTCTGCTGGGGTCACGCTGGTATACGTCTCAAACTTGTCCACACACACACACACACACACACACACACACACACACACACACACACACACACTGTTGCCTCCGATTACACTGACAAGTTTAAGTGCTGGAAATAAGCGATTTTGTGCACTATTACCTGATTTGTGTCTGTCTGTCTGTGTGTCTGTCTGTCTGTGTGTCTGTCTGTCTGTGTGTCTGTCTGTGTGTCTGTTCTGTCTGTCTGTGTTCTTGTGTCTGTCTGTCTGTGTGTCTGTCTGTCTGTGTGTCTGTCTGTCTGTGTGTCTGTCTGTCTGTGTGTCTGTCTGTGTGTCTGTTTGTCCGTAAAGCTTGTGCGTAAATTCATCTGCAGAAGTAACCAAAATATATCCAGCGTAGAGGAATTAATTATTGTTGGTTAGGTTAGGTTAGTTTTAGGTTAGTGTTAGGTTAGTTTAGGTTAGTGTTAGGTTAGATTAATGTTAGGTTATATTAGGTTAGGTTAATCTTTAGGTGGCAAATTAAATTGGTGATTCTTCCGGTGATCTTTTAATATTTAACAAGCAATTTAGTTAAATAATCATATCTAGAAATTGGCTCAATGTCTCACGATAATCAGAAGACAGAAGGTCACTCACAGGTAGACGAAATATAGGTGTTAATGATATAACTCAGGTGAGGGGGCGGTAACCTTCACCCAGGAGCATGGCGTCATGAGTGGACTGGGCGTAGAGACAAGCAGTTGGGTTGTTAGTGAGTGTTATGTTGTTTTAGATGTATGTTCTCCGTACCTCTTCTCCTCCACCTCATAACCTCATTATTCTGGGTCACCTGTGGGGTCAGATTATGAGAAAATGTTCGTAATGGTAAAGATATAGGAATGTTTAGTTCAGGTAAAACACTAATATAAAGTACAAAATGTGGTTAAATTCTACCTTAACTAGAATCGTTCACTAAACACTTGACAAATATTAGTTACAAAGTCTTTTAAGAAATTCTGTATATTAATTTTGTCTCTACTAAATGTTATTAAGTGAAGGTGCGTCTCAGCTTTAACTGATTGATGTTATTCGGTGGTTTAGTTGAAGTTAAAGTCCATTCATACACTTATTTGGTGTTTTAGTTCAAGTTAAAGTCCATTCATACATTTGGTGTTTTAGTTCAAGTTAAAGTCCATTCCTACACTTACTCGGTGTTTTAGTTCAAGTTAAAGTCCATTCATACACTTATTCGGTGTTTTAGTTCAAGTTAAATCCATTCATACACTTATTCGGTGTTTTAGTTCAAGTTAAAGTCCATTCCTACACTTACGATGTTTTAGTTCAAGTTAAAGTCCATTCATACATATTCGGTGTTTTAGCTCAAGTTAAACTCCATTCATACACTTATTCGGTGTTTAGCTCAAGTTAAAGTCCATTCATACACTTATTCGGTGTTTTAGTTCAAGTTAAAGTCCATTCCTACACTTATTCGGTGTTTTAGTTCAAGTTAAAGTCCATTCATACACTTATTCGGTGGTTCAAGTTAAAGTCCATTCATACACTTATTCTGTGTTTTAGTTCAAGTTAAAGTCCATTCCTACTTACTCGGTGTTTTAGTTCAAGTTAAAGTCCATTCATACACTTAACTAATCGAGGGACTTAACTTAGGTTCTATTGATGATATTGTGTTAATTCCTGGACGCTACAACATACGGCGTCAGTGTTTTTTTTTTTATGTTCTGTTATCAATTTATACAAGATCGTTAACACCACCAGCAGGTAACTTGATCCTGAAGTGACACCTGGTGCTAATTTCATGTCATTATCATCTTTCATTCTCACCAGGTGGGGGCATGGTAATATATTAATTACATATTGATTAATTTATCAGTTAAATAGATACATTTACCGTGTTATTTATTGTTGTTATTTACCTTAATTAATTCTGGTTTA
>NW_024740202.1:1728631-1738631 GCF_018991925.1 Homarus americanus | reverse complement strand
TTGAGGATGAGAATTTGTTGAGAGAAGTTACTGATGTGATGTTTGATTCAGTGTGCCTCGTGGTGTGAGGTTTGGCACGTGCGCGTCTGCCTCCTACCAGTCTCCTCCTCCTCTCTCTCTCTCTTCTCTTTCTTCTTCCTCCTCTTCCTCTCCCCTCTCCTCTTCCTCCTCCTAATCCCCAGTTTCTGTGTTTATCTTCACTACCTTCATTATCTGCACCTGTTTACCCCAACCACCACTACCCCCACCACCACCACCTGCCTCCGTATCCCCCCCACATACCCATATCCCCCTACCTTCAACTACCCCCTTACCTGCTCCTACCCCACCACACCTCTACCCCCACCTGCACCACTATTACCACCAGAGCCAACCCTACCACAATCAACCACACACCACCACCACCACCAACCACCTGCTCCACTACCACCTTAATCAACCCCCATCTACCACCACGAACCAGCCACACCATAACTAGACCCCCGACTATGATTCACACCACAACTACCACCACTACCACTATTGACAGCGCCAGTAACTACACCACACCTCAAACGACCCCCACCCCTACCCCCCCCCCGCTACTGACTACCCCCCCTCCTTTTACCTCACCGCCCCTGCCACCACCATAGCTTAAAGCCACTACGACCACCACCATCATCACGACTTCACCATAACCATCTTGACCTCTCCACCATCACCATCTTGACCTCTCCACCATCACCATCATGACCTCTTCACCATCACCACCTCCACCATTCTACCACAGTATTATCACCACCACTATCACAGCCACTCCCACCCTCACAACCACCCCACACAACAACACAACCACCCACTACAACCACCCACTACAACCCCCCACCACATCTACCTGTATACCTACGTGACTAACTTCTCAATTAAGGTAATTTATTAATCAGTATGAGCTTTTAATGAATGACTGGATTATATTCACTATTTTTAGAGACACGCGGCCTTCTTTTGTTCGCCAGTACCTTACTTTTGTTTGGTTAGGTTAGATTTAGGTTAGGTTTGGTTAGGTTTGGTTATATTTAGGTTAGGTTAAGTTTTGGTTAGGTTAGATTTAGGTTAGGTTTGGTTGGGTTTGGTTATATTTAGGTTAGGTTAAGTTTTGGTTAGGTTTATGTTAGGTTAGGTTAGGTTAGGTAGTGGTGCTGGTGGTTATGGAGGAGTTAACAGATAATGACGTGTTAGCGAGTTTGTTGACACTTCCAGGTAGAGGCGGCCATCTATCTTGTCAGTGAGCTGGTTGAATATGTACTCTCTCTCTCTCTCTCTCTCTCTCTCTCTCTCTCTCTCTCTCTCTCTCTCTCTCTCTCTCTCTCTCTCTCTCTCTCTCTCGGGGTTTTATAATGTCAGAATGTATTACGCTTTAATCTTTACTGGTTAACGTTACTCCAATTGGAAGTTTTTGTCCAGGTGGGTTAATAAGGGTGCCATTAACCCCCCATCCCCCCCTCTCTTACCCCCCTCTGCCATACGGTGTGGTTAACGTGACGAATATAACTACTGTATTATCATTATGGTGGTTAATTTTATAGATTATCCTCCCAAAGTGGTTTATAATGAGCCGATATTGTAACGTTATCCTCTGGTGGGTACGATATCGGAATGGGATGGCGATAAGGTTACAGATAACAACGTCATTTTGTCTTTAACACAATATTTAGGTTAAAGTTCCGATATATTAACGTTATCCTCTACTTATATAACAATTGAAGCCTTAAAAAAAATACGTGTATCTTATGTTTTTCACTTAACCTAACCTAACCTAACCTAACCTAACCTAACCTAACCTAACCTAACCTAACCTAACCTAGCTAACCTAACCTAACCCTAACCCAACCTAACCTAACCTAGCCTAACCTAACTAACTAACCTAACCTAACCTAACCTAGCTAACCTAACCTAACCAAACTAGCCTAACCTAACCCAACCTAGCCTAACCTAACCTAACCTAACCTAACCCTAACCTAGCCTAACCTAACCTAACCAAACCTAACCCTAGCCTAACCTAACCTAACCTAACCTAACCACTTATCGTATTTTATTTTAATATTTCATAAATCTTGAATCATACGAATCTATTACGTAATGCTGACGTAAATTGCGTATCTGTAGTGACGTAAATTGCGTATCTGTAGTGACGTAAATTGCGTATCTGTAGTGACGTGGATGAGTTGTATACAGATGTGTTATGAAAATACAGTAAGAATGTAATGAAGTGTAGTGTGTTGTATTATTTGTTGTATTAACCAGCATGGGAGGAGTGGGAGGTGGTTGGGGATGGGAGTGGGAGGGTGGGGTGTGGGGAGGTGGTGGGGTGTGGAGTGGGGATGGGTGTGTTGTTGTGATTCACTTTTATTCAAGAACTGGTGGAATGAAGGAATGCTATTTACAGTTGGTCAGGTCATGAATTCTTAACACCAAGTAATATTTGTAGACAGGTGTGTGTGTGTGTGTGTGTGTGTGTGTGTGTGATATGTTTATTGTATGAGTGTCTGTCTGTTTGTCTGCCTGTCTGTCTGTCTGTCTGTCTGTCCGTCCCTCTGTCTGTTTCTGTCTGTCCGTCTGTCTGTCTGTCTGTCTGTTTGTCTGGTGTTTGTCTGTCTGGCTGTCTGTCTGTCCGTCTGTCCGTCTGTCTGTCTGTCTGTCTGTCTGTCTGTCTGTCTGTCTGTCCGTCCGTCTGTCTGTTTCTGTCTCCGTCTGTCTGTCTCTGTTTGTCTGTCCGTCTGTCTGTCTCTCTGTCTGTCTGTCTGTCTGTCTGTTTGTTTTGTGTCTGCATTCGTGTGCGTGTGTGTGTGTGTGTGTATGTGTGCATGTTACTTTTATCAATTAAAATTGGAAGGGGAGAAAAATATGAAGGTAGGATTGAAATAATGACAGTACTAGAGAGACAGGTTATAATCGTGTTCTGTCTTGTGTTTTGACAGGTAAGGGCGTGAGTTAAGCCAGACAGTGAGTGACGTGGACCCAACCTTCTACACGTCCACAACAGGTAAGTCTTGTGTATATACTGCTGTCATCACCTCCACGAACATACATACATACATACATACATACACATACATACATTCATTTACACACACACACACACACACACACACACCTGCGCCATCACCATGAAGTAAACAAACTCCTTCAACAAATCAATGGCCTCACTATGGCAGGCTATGACACCTCAACAGTCACCCAAGTATTGTGCCAGTTATTTAAAATACTCCTTTCATGTGTTATTCAGTGTATACAAACAAGGTCTTCCAAATACAACTCTTCCGTCGTCCCTTGGGTGTGAGCTGACGTTTGGGGCATGGTTAGGTTAGGTTGGGTTTGGTTAGAGTTTGGGTTAGGTTTGGTTTGGGTCAGGTCAGGTCAGGTCAGGTCAGGTCCTAACCACCGTGTCCAAACCAAACGTCCCGTGACCCAAACGTTCTACATTCATCCCGGGATCTAGACAAATCCCCTTGGAAAACCCTGGACAAAATCCCCCCTCCCGGACAAAAACCCCTCTCAGTTATAGTGCAGGTGGACAGGTAGACACGCAGGTAGGAGGATCATGTGCTCGGGACCTCAACAACGGAGATATTTTTAATGGAGGTTTTAATCATGTTAATTCATACATAAGATAACAGCCATTAAGAATTGAGGGAGACATACAGGCTCTCATTAAGGTGGGTTTTGATTAGTCTAAATATTACTCGTTCCTCTTACAGCTGACATTTTGGAGACTTTTGAATTATGAAGCAAAGTGGGGGCGGGGGGTGCTTCTTCTCTCTCTCCATTGCAGTCATCGCCATTGTTGTTAATATTTTAATTTTTAATTTTTTACTACTTATACGATTACTGCATTATTGTTATTATTTTTATTATTATTATTATTAGTAGTAGTAGTAGTAGTAAGTAGTAAGTAGTAGCATCATCATCATCATCATCATCATCATCATCATCATCATCATTTATTGGTTCAGTTGTAATCAGACTTCACGTGACCGCTTGTCGACACTCGCTCTGTGATACTGTTGAGCCTTTACATCTGTCCATGTCGTGCGTCTGTCGGTCGGTCTGTGTGTCTGTCGGTCTGTCGGTCTGTCGGTCTGTCGGTCCGTGTGTCTGGTAGGTGTAAACAAGATGACTCGAACAATTAGGGTAATAGACGGGTATATATATCACAGCATGATCTCTGACTAGTTCAATTATTATAATTTTTTACCCGGGTTATGACACTTTGGTCTGGTGTAGCAAGAAGAGGGACGTGTTTACATTTGTCATGACTGGTTGGCTGTTGTGGGAAAGTATAGAAAGCCTTATGTTAAGAGTTATTAATGCTGGTAGTAATGCTTCTGTGTTGACCAAAGACTCACCTGAAGGATAGCTCAACAGGTGGAGTAATGAGTAACCCAGACTCACCTAGGCTAAGGGGTTGATAGGTTGTGTTATTCAGGTGGGGTCAGGTGAGGTCATGCATGAGTGAGGTGGTGGTGGCTGGACGCGTCATGGCTAAACATACCTGGAAAAATCCTGACCTAACCCTAAAAATTTTAAAGTCTGGTTTCAGTAATTAGTGTGACCGTTATTGTATCCACGACATACGACAGGACAAAAAATACCATACAGGTGTGTTGTGAGAGTCTGGGTGGGTGGGTGGGTGGGTGGGTGGTGGGTACATGAGTAAGGTGGTGTTCGCTGGCCCGGTCACCTGCAGCTTTCTTCGTCAAATGTCACCACCGTCACCGCCTCCTCCGCCTGGGTTGCATCTCCCGCTCTCCGCTAGCATCCTACATTTTTGATGGTACCAGCAGCAGCGGCCACAGTGTTTGCTGCTACCTCATCTACCATGGCTGCACTGATGGGTTACCTTGGTACTAGCTGGTAGAGTTGTGTGTACGGTGTTGCAATGCTGCTACCATGGTCAAGCGGTAAGAGTCGGGAACAAGCGTGCGAAGAAATATATGTATGTATTTATGTATGTATGTAACAACCTCTACACACACACCACGAGAGACGACCAGACGACCACAACACAACATTATATACCAGAAAGCTTACGAGAGGAAGGAACGGCACCTCCCAAAATATGACCCTTCAGCCTTTCAATGATGATAACAACCGAACACGACTCACCAAGATGGACGATACACCCGCCAGAGACTATTTTGGTTAGATTATATTCCTGGTGTAATATTTGACCCCCGTAGGCAGATGGTTATTATCACAGCTGGGGGGGGAGGAACCATCCACCTCAGAATTTAATTAGTCCATACGAAAACGCATTCCTGGGTCGGTCAAAATTTTCCCTGGGCGGTAATTGGTCGATTTTGGGTGATTATCCTTGTGAAGTCGATGAATTAAATCAGGTTTTAATTACTCTTGCGGAAACGCCTCTCGCAAGAGTATAATTGGTTGTTATTACCCGAGGCGGAGGAAGTGTGTGTGTGAGGCGTCTATCACACTCCTTGAGACAGGTGCTCGTGGGGGTTGATGCCCAGGTAATCCTTATTGGTGAGTGTTCGTCCTTCAGTCCGTACAAGAGTGTTTTAACGTGATAATAATAATAATAATAATAATAATAATAATAATAATAATAATAATATCGATAATAATAATAAAATAATAATAATAATAATAATAATAATAAAAATAATAATAATAATAATATCGATAATAATAATAATAATAATAATAATAATAATAATAATAATAATAATAATAATAATAATAATTGATGATTTTAACGAGAATACAATAGTAATAATAATCTATTTTCAGAGGTACATGAGGAGTGGTAGCGATACTAATGATAGCTGCTGAGGTAACATTTAGCACTGTACTATTTAAATAACTCATCTACAGGTGTGGTAGTGGTGGTGGTACAGGTGTGTGTGTGTGTGTGTAGATTCTTGAGATCTGCTTATTTCAACTAAAGATTAACCACCCTAATATTATTTGGGGATTAGGTTAGGTTTTTAGATCATAAACATTTCTCTATAAACATTCAATTAATAATGTTAGAATGAATCACTTAAACATCAAAATCAACAGGTGAGTTTTTGTCCTCCCAAATACTATACCGGACAAAATATTTTATACTCCTCATGAATCACAAATCAATTACGAATAGGACATTGTGGGGTGTGTGGGGGTGATGGTTGTAGTTTATAGGTAAATAGGTAAGGATAGGTGAGTATTAGAACCGTCCATATCTTTATTCTTAGACATTCCTTAATCTGTTGACTTCCTATTGGGTGTTACGAGTCGGTGTTTATGAGTTCCTATCAGCGGCTTTATAGTGGCTCCATCTTCACGTCTGCTGCTGAACTAATCAAACCACGTTATAATAGTTTCCTTGCCTTGCGTGCGTCTCCACTCTTGTTTTCTGAATTACTAAATTGCGAGGGAATTATTTTTTTGCGTTTACCTGTCTCTACCTACTGCCGTTGATCTGAATTAAGAAAATTACGACCGCATAAATCAACGTCCAGGAGTAGTGAAGATAAGACAGCTACCTGGTTGGACTGGAATGAGGGAGTGTAATTAAGGTATCCTCGTAAAATAAAAGAAAATGAAGTGTAATACGTGAGGTTGTGTGTGTGTGTGTGTGTGTGTGTGTGTGTGTGTGTGTTTTTTTATTACTCTCATTGCGTGTTGTTGACGTTGGGATGTAATGTTATTGTCTTGGGCAGGTGGGTGTGAGGTGGAGTGAGAAGGGCTGTGAAGGGGGTGTGAAGGGGAGGTGAAGGGTCATTGTTTATCTTGGTATATGTTAAGACTTGTGGTTATAGGTTAGGTTAGGTTAGGTTAGGTTACTGTATCAAAGGTCAAGGTCATTGACGTCATTAATAGCTGTAAATATCAAGGTTATTTTGGGGGGCTCAGTTAACTCGGTCTTGTTATCCACCTCAACCGATTTGTCTGGTGGATGTTTTTGTGAGGGATATTGCTGTAGGTGTGATAGACTGCAGCTAATATTCAGTATTTTGGTGACCTTGTTATTTTGGTGACCTTGATATTTTGGTGACCTTTTGTTATTGTGGTGACCTTGTTGTTATTGTGGTGACCTTGTTATTGTGGTGACCTTGTTGTTATTTGGTGACCTTGTTGTTATTGTGGTGACCTTGTTATTGTGGTGACCTTGTTGTTATTTTGGTGTATAAAGAATTAATATTATATACTTTTTTTTCCAATTAAGAAATATGTAAAAACTAATATAAGGTTTTTTTTGTGCAATTGATACCATATATTTTTTTGCAACCCAATATGTATGTATGTATGTATGTAAGTATGTATGTATGTATGTATGTATGTATGTATGTATGTATGTATGTATGTATTAGGTATTTTTGAGAGCTCTAATAACAATCTTATTTTAATTTTTGCTCCAAAGTAACAGATATGGCCTCTCTCTCTCTCTCTCTCTCTCTCTCTCTCTCTCTCTCTCTCTCTCTGCCACACATATATCCTTTTAGTGGTGGATGGTGAGGTGGATTATGATGTTGATAGTGAGTGATGGTGAAGATGATAAAGAGGGTGAGGATGATAGTGAATATGGTGATAATGATTGCTTGGTATAGATGATGATAAAGGGAATGGTGGTGATTGTGAAGATGGTGATAAGGGGATGACGATGATGATGATGATAGTGAGTGATAGTGAAGATGGTGATACAATGTAGATTATTATGGTGATAACTAGATAACAGTGACTCCCCTCAGTACAGTAGTGTGACTGACCTTTTCTGACCTGGTAAAAATAGACGCCCCTCAGGTCACCAGGGCTGGGGGCGGGGCTAGAGGTTAAAGGTCAAGGTTTAATAAAGTATAATTAGCCTGATATTTGTGTACAGGTTTTGTTATTGTGATTTGGATGTTGTTTTTGTTATTGTTGTTATTGTTGTTGTTGTTGTTGCTGTTGTTGCTTGTGTTTGCTTGTTGTTCTCTTCTTCTTCTTTTCTTATTTTTATTATTATTATTATCATTATTATTATTATTATTATTATTATTATTATTATTATTATTTACTGACTGAGTGTAAGCAAGAGAGCCGTAAGTCACATTAGGGTGGAATTGTATGTTGTCAGTCCAGGTGTAGAGGAAGGCATATTGGAAAAGGTGAAGTCATAATACCCTGCCTCATCCAGCGTCATCCAACGTCACCCACCAGCATCATCAGCGTAAATCAGAACCTACCATCCATCACAACATAATCAAGCTCACCCAACGTCACCCAACATCATCCAGCGTCACCAATATCAGTTTAACGTCATTAGCTCACCCAACGTCACCAACATCATCCACCTCATCCAATATCAGTTTAACGTCACTTAGCCTCACCCAACGTCACCCAACATCATCCAGCGTCACCCAATATCAGTTTAACGTCATTTAGCCTCACCCAACGTCACCCAACAGCATCCACCTTCATCCAATATCAATTAACGTCACTTAGCGTCACCCAACGTCACTTAGCGTCACGTAAGTCATCAACGTGGGAAGGATGTAAGTGGTAGTGGCGTGCGTTTGGTTGTTGGGGTCCATACGGAAAGTGGCTGTTACCTACTGTGTTGTGCTCCCTGCTCACTGACTGACTGCTTGCCTGCTTGCCTCTGCTGATTGGAGTGGGTTCGTTTTAGTCTCCTGCTGCATGAGTCCTCTGCTGATTCGGTCTCTGCTGCCTGATGTCGGGTTGTTATTTTGATTGGTGTTAGTTCGCTTCCTGCTGGTGATTTGCCTGCTGTAGTTTTAACTGCTGTCTATTGCTGTTGTTGAATGTTTATAAATGCTTCTGACTATTATCACTACTAATACTACTACTACTTTTTTTTTTTTTTTTTAATTTACCTCTAATAGCCACACCTTCGCCACCATTTATTTACCTTAATATTAAAATATCCTAACTACTACTAACACTACTACTACTACTACTACTATTCGTGGCAGTGGCTGCTTTTTACCAGGTCCTAGTTCACGTCACATCTCAACCAGTGGCCCACGTGGCTTTGTTTACACACATTATCTCCTGTGTTTACTGCCGTGTATCTGAGAGAGAGAGAGAGAGAGAGAGAGAGAGAGATTCCCTTTAATTTTTCTTTCTCCTGCGTTTTTTCTTATAGCTTCCATTCTTTTCTTAATTCTTCTTCCTCTTTTCTTTTCCTCTTCCTTTCTTTATTCCATTTTGTTGTTTCTTCTTTCTAACCTATCCTTAACGCCTCATTTTTTCCTTTCTTTTGTCCATATCCCTAAATTGACATTCCTCGTGTTCAACTTCTTGCTTCTTGACCTTGAATCCTCCTCCCTTCCTCCTCCTCCTCCTCCCTCCTCCTCTTCTCCTCCTCGCACGTGTCACTTAGCCTTGGGAGGTGATTTTTTTTTAGGCTTTCAGCGGACAAATTTTCACCTCCCACACCCACATCACCCGCCCACCTTCTGCTCTCTGCTGGCTATACTGCACTCACCTGCTGCGTCTGTCATCTGTCTCTGTGTCCGTCACCCTCCTGCAATGCTTCCTGCTGCTAACGTCTGCTGTCTGCTAACCATCACTCCTTCTCTGCTTTTTCTGCTTGATGATGTTTCTGGTTGAGTAAATTTCGTTAATCTTGAAAAAAGAGAGAGAGAGAGAGAGAGAGAGAGAGAGAGAGTCTTGTGATGATGTCAGGGATAAGGCGAACACACACACACACACACACACACACACACACACACACACACACACACACACACACACACACACACACACACACACACACACACACACACACACACACACACACACACATATGTTTCTACCTTGACTAAAAAAAAAGAAAGAAAAAAGGGAATTAATTTTTGATGGGTTACCCTGTTGGCGTGAACCAGCTGTTTGTTTGTTTATCTGGAGGTGCAGCTGACCTCCCAGACGTCATGCAGCTTCCCTCTGACTTCCTAACCCAACCTAACCTAACCTAACCCTAACCTAATGTGTATTTATTTTATTAGAAGGGACA
>NW_024740202.1:1673631-1723631 GCF_018991925.1 Homarus americanus | reverse complement strand
CTGTCTGTCTGTCTGTCTGTCTGTCTGTCTGTCTGTCTGTCTGTCTGTGTGGTTGTCTGTCTGTCTGTTTGTCTTGTCTGGGTGTTTGTATGTCTGTCTGTCTGTCTGTCTGTGTGTCTGTCTGTCTGTCTGTCTTGTCTGGGTGTTTGTCTGTCTGTCTGTCTGTCTGTCTGTCTGTCTGTCTGTGTGTTTGTCTGTATGTCCCTGTCTGTTTGTCTTGTCTGGGTGTCTGTATGTATGTCTGTCTGTCTGTCTGTCTGTCTGTCTGTCTGTCTGTATATGTCTGTCTCAGCTCTGTCTGTCTGTCTGTCTGTCTGTCTGTCTTGTCTGTGTGTTTGTCTGTATGTATGTCTGTCTGTCTGTCTGTCTGTCTGTCTGTCTGTCTGTCTTGTCTGGGTGTCGGTAAATATATCTTTGTCTAGGCTGTAACTCTCGTACCGATAAAAGTATTGTACTGTCTCTTAACTATTTATCAACAATAGACACAGTGCAGATCGCTAGTCAAGTTACCATAGGTCTTATCTCTATCGTCAGTTTTGGGATCCACATACAGACATTTTCCAGAAAGTTAGACAAGGTATGTTTGTCGAAGTCCAGGTCGCCATATTCAAAGTTCAGGGTCACAGCCAAAGGTCATAGGTCAGATCTACAAACAGGCGTCTAATGAACTGCGATATTCTTGGTTTGTGTGTTTTTTTTGAGGGGGGAGAGGGGGGGGTAGTCTACTCAGCGTGTTGTATGTCTGTGTGTCTACGAGTAAAGAGTTACAGACAGACAGACAGATAGACAGACAGCAACACATAATGCTGTACTTGTGCCTTCCGACCCAACAACCAGTGATAGGGGGCGCTCCTAGTCGACCCAGCTGCAAAATGGACCAGCGGCTTGTTCTTCAGAGTACTGTATCTACATTACCCTGTTTGTAAGAGAGAGAGAGAGAGAGACATCAGCATACGTATTAAACATCTACGCAGGTGAGGGAGGGGGTGTGACCAGGTAACTCTCTAACCAGGTAGATGGTGGCAAATTAACCTGGTGGAGCCTGTCAGGTAATGGTGCGTGGGGGGGGAGTAATGAGGCGTGTGTCTCTACCACGCCCGCGCCTGCCCAACGCTCCCCCCCCCTGTGCCCCCCTTCACCATACATCTGCCCCCACACGCCGCTACCTCGTTCCGTATGCCATCATCAGCTCTGACCCCCCTCCCCCTCCCCCCCTCACGTATTAAAGGTGACGCTGATGAGACACAGGATAATGAAGGGGAGTGTGAGATAGGATAGAGGCAAGGTAAGGAGGATAAAGAGGATAGGATGAGAAGCAAGGTAAGGGGAGGATAATGAGGATTGGATAGAGAAGCAAAGGTAGGGAGGATAACAATGAGGATTGGATAGAGAAGCAAGGCAAGGGAGGATAATGAGGATGGGATAGAAGCAAGGTAAGGAGGATAATGAGGATAGGATAGAGGCAAGGTAAGGAGGATAATGAGGATAGGATAGAAGCAAGGTAAGGAGGATAATGAGGATTGGATAGAAGCAAGGTAAGGAGGATAATGAGGATTGGATAGAAGCAAGGCAAGGAGGATAATGAGGATAGGATAGAAGCAAGGTAAGGAGGATAATGAGGATAGGATAGAAGCAAGGTAAGGAGGATAATGAGGATAGGATAGAAGCAAGGTAAGGAGGATAATGAGGATAGGATAGAAGCAAGGCAAGGAGGATAATATGGTGGTGGTGGTACAAGGAACACCAAGAGGCTGGCTGGAGCGGCCTTAGTAAACAGGAAACAGATTAATACTCCTCGCAACACTACCACCAGTAACGACTCTAGGGGGAGGGGGAATTGAGGAGAGGGAGTGGGGAGGGAGGGGGTACTACCTTTCTCACCCCTCCTCCCCTCCCTCCTTCCTTCCTTCCCTCCATCCTTCTCAACCTTTTCTGAATTGAGTGTGTGTGAGAGAGAGAGAGAGAGAGAGAGAAAAAAAAAATAAGTAACAGGGAAGTAGAAGGAATGAGGATGAAAAGGGGGGAGTAAGTGTCCCCCCCCCTCTCCCCTCCCTCCAAGCAGTAACCTTAGCAACCCGCCTCCACCACTAACTACAAAGTCTCTGTCCCCTCTAGTAATGCCTCCCACCTGCTTCACTCTTACTACCCTCACTCCTTCCCTCTTCCTCCTCCTTCCCTCTCCAACTCTTATCTCCATCACTCAATCATGCATTTAATAGTTAGCTTGGTCAATCGTCGTCCAGGTTAGTTAAGGTATCGTCACTCTCTCTCTCTCTCTCTCTCTCTCTCTCTCTCTCTCTCTCTCTCTCTCTCTCTCTCTCTCTCTCTCTCAAATCACCATCCACACCCGGTTATTTCATCCCAGGAAGCGCCAAACAGAATCACTGAGTGTATTCGTCTCGTGTGTTAACTTGGTCAGGTTGGCGAGCGAGTGAATGTGTCCAGCCTCACGTCAAACTCAACTCAACTTGTCAAGCTGTCGAGGTTGACCTTCAAGTTTACAGGCTGGTACCCTCGTCTCAATGTCGATCCTACCATTACCAGGGAATGTGTGAATATTGTAGATGACGTGTGTGTGTGTGTGTTAAGTGCACATAGGATTAGGATTAGAGTTTTAGGGATATGTACGTGTATAGAATTACTTCCTTCCTTCCTTCCTTCCTTCTTTCCTTCCTTCCTTCCTTCCTTCCTTCCTTCCCTCCCTCCTTCCCTCCTTCCTTTCTTCCTTCCTTCTTCCTTCCTTCCTTCCTTCCTTCACCTGGTCTATTGGGAGGTAAGTGCTGTAGCCTAATGAGATTTGGTGTGGGACTGACCAGGTAGGGTTGGCTGAGGCTGTTGAAGGTCACCTGACACTACCTGTTGTCATCTTGTTCCGGGGATAATAATGACAGCGAAGAGTAGATTAATAATGATGATAATGATAGATTAATGACTTATTGATCACATTAATATCTCTAATAATAATAATAATAATAATAATAACGCCAGGCTAATGTTCGCTTGCCTACATTACCTTGACCCCAGAATGCCGGCGCTCATGGCAACTACGCCAGACTAACGTTCTCTAGCCCAACAATGACGCACTTGGGAGTAGCTGCGCCAGACTTAAGTTCTCTCGCCCTCTCTGCCAGTGACGCTCTCCAATGATAGAAGCACAAATACATTATATAAGTGACAAGTGATAAGTGCCTCGTGTTGGTAGTGTGTGACTGGGAGAGAGAGAGAGAGATGTGTTATGGTGGAGAGATGGTTGCTAAGGGATACCTGTGGGTAGGTGGGAGGTGTCTGGGGTGGGAGGAGGGTGTCTTCTCTCACTGCTACATACCGTCTCTATGTCGTTTGTTGTTTTCAGGTGAGATCAGCTGTGTGTGTGTGTGTGTGTGTGTGTGTGTGTGTGTGTGTTTGGTTCGTGGCGGTGTTGGCACAAATGTGAAGGGAGACAACGCCCCGCCCTGCAAAACAACCGGGCATTATCTCCCCAGCAGAGGTGCCCCGTGCCCAAGCGCTCCCCTCTCCACACAACAAAGGCACAACCCTCCTCTCGTCTTCCCACCAAAATACCCCCCTAGTGACCAGGCACCATAAGGCTCATTGGTGCCACTTGAGGGGGATATGTCATAATTTTTAGTGCCAGTTGAGTGCCAGATCTACAGGGACGCATTTCAAGTGGGTACTAATGAGGGTCGCATGCCGGATCCGGAGCACAGGGAACCAGGTCGTATGTAAGGGCGTAATGAGGGCGATTATTATAGTGAGGCTGTGCTGGTAGAGCCATTTGGTCCGCGGTGGCTCAGAGTGTGATAGATACGGAAGGGGAGGGAAGGGAAGAAGGGGTAGACTGGAAGGGGGATGGGAGAGAGAGAGAGGGAAGGGGGGGGAGGGGAGGAATTCTCTACTTGGGGAGGTGTTGGGGAGGCTACTTTACGGGGTGAAGATGGAGGGGGGGAGAGGGTAGTGTGGTAGATAAGACTGTTTAAGGTAAAGATAAGATAGAATAAGGAAGAATATTTACCCAAGAATTACCTGCATGAGAGAGAGAGAGAGAGAGAGAGAGAGAGAGAGAGAGAGAGAGAGAGAGAGAGACCACACAGAATAGTTAAGAATATAAACAATTACGTAATTAAGGTCACAAGAGAAAGGGGTGAAAGAAAGGGAGAAAAATAACAAGAAAACAAAACAAATAACGTAAAAATACACAACAAAATAAGATATAATGGATGTAAATATAGTGAAGATATAATAAGGGAATAATGAACGACGTATAATGTAAAATAAACGGATGAAGGAAGTGAGAGAGAATGAATAACAGATTATGATAGAGTCGATGTTTCTTCCCCTCTCACTGCTGGTATGTATGTATGTATGTATGTATGTATGTATGTATGTATGTATGTAACTAGAGATACAGGAAGTATATATAGAGGTAAAAGAGATGTTCGAGGCTGTGGTGACAACATTAGCTACCCCTAGACACCACATAACATCAGTAATATTATGGTAGCAAGATAAACACTCGGGTCATTGAGTTTCTTGTGTGGGTTTCTGAAATGTAGATGAGACTAGAGTACACGTTGTTTACACGGTGGTGAACGACATAATCACCATCCTCGACCCCCCTTGTTTCGCTCCCCCCTCCCCCCCTCCTTCACCCATTTTCGCCCCTCTTCCCCTCTCCGCCCACCCCCCACGTAGACACAGCGCCAGACTCAAGACTACATAAGAGGAGACTCAGGCATTATAGGGCAGCACTTGAAAGCAGACTCAGTTGGCATAGCACTCAGCACAGCACGCTATTATAAGATCACCCCTTTAGCACAGCACAGCACAGCACAGCACAGAACAGTCGACTCAGCCCCCAAACACAGCACATAGTCAGAGTCACCCTAGTGTAGCAGAAAACAGCAGAGATGGAGTGTACAGCAGGAACAGCACACACACACACACACACACACACACACACACACACACACACACACACACACACACACACACACACACACACACCGCCTCTGCTCTTGTTTACAGTTTACAATGAAGAGTAAACGAGGCTGTTGTATTATTATTATCAGTAGTTGTGTTTTTATTACGGTTATTATTATTGTTGTTATTGTTAATGTTATTGTTGTTATTGATATTATTATTGTTGATATTTTTATTTTTTATATTATTATTATTATTATTATTATTATTATTATTATTATTATTATTATTATCTTCTATACTATCATCATCATCATCATCATCATCATCATCATCATCATCATCATTATCATTACACCTAACGAGGCACAACGCCGTCCAGGAAAAATTAGGTAAACCGCTTGATATGTGTGAATATGTTGGGGGCTAGAGCTGGCTAGGAGTGGGGGCTAGGAGGAGGAGGGGCTAGGAAGAGGGGCTAAGGTGGAGGGCGGTGTAATACAGTCCGGGTTAACAAAGGGTGGAATGGTGTTCGATTATACTCAGTGAGGTGATTACAGGCATAGGTGAAAGAGGATGAAGAAGCAGAGGAAGAAAGAGAGGATAATAATTAAAGAGAAGGGAAAAGTAAGGAGGGGTGTTGAGGTGTCCACAGGTGACAGTGAATGAGGAAAAGAAAGTTCAGACCCACCACAGGGGATAATAACAGACCCTGTACATCTCCTATATACTCTCCTGGGGCTGTTTGGTTTTAGTGCAGGGTGTGTTGGTGGTGGTGGTGAGGTGCAGGGGTGTGTTGGTGGTGGTGGTGCAGAGGTGTGTTAGTGAGGTGAGTGGTGGTGCAGAGGTGTGTTGGTGGTGGTGGTGCAGGGTGTGTTGGTGGTGGTGGTGGTGGTGGTAGTAGTGGTAGTAGTACGTGATGGTGGTAGTAGAAGGCTGTTGTAGTAGTGGTAGTAGTAGTAGTAGTAGTAGTAGGTGTGAGGTGGTGGTGATGATGTAGTGGTGGTGATAGAGACGTGACGCAGTGTGGATGTAGGGATTACTTGGTTTTGACGTCACCCCGACAGTAAAACTCGCCGGCATTATATATAAGATCCCCCTCCCTCTCCCTCCCCTCTCCCTCTCCCTCTCCCTCCCTCCCCTCCCCCTCCCTCCCTCCCCCTCCCCTCCCTCCCTCTCCCCCTCCTCCCTCCCCCTTCTCCCCTCCCTCCTGTGTTTACATCTTCCATCACAAACATCCGAGTCTTCACCATATCTAATAGTTTCTTATCTACGTTGTCACATTCACTGTCCTTGGATATTGTTCTTACTGTCTGTGGTATAGTGTGATATAGTGTTTATGGTGTGTGGTGATGATGGATGGTGTTATATGTAGTGATGATGGATGGTGTTATATGTAGTGATGATTAGACAATAAAATAATAACAGTTTAATGCTAAAAAAAATATACTTTGCTGTACCGTTGTAGTGAAATACATGGTGGAACTTACATACACCGTTAATGAACTATTGATGGAAGAAGTTTTGGGGACTGAACAGTGAGACAATGTGGAGCCTCCCGGAGGGTGGCGTCCTACCGTGGCCTAGCGAATGAGCCGTTTCTGCTAGTAATAATAATAATAATAATAATAATAATAATAATAATAATAATAATAATAATAATAATGATGATGATGATAATTATGATGATACCAGAAGTAGCAGTGTGTCGAAATTTGAGTATAAGTGAGAGAGAGAGAGAGAGAGAGAGAGAGAGAGAGAGAGAGAGAGAGAGAGAGAGAGAGAGAGAGAGAGAGAGAGAGAGTGAAATATGATGTGTTGAACATAATGATGGGTCATAAATATGTAGGCTGACCCCGTGTGTCTTCATTCCTCCCACCAGGTGTCGTCCATTGCCCCTGGGTCCTCCTCCTGAAGGTGTAAACGCTCAGGTGTATTAGGTGTTAAGTTAGGCTAGGTCAGGTTAGGTTAAGTTAGACGAGGTTAGTTTAAGTTGGGTTAGGTAAGTATAAAAAACATTTTTGTCCTAACTTAACCTAACCTAACTGTTCAGGTGTGGTACTGTTGGTGTTATGGACCTCTTTATTTAACACACCTGGGTAATACCTGTTTGATGTCGTCGCCGTATTAATTAGGTTAAGTCAACACCTTATTTAGTCTGTCTCAATATGTAAATTACTGTAGGTATTGTGTATAAATAAATCTGATGTGTATATGTAGTTATGATTCGGTGTAAAACAGTAAGTGAAAATCTGTCTTGTTTTGTAGTTTATATGTTTGTCTGAATCATAATTTATTTTTATTTTTATTTTGAGAGACTTCATTGTGGTTTCGAATTACTGTACTCAGAGGGCCTCACATAAACAGGTTGCCAGGGTGTGAAAAACCTCACGTGCTGGGAACTTTCCTGCACTTGGTCATAAAAGGACAAAATTTGAGGGAATTTCTCTTCATATGTTTAAAAAAAAACAAATTTCTCCTCTCATATTCCACCATTAAATAATCCCCCCACATGGATGTATTCACCGTGACATGTAGTGCATCTCTAACACTAAAACCTCATCTTAATATGAATTTGGGTGTGCATGCGTCGACAAAGCTGCGTCTTATCATAATGACGAGTTCTCCTGTGTGTGTGTGCATGGACTCACAAGGGAACCACTATTCACTTAGCTAGTGTCAGGTGTATGTAAGTGTGTAATTAGTTTAGTTATCTGTGGTCGTAGCTGAGTGAGGCTGGACTCTATACACCTCCACACGGCCGCCTTACCTCCGGCTCTTTTGACTAATAGTAATTTCTTTTCGTTTTACAGGTAAGGTACAGCGGGGCCAGGGTACAGCATCAGGTAGGCAATGTGAGTTAACCTGGTGGTGGTTTTCTTCGTGTTGGGGTCCTGGGGGTGTTGGGGGTGGGGAGATGGTGGTGAGAGACACTGTGTTAAGGTATAAGAAGCACCTACAGAAGCACCATCATGGGAGCACCAATAACCTGAAGGAACGCCAAGTAGTTCACCTGTAATTCACCTGTAGTTCACCTGGAGTATCAGAGTCAATGTGACGCCATTATTTTTGGTGGGGGAATATAACCAAACCAATTTAAAAGATTACACAAACATCTATTTAGGGTAGAGACGCACAGTGTAGTCATGATGTCACTTCAGCCATAAACAGTGTAGTCATGATGTCACTTGAGCCATAAACAGTGTAGTCATGATGTCACTTGAGCCATAAACAGTGTAGTCTTGATGTCACTTGAGCCATAAACAGTGTAGTCATGATGTCACTTCAGCCATAAACAGTGTAGTCATGATGTCACTTCAGCCATAAACAGTGTAGTCATGATGTCACTTGAGCCATAAACAGTGTGTCTTAAGTGGAGTCAGCAAATACTCACACCCCCAGGTAGGGAGGAAGAGGTATTATACATACGAACTCTGGGAAATTGCCATTGTGTTACAGGTTAGGTTAGGTTACGTTTGGGTTAGGTTAGGTTAGGTTACGTTGTGCTGGGTTAGGTTAGGTTGATAATTTACTGAATTTACAGATAGGTTAAAAACTGAACTTGTGAATCTGTCAGAGTCCATAGGGAGTTAGATATATTTTTTACTTATCCATTTACAGAAAAAAATATCTATCCATTTACGAAAAAATTATCTATCCATTTACAGAAAAAAATATCTATCCATTTACAGAAAAACATTATCTATCCATTTACAGAAAAAAATCTATCCATTTACAAAAAAATTATCTATCCATTTACAGAAAAAAAATTATCCATTTACAGAAAAAAAATTATCCATTTACAGAAAAAATATTACCTTACGACTTTTTTAAGTATTTATCTTTATTTTAATGTTAGTTATATTATTTAATATAAACTTTACAGCTCTTGTAAGGGGGAAAAAAAAGGCAGTTGGCCCTTGGAGAATCGGTCGGTAGTTGTGACGTGTAGAGATAAATTGGTTAATTTTATCTTTGTTCAAGGAAAGTGTGTGTGTGTGTGTGTGTGTGTGTGTGTGTGTGTGTGTGTGGCGACTCCAGAAGAAAGAAAGTGAGACAGAGATGAGGAAGGGAGTCGATCTTTTTGTTTTTCTCTCCATTGATCTTCGTGAGAGCTATGAATCAGTCAGTCAGTCAGTCAGTCAGTAAGTCAATCAACTCCGAGGTAGTCAGTCAAGTCATTCAATCAACACAGTCAATCAGTCAGTAAACAGAGATAGTTAATGAATCTTATAGTCAACACAGAATCAGTCAGTCAGTCAAGCACAGTCAGTCATTATACAGTTAGTCAATCATTCAGTCAACAGAGTCAATTAGTCACTCAATAAAGTCAGTCAAGCACAGTCAATCAGCCAATCAACAGTCAGATACACTTGTTTACAAGGCCAACAGCTGTAGTTAAGATCTTACAAGACACACTTTGTTTTTGCACAAGGAATCTTTTATCGCCACACACTCTTACATACTCTTAAGTGTGTTTTTCCAAGTGCGTGTTTTATGAGCTGCAATTTTTACCTCCACCCCCTGTATGAGTTTTGTAAGTGATGTGTAATTATAAGGATGAACGTATTTATGTGTGTGTGCGTGTGTGTGTGTGCGTGTGTGTGTGTGTGTGTGTGTGTAAGGATGTTTTGGGAAATTATCTTTTGTTTATATTTGTGTGTGTCTGTCTTTCTGTCTGTCTGTCTATCTATCTGTTTATCTGTCTATCTGTCTATAAATTAACACATCGATAAAACTAGGAGGAAAAAAAATCACATTAGATAAACGAAAATAAAAGAAACGAAGGGAGAATTACTACAAAAAAAAATGAAATATATAACAGGAAATTGATAAAGCTTTACAAGACAGTACTTACACTTAGACTAAGACCCCATAAAGTTTTTTTTTTGACTGTATAAAGAGCTCAGTAAAGTCAAATACAGATTCTATAGAAGTGACCTATTGGAGGAGGCGATGAAGATCCGTTGGCCGTGGGTGATTGACTGACTGATACTGACTGAGTGACTGAGTGTTGTGTTTGGCCTTCAGCTGAATTGTCGTGGCCGGGGGGTGAGGGGTAGGGGGGTGGGGGTGGGGTCAGAGGATTATGTTTGTTTTATGTTGTGTGTGTGTGAGAGAGAGAGGGAGAGAATGAGGGAGAGAGAGGGAGAGAGTGAGGGAGAGGGAGAGAGGAATTTTGGTACTTTTTTTCATGATACTGTGTTTCGGTTTGTCTAGCCGTCACGACACTACAGCCTCCCGTGTGCTTCTGGAGGGGTTGTTGGTGTACCCTGATGATGATTATGATGATGATAATAATGATGATGATAGTGATAACCATAGTAGTAAGAATGAAGATAGAAATAATAATTATAATGATGATAATAATACCGATAGTAGCAGCATTTATATAAGTATTGATGAACAACAATGACAATGAAATAATTATATAATGACAATATTAAATCACCAACATCATCATTATACATTATGAAGTATGAATAAACATGATCGTCTAAATACTTACAACGAACCCTAGAGTTTGTTAAGCAGGTTTATGTATACATTATACTACAGGGCGGACACAGGACCACCCCCCCCCCCGCCTTCCACCACGCCAGAGTATAAGGCATCAGAATAAGGTATCAGTACTTTGAATATTAGATCCCCGGGTTAAACTCGTTCCGTCAACCGCTTGGCGTTAACTCATCAGCGTGTTGTCTGAGAGCTAACACAGGCCAACCGCAAATAGCAAGAGGCGGGCATATTTACAGCAAGGTCCTGTCCATTCCATCATGCGAGGCAATTGTTGGAGACTTTGATCTTTATAAAGTGAGGGCATGACAAATGGCCTCGGTGGCGCTGGTTGATAGTGAAGATGGCGTGCTGGAAACCGTTCACGAGGCGAGCTTTTGGGACCCCCCTGCAGCCTGGCTTCGCCTCCCTGTTTCTTTGCATGACCCACCCGCCATCACCTTCATTTTTTCCCCCGCCGCTGACATGTTTGTTGGCGTTCCCAGGGAGTGGGGGGGGGTTATCTCTGCCTTTACCTTCATTCTTCTCTATTTTCCTTCTTCTCTTCTTCCCCTCTCTCTTTCTCTCTCTTCTCTCCTCTTTCCTCTCTCTCTCTCTCTCTCCTCCCTTCTCCCAAGACGTGATCTGTTGAGGGGAGTGAGGGAAGGGCTACTCTAGGACCCCTAGTGGGTCCAAGGGCACATGCTGAAACTGCTCTCTCTCTCTCTCTCTCTCTCTTTCTCTCTCTCTCTCTCTCTCTCCTTCATTTACTTTCATCTTTTTCTACCATATTACTTCTTCTTCTTCTTCTTCTTCTTCTTCTTCTTCTTCTTCTTATTAATTGTGTAGTTTGAGTTTGAAATTTGGGATCACCGGATGATTAGACAATTTAGCGTATCTCACCTGAAGATTAAACACCCCTAATGCTACCTGGCAGAAGGGTTAGGTTAGCGTTAGGTTAGGTTAAGTTAGGTTAGGTTAAGTTAGGTTAGGTTAAGTTAGGTTAGGTTAGGTTAAGTTAGGTTAGGTTAGGTTAAGTTAGGTTAGGTTAGGTTAGCGTTAGGTTAGGTTAAGTTTTGTGAAAATGCATGGAAGGAAGAAAGCAAGCAGGGAGAGAGGAAACAAGCAGGAGGTAAAGCAAACAGACAGGGAGGAAGCTAGGGAGACAGGCAGGTAGATAGTTAGGGAGGCAGCTAGGAAGGCTGGCAGGCAGGTAAATAGACAGACAGACAGACAGGTAGGTAGGTAGGTAGACGGGCAGGTAGACAGTCAGGCAGGCAGGCAGGCAGGCAGGCTGGCAGACAGGCAGGCAGGCTCCCCTACACCCTCACTCAGCTAATCTTCATCGACCAGCTCCTCCCTCATTACCTCAGTTCTCCTCTCTCGTTAACCTCACTCTCCCCTCCCTCACCTATTCCCCCCCCCCCCACTCCTCACCTGGTGCTCCTCACCTGGCCTGCTCCTCACCCGGCCCTACTCCTCACCTGGCCCCGCTCCTCCACCTGGTCCTGCTCCTCTCGGTCCTGCTCCTCCTCCTGGCCCCGCTCCCTCACCTGGCCCCTCCTCCACCTGGTCCTGCTCCCTCACCTGGCCCCACTCTCCTCACCTGGCCCCGCTCCTCACCTGGTCCTGCTCCTCACCTGGCCCTGCTCCTCACCTGGTCCGCTCCTCACCTGGTCCGCTCCTCACCTGGTCCTCCTCACCTGGTCCGCTCCTCCACCTGGCCTCCTCACCTGGTCGCTCCTCCTGGTCCCGCTCCTCCACCTGGCCCCGCTCCTCACCTGGTCCTGCTCCTCACCTGGCCCTGCTCTCACCTGGCCCCGCTCCTCCACCTGGTCCCGCTCCTCCTGGCCCCTCTCTACCTGGCCCCGCTCCTCACCTGGTCCCGCTCTCCTGGTCCTGCTCCTCACCTGGCCCCGCTCCTCCTGGCCCTGCTCCTCACCTGGCCCCGCTCCTCACCTGGCCCCGCTCCTCACCTGGTCCCTCCTCACCTGGTCCCGCTCCCCACCTGGCCCCTGCTCCCTCCACCGCACTCCTCACCTGGCCCCGCTCCTCACCTGGTCCCGCTCCTCACCTGGTCCGCTCCTCACCTGGTCCTGCTCCTCACCTGGTCCTGCTCCTCACACCGGTCCCTACTCACCTGGCCTGCTCCTCACCTGGCCCCGCTCCCTCACCTGGTCCCGCTCCTCCACCTGGTCCTGCTCCTCACCTGGCCCCGCTCCTCACCTGGCCCCGCTCCTCACTGGCCTCCTCACGCCCTGCTCCTCACCTGGCCGCTCCTCACCTGGTCCTACTCCTCACCTGGCCCCGCTCCTCACCTGGCCCTGCTCCTCACCTGGCCCCTGCTCTCCACCTGTTTCCCCCACTCCTCACCTGGCCCCACTCCTCACCTGGTCCTGCTCCTCACCTGGCCCGCTCCTCACCTGGCCCTGCTCCTCACCTTCACCCCCACCTCCTCACCTGGCCCCGCTCCTCACCTGGTCCTGCTCCTCACCTGGCCCTGCTCCTCACCTGTTCCCCCCACTCCTCACCTGGCCCCGCTCCTCACCTGGTCCTGCTCCTCACACGGCCCCCTCCTCACTGGCCCCACTCACTCACCTGGCCCCGCTCCTCACTGGCCCCGCTCCTCACCTGGCTTCTCCTCACCTGGCCCCGCTCCTCACCTGGCTGCTCTCACTGGCCACTCCTCACCCAGCCGCCTGCTCCTCACCTTCTCTCCTCACCTGCCCTGCTCCCACCTGGCTCCTCTCACCTGTCCTGCTCCTCCACCTGGCCCCGCTCCTCCACCTGGTCCTGCTCCTCACCTGGCCCTATCTCCACCTGGCCTCCTCACCTGGCCCCGCTCCTCACCTGGCCCCACTCCTCACTGGCCCTGCTCTCACCTGGCCTGCTCCTCACCTGGCTGCTCCTCCACCTGGTCCTACTCCTCACCTGGCCCCCCTCCTCACCTGGTCCTGCTCCTCCCACTGGCCTGCTCCTGCCTAGCCCTGCTCCTCACCTGGCCCACTCTCACTGCCCTCCTCACCTGGCCCGCTCCTCCCTGGCCCCTCTCACTCTGGCCCCGCTCCTCACCTGGCCCTGCTCCTCACCTGGCCCTGCCTCACCTAGCCCTGCTCCTCCCACCTGGCCCCTCTCTCACCTGGCCCCACTCCTCACCTGGTGCTCCTCACTGGCCTCTCCTCACTGGCCCTGCTCCTCACCTGGCCCTACTCCTCACTGGCCTCCTCACCTGGTCCTGCTCCTCACCTGGCCTCTCCTCACCTGGCCCCGCTCCTCACCTGTTCCCCCCCTCCTCCCCTCACCTGCCCTCTCCTCACCTGGCCCTACTCCTCCACCTGGCCCTGCTTTTCCTGGCCTCCTCCTTATCTGGCCTTAGTAGTTCTCATGGCGCTTGGCCATAATGGATCTCTGCAGTAGGGAGCGTTGTAGATACATTAGTGAAGACAGCGGGGGAGGTAAGTAGAAGAGAGAGAGTGAGAGAGTCAGGGCAACAGGTGGGTGGGAGACAAAGTGTAGCGATTAGCGGATGGATGCAAGTTTGTCATGTCCAATGCTGGTTAATCTGCTCGTTTGTCATGCCGTGGTGGGGGTGATAATCCTGTTTGATTCCCCTCCCTCCTCCCATCTCACTCTCTCTCTCTCTCTCTCTCTTTTTATCCTCTATCTTTCTCACCTTTTTCTTCTCTGTCTCAATTTTCCTCTCTCTCTCTCTCTCTCTCTCTCTCTCTCTCTCTCTCTCTCTCTCTCTCTCTCTCTCTCTCCACTTTTTCTCTCACTTTCTCTAATTTTTCCTCCTCTAAAAACAACAACTAAACATGACGAAATCAGTGAGTCAGGTCGAAACGAGCATAAGCTGACGCTCATCTGGAATCGCCACATAGAATAAGATCGTATGTATCCGTCTCAACTATGTATGATTTGTGTTAATCTTATGTATAACCTCGTCTCTCACCTGTGTATGTATACCTTCGTCTCACCTGTCTAACTATCTGTCTGTCTGTCTGTCTGTCTGTCTGTCTGTCACTATCTATTTTATCTCTATCTATCTACGAGGTTTATACATATGTGTGTGTGTGTGTGTGTGTGTGTGTGTGTGTGTGTGTGTGTGTGTGTGTGTGTGAACGGATTGTAATGGTTGAAAGTGGGATTGTACAGACCCGTTGTTAAGTGCCAGGGGGTGGACACACACACTCTCTCTCTCTCTCTCTCTCTCTCTCTCTCTCTCTCTCTCTCTCTCTCATCTTTGCCTCACCTCATTTCTTTGTTAAATTATTTTTATTTTTAGATTATTTTCTTAATTTGTCTTTTTATTTCACTTCTTCTCGTCTTTATTTCCTTCCTTAATTATTTTCTTTTCCCTCTTATTCTTTCGTTATTAATTTTCTTCAGCCATTTGTTCTT
Source organism: Homarus americanus (assembly GCF_018991925.1). Lineage (NCBI taxonomy): Eukaryota > Metazoa > Arthropoda > Malacostraca > Decapoda > Nephropidae > Homarus > Homarus americanus. The sequence goes on along the minus strand of NW_024740202.1, from coordinate 1,708,814 downwards.
GTTTTCATCCTTCCATTTCTTTTATTTTTCTTCTTCTTTATCTTCATTTATTTCTGTTTTATTCTCTGTTTCTTCGTTTCTTTCTGTTTACTTAATTTTTTTGCTTTCTTTTTTTCCATCTTACATTTCTTAATCCTATTTTTCTCTTCCTTTCTTCCTCTTCTCTTGTTTCCTTCTTCATTTTCTCATTCTTTAATTTATTTTCCTAATTGCATTTCCTCTTAATTCTTCCTTTTTTCTGTATTTCCTTTCTCAATTTCCTTCTTGTATTTAAATTTTTCCTCCTCTTCCTATTTCCTCTCCCCATTTCCCCTCCTTTCCTCATCCTCTTCTTATTGCCTCTCCATTTTTCCCTATCCTCTCCTGTTTTCCTCATTCCCTTTCTCCCCATTTCCCCTCTCCTCCTCCCCTCACTGGTGCCCTCACTGCCTGACACAATGGCTGGGTCAATACGACAGCAATTTTCATTATTATCTTACACCTACAACGTCTCATCCACTTGCCCACCTCCAGGGAGTCGAGTTCCCTCCCGCCCTCACCCAGGAGTTCAGTTCCCTCCTGCCCTCACCCCAGGGAGTTTAGTTCCCCTTCCTTGCCCTCACCCCAGGGAGTTTAATTCCCCTCCCTTGCCTCACCCCAGGAGTTTAGTTCCCCTCCTTGCCTACCCCTGGGAGTTTAATTCCTTTCACTTGCACTTACCCCAGGGGTTTAATTCCCCTCCTTGCCTTCACCCCAGGAGTTTAATTCCTCCCCCTTCACTGAGGTTTAATTCCCCTCCCTTGCCTTCACCCAGGTCTCCAAACACCACCTGACGCACGCTTGGGTTCTCCCATATACACACGAGAGATAAAAGTTCCATCTAATCATCCAAAACTCATACCCCACACCTCGCCCACCAATCAATGGCCTCCCATGGTCCCTCCACGCCCCCATCATGGTCCCTCCACGCCCCACCCCATCATGGTCCCTCCACGCCCCCATCATGGTCCCTCCACGCCCTCATCATGGTCCTCCACCTCCATCATGGTCCCTCCACGCCCTCATCATGGTCCCTCCACGCCCTCATCATGGTCCTCCACCCTATCATGGTCCTCCACGCCCACATCATGGTCCTCCACGCCCATCATGGTCCTCACGCCCCCATCATGGTCCTCAGAGGCCATAATACCTACTAATTTACCCAATTCAGGCCCTGACGTGGCTCCATCTTGACCCTCAGTAAGGTTTGACCCAAGTGAAGAAGTAAACATTGTGTCGATGATGGTGGTACCCCCTTTTATAGCTGTTGGTACCCCTTTTATAGCTGTAGGTACACTTTTATAGCTGTTGGTACCCTTTTATAACTGTTGGTACCCTTTAGGACGAGAAAACAGCGCCACCTCACCTGAACTTGCTAACATCACCCCGGGAAGAGTCACAAAGGACAGGTGTAGGTCGACGTGAAATCTTAATCTACTGCCACATCATCCCCCCTGTCAATAATCGAGTGACCTTGAGAGATTGTGAAGGCCTTTCCAACTTTCTACTCTCTCTCTCTCTCTCTCTCTCTCTCTCTCTCTCTCTCTCTCTCTCTCTCTCTCTCTCTCTCTCTCTCTCTCTCTCTCTCTCTCTCTCTCTCTCTCTCTCTCTCTCTCTACCAGACTCCACCTTCCCCCCACCCTTACCTGTGCCACACAACTTCCCTTCCCTCCTTGCCCCACCACCCATATCCTCCCTCTTTTCTCCTTCTGTATATTTCCTCTCCCCTCCTTTACTTCCTCTTCTCTTTTTCCTTTTCCTCCTTTGACTTTCTTCCTTCCCCTCTCCTTCATTCCTTTCTTCCCCTTCTTGCCTCCTTCTCTTCATCCTCTCCACTTCTACGACCCTTCCTGTTTCTCCTCTCTTCTCTCTCACCCTCCCTTTCCTTCCCTCCTTACACCTTCCCTTTCCTTTTCTCCCTTGTCTTCTCCCATACTCTTTCCTCTCCATATTTTCTCCCCTTCACTCTCTCCTTTTCTTCCCCTCTTTCATTTATTCCTTCCCGATCCTCTCTCTCTCTCTCTCTCTCTCTCTCTCTCTCTCTCTCGCGTGAACCCTAAACACGTGTTCACCTCACCTGAGACAGCGAGTACAGGTGAGCCAGGTGTGGTTATTAACGTCACCTGATGAACCCAGCATCAAGGTCTTTAGTATCAAAGGTATTTGCCAGCGTGTAAGTGTGTGTGATCTCTCTCTCTCTCACACACACAGACACCACTACACGTACACAGGGGCTGCTCTGTGCACGTCGATAACCCAGTCATAATGGTGAACGTCCAATTGTGTGGTGGTCGAACCTCGCCCTCTAGAGACCCGTCGACAAATGGTGCCATATGTTCCCTGGTCACTGTGGCACCATGGAACACTGTGGCTCTTTCGTGGTCACTGTGGCACCGCTGGGACACTGTGGCTCTTTCTAAAATGGTCACTGTGGCACCATGGGACACTGTGGCTCTTTCATGGTCACTGGCACCATGGGACACTGTGGCTCTTTTCCGTAGTCACTGTGGCACCATGGGACACTGTGGCTCTTTCCCGTGGTCACTGTGGCACCCTGGGACACTGTGTGGTTCTTTCCGTGGTCACTGTGGCACCATGGGACACTGTAGTTCTTTCCACTGCGTGGTCACTGTGGCACCATGGGACACTGTAGCACTCATGGTCACTGTGGCACCATGGGACACTGTAGCTCTTTCCGTGGTCACTGTGGCACCTGGGGACACTGTGGCGCTTTCAAATGGTCACTGTGGCACCATGGGACACTGTAGCTCTTTCAAATAGTCACTGTGGCACCATGGGACACTGTGGCTCTTTCAAATGGTCACTGTGGCACCATGGAACACTGTAGTTCTTTCCGTGGTCACTGTGGCACCCTGGGACACTGTGGTTCTTTCCGTGGTCACTGTGGCACCCTGGGACATGGCTCTTTCCATGGTCACTGTGGCACCATGTTACACTGTGGCGCTTTCCGTGGTCACTGTGGCACCATGAGACACTGTGGCTCTTTCCGTGTCACTGTGGCACCATGGAATTTATGGCGGCTCTTTCGTGGTCCTGTGGCACCATGGAACACTGTGGCTCTTTCGGTCTGCGGCACCATGGAGACACTGTGGCTCACTACGTGGTCACTGGCGCAGGACACTGTGGCTCTTTCCCGTGGTCACTGTGGCACCCTGGGACACTGTGGTTCTTTTCCGTGGTCACTGTGGCACCATGTGGGACACTGTGTGGCTCTTTCAAATGATGCACTGTGGCACCATGGGACACTGTGGCTCTTTCCGTCACTGTGGCACCCTGGGACACTGTGGTTCTTTCCGTGGTCACTGTGGCACCATGGGACACTGTGTAGCTCTTTCAAATGGTCACTGTGGCACCCTGGGACACTGTGGTTCTTTTCCGTGGTCACTGTGGAACCTGGGACACTGTGGCTCTTTCCGTGTCACTGTGGCACCATGGGACACTGTGGCGCTTTCCGTGGTCCTGTGGCACCATAGGGACACTGTGGCTTCTTTCCGTGGTCACTGTGGCACCATGGGACACTGGCTCTTTCCCGTAATGGTCACTGTGGCACCATGGGACACTGTGGCTCTTTCCGTGGTGCTGTGGCACCTGGGACACTGTGGTTCTTTCCGTGGTCACTGTGGCACCATGGAACGCCGTGGCTCTTTCCGTGGTCACTGTGGCACCCTGGGACTGTGGTTCTTTCCGTAGTCACTGTGGCACCCTGGGACACTGTGGTTCTTTCCGTGGTCACTGTGGCACCATGGAGACACTGTGGCGCTTTCCGGCGGTCACTGTGGCACCCTGGAACACTGTGGCTCTTCCGTGGTCACTGTGCCCTGGGACACTGTGGCTCTTCCGTGGTCACTGTGGCGCCATGGAACACTGTGGCTCTCCCGTGGTCACTGTGGCACCATGGGACACTGTGGCTCTCCGTGGTACTGTGGCACCATGGAACACTGTATTCTTTCCGTGGTCACTGTGGCACCATGGACGCGCAATGACTCTTTCCGTGGTCACTGTGGCACCATGGGACATTGTGGCTCTTTCCGTGGTCACTGTGGCACCATGGGACACTGTGGCTCTTTCCGTGGTCACTGGCACCATGGAACACTGTAGCTCTTTCGTGGTCACTGTGGCACCATGGGACACTGTGGCTCTTTCCGTGGTCACTGTGGCACCATGGAACTACTGTGGCTCTTTCGTGGTCACTGTGGCACCATGGGACACTGTGAGCTCTTTCGTGGTCACTGTGGCACCATGGGACATTGTGTAGCTCTTTCCGTGGTCACTGTGGCACCATGGAACACTGTGGCTCTTTCCGTGGTCACTGTGGCACCATGGGACACTGTGGCTCTTTCCGTTGGTCACTGTGGCACCATGGGACACTGTGGCTCTTTTCACGTCACTGTGGCACCCTGGGACACTGTGGCTCTTTCCCGTAGTCACTGTGGCACCATGGGACACTGTAGCACCATGGGACACTGTGGCACCATGGGACACTGTGGCTCTTTCCATGTCACTGCTGGCACCATAGGACACTGTGGCTACTCCCGTGGTCACTGTGGCACCGCAGGACACTGTGGCTCTTTCAAGTGTCACTCTCTCTGGCACCATGGGACACTGTGTAGCTCTTTCCGTGGTCACTGTGGCACCTGGGGACACTGTGGCTCTTTCCGTGTCACTGTGGCACCATGGAACACTGTAGCTCTTTCCGGCAGTGCTGCGGCACCTGGGACACTGTAGCTCTTTCCGTAGTCACTGTGGCACCATGGAACACTGTGCCCTCCCCATCGTTGTAGTACCTGAGGCCTCGTGTTATTAAACCCTTCAAATTGGCATCAACGTTGTATTGAGAATTTTACCGTAACTTTATACTGTCGGGTCACCTACCACGTGGTTAGTGATGTTGGGGTGATAATAGTAAATCATAGTTTCCAGGCCGTGAACTACCTTGTTTATTTTAACTTATGTATTGTTGTTATTGTTATTATTATTATTAATATTATTATCACATAATATTATCATCATTTCGTTAACCCTTTTATTCATATTTATATATTTTTATTTTTTTTTCTCTCAGCCACAAGCCTTGAGGACTAACGTTTATCAGAATGTCGGGTCATTTTTGTGAGCCGGATCGTCGCCAGGTAGAAGGCAGGTGATCAGGTTACTCATTCCTCTCAGTATGGGGGGATGGAGTCAGGTACCTAGCAGCTCTTACTGAGGCTCGTGAGATAGTTGTTGTGACTTACCTTTCCTCACTGACTTGACTGACTTAGATTTTACTGGTATCGAGCCCTCTTTTGCGGTAGACTATTTTAAGGTAAGATTTAGTGTGTTACGTTAAGTGGGGAGTCAGTTTAAGCCTCGGGAGAGTCAGTTTAAGCCTTGGAAGAGTCAGTTTAAACCTTTGGAAGAGCCAGTTTTGAAGAGCAGTTCAAGCCCGGGAGAGCTGTTCAGCCCCTGGAGAGTCAGTTCGCCCCGGGAGAGTCAGTTCAAGCTCTTATATAACCATGACGGGTCGAGGTACTGTTTACCCCGAGAGCAACTTTGACCTAATTTGTTGGTGACCGTCTTTGTGGTAGCTGAAGGTGACCTCCGGGTAATAGGAAACTTTAACCTAAGAATCTTGGAGAATTCATCCAACTTTTTCGTTAAGTGAGGCAATTAGATGTGTTTTAACAGGAGGAAATTTCAAGGTGAACGTTTGACTAATGTAAGTCTTGTAGAGGAGGAGTTATTAACCTTAAGAGTGTTTGTGTCGCGGGTGAGGTGAATCATGTCAAAAGATCCTGACAATATAAGGTGAAATTTAACTTACGGAAGCTCTGAGAACCTAGTGGAGGTTCATAAGAGTCAGATTGTCGTTCCAGCAGGCGTGAAGGAGGTGATCAACACCCAGAACCCAGACTATGTCCAGTTACTGGCAACACGACACTCCTGTCTATCCGTCCACCCAGAGCTTCACTCCCCGGGAGGGGCCTGAGGGAACCCCGTCCATGTGTGCCACTGCCCTAACTTATCTGTCCAATAATTCACCAATCTTGTTTAATCAACCCCAACCTAACCTAACCTAACCTAACTATATCAACTACTAACGTAACCCAACCTAACCTAACCTAACCTAACCTAACCCAACCTAACCCAACCCAACCTGAACACAAAACAATTCCCAACCCAACCAAACCAATATGTATCCAAATCTACGTCAATCTAACTTTCTCTAACGTAGCTATCTCTGACGCATCCTAACCTAACCTAATCAACCCACACTCAGGTATTTATTCAGCCCGCGTCAACCTAGCGTGATGTTGGCAGCGAGATGAATTTAACCTTTGAAGGCCAGGGTTAGCTCACAGTGTGTGTGTGTGTGTGTGTGTGTGTGTGTGTGTGTGTGTGTGTGTGTGTGTGTGTGTGTGTTAATCATGTCCAGTAACTGGTTTTAAGTGAAGGTGTCAAGCTGAGGAGAAAGAATATCATTGTAACACACACACACACACACACACACACACACACACACACACAAGAGAGTGAGAAACAGTTAATGAATATAGATGAAATATTATTGATAGATGGATAGAAAGATAAATAGATAGATAGATAGATAGATAGATCAAAACAACATACATAAGTGGTGGTAGTCGAAGCCATCAAATATAATTGGTGTTGAGGCATGAACTCAGTTGTGATTGGTTGATAGGTGTTAATGTTTTCCACACACACACACACACACACACACACACACACACCTCAACGATTACGTGAGGCAGTTATGGGGGTCAATCGGGTCAGTAGTTTACAGAAGTGTCGAAAGTCAATATTACATCAGGTAGGTACACGGGCCAGGTAAGGGCTTACCTGTGTGGAGCCTCGGGGCCTTGTTTAACACGGTGATTTAATTAACCTGTTGATGACGATGACTTAAACTCTTGATGACGATGACTTAAACTCTGATGACGATGACTTAAACTCTTGATGACGATGACTTAAACTCTTGATGACGATGACTTAAACTCTTGATGACGATGACTTAAACCCTTGATGACGATGACTTAAACCTATTGATGACGATGACTTAAACTCTTGATGACGATGACTAAACCTATTGATGACGATGACTTAAACTCTTGATGACGATGACTTAAACTCTGATGACGATGACTTAAACTCTTGATGACGATGACTTAAACTCTTGATGATGATGACTTAAACTCTTGATGACGATGACTTAAACTCTGATGACGATGACTTAAACTCTTGATGACGATGACTTAAACTCTTGATGACGATGACTTAAACTCTTGATGACGATAACTTAAACTCTTGATAACGATGACTTAAACTCTTGATAACAATGACTTAAACTCTTGATGACGATGACTTAAACTCTTGATAACGATGACTTAAACGCTTGATAACGATGACTTAACTCTTGATGACGATGACTTAAACTCTTGATAACGATGACTTAACTCTTATATGTCTTATGTTAAATTAAACTAAACTCTTTATTTTGTTGTCTACGAGGTGGTTAATATAATGCTATGTATATGTGTGTGTGTAAAGCTTATGGTGATATAGTCGAAATACCCATAACTTATGCTGATATTTTAGTTCTTATGATAAAGTTATTGATTTTCTGGTATTATTGCTTATTCCTCTTTTTTGTATAATTATTATCATCTCTCTCTCTCTCTCTCTCCCCCCCCCCTCTCTCTCTCTCATTTCACCTGTCTCTATCATTAACCTAATCATCTATCACCACCGTGGTCGAGTATTTCCATTACAGTTTCCAGTGACGTAAATAGTATTAGTTCTTCCTCCCTCCTCACCCCCTACGCCATAAAATGTTAATTATTCCAAGTTTAACCATTTGTCAGCTGCAGGTGTCATGACGTCAGGAGCGGTGACACCCTCGTTGTTTACTCAATTGGGAGAGACGTTCGAGTGTTGTTGTTGTTGTTGTTGTTGTTGTTGTTTATATATATGATATCCAACTGAGCTATTATTTTTAGCCCTTTGAGGATGATGGCTTTAACCTTTGAGGATGATGGTTTAACCCCTTTGAGGATGATGGTTTAACCCTTTGAGGATGATGGTTTAACCCTTTGAGGACGATGTTTTAACCCTTTGAGGATGATGGTTTAACCCTTTGAGGATGATGGTTTAACCTTTTGAGGATGATGGTTTAACCCTTTGAGGATGATGGTTTAACCCTTTGGGGACGATGGTTTAACCCTTTGAGGATGATAGTTTAACTCTTTGAGGATGATGTTTTAACCCTTTGAGGACGATGGTTTAACCCTTTGGGGACGATGGTTTAACCCTTTGAGGATGATAGTTTAACTCTTTGAGGACGATGTTTTAACCCTTTGGGGACGATGGTTTAACCCTTTGAGGATGATGGTTTAACTCTTTGAGGACGATGGTTTAACCCTTTGAGGATGATAGTTTAACTCTTTGAGGACGATGTTTTAACCCTTTGAGGACGATGTTTTAACCCTTTGAGGACGATGTTTTAACCCTTTGAGGACGATGTTTTAACCCTTTGAGGACGATGTTTTAACCCTCCAATACTCAAAGGTTTAACCCAGTGAGTGGTTTATGGGTTTCTCTCATCTGAATAAAATCGTCTGGCTGGACCCATTAGGAAATCACCGTATAAAGTTGATGTTGTTTCTTATTTATAAATGATTTCAAAATCTAGGAATCAGGTTCATTTTATATCATTATTTACGAGAAATATTCACTGTCGGGATATCGCTGTCGGGATATCGCTGTCGGGATATCACGTATATATATATCTGTTTTAAACCCCTCTTACCCGAGCGGGGAGGTATAACTGGGCATATATACTGTATGTGTCAGTCTGTTTGTGTTTATGAGTTGCGTAATTAGAAGTTGTCTGTCGGTAATCAGAGGCTTGAAAAAAAAAAATCATCCCAGCTGCTAATTTTTAACCTGGATTTACCGCAGCTCTACAAGTGATGTACATAGGTGGGGGGGTGGAGGGGGTTGCTGGTGGGGAAGATGGGTAGTTATGTTTTGTTTTTCGGTAGTTACGGTCTATTGTTGTGTAATTACCCACAGCAGTCTTTATATACGTAGGGTAATTCGTAATATGTACTAGGAATGTTGAAATTGTTATATGACACTACACTTTATAATACCCAGATACATTATTAGCGTCTTTACACATATAACACACTATTATCGTCTCCTATACACACGTAACACACTATTATCGTCTCCTATAAACACATAGACTAAAAGAAACATGAATAGACCTGTGAACTGAGAGCGTCACTGAGAGCATCACCGTTGTGTTTATACTGAGAATAGGTCTGAGAGAGAGAGGGAGGGGTTGCCATGGTGACGAAATTACCTCCAAAACAAACAGGTAAGTAATCCAGGTGACCTTGCCCCTGAGAAACTTACCTCCGTCAGCTGTGTGGTTTTTGTTCTTGTCACTCCTGCTGGTGGCGCCGTAGATACAACCATCATGGTAATGCAGCCACGTCCTCTACTAGGAACTACCATAACAACCACAATTACTTATATTGCAACTACCATAACAACCACAATTACACTTATACTGCCATAACCACAATTACTTAATACTGATACTGCCATAACAACAATTATTTATACTGAAACTACCGCAACAACAATTACACTTATAATGCAATTACCACAACAACCACAATTACACTTACACTGCAATTACCACAACAAAAATTACACTTATACTGTAATAACCACAATTACTTATACTGCAACTACCACAACAACAATTACACTTATACTGTAATAACCACAATTACTTATACTGCAACTACCACAACAACCACCACCTTCTACCACAACCACCGCCAAACCTCCTGTCACAGTATGCCCAATATTTTACCATCCTAAAAAAAATCTCAGTGCCAACGCCGGCGAAGGACAAAGCCTGGCGTTCTTCTCCATACAGTTTTGACCATTCTTCTGCCTGGTGTGGCGTTCATTCAAGGCAGCAGGAACTTAATTGCCAGTAGGAGCAGAGGCGGTATAGGTTAGGTTAGGTTGGATTAGATTAGACTAGACTAGGTTAGGTTAGACTAGGTTAGGTTAGACTAGGTTAGGTTAGGTTAGACTAGGTTAGGTTAGACTAGGTTAGGTTAAGTTAGGTTAGGTTAGGTTAATTGGGGCAGTAGTTAGGGAGACCCGCTGCTGACTACAGGTTATAAGAGGATGCTGTCTGTCTGTCTGTCTGTTGTCTGTCTGTCTGTTGTCTGTCTGTCTGTGTCTGTCTGTCTGTTGTCTGTCTGTCTGTTGTCTGTCTGTCTGTTGTCTGTCTGTCTGTCTGTTGTCTGTTTGTCTGTCTGTCTGTCTCTGTCTGTCTGTCTGTCTTCGTTGTCTGTCTGTCTGTCTGTTGTCTGTCTGTCTGTTGTCTGTCTGTCTGTGTCTGTCTGTCTGTTGTCTGTCTGTCTGTTGTCTGTCTGTCTGTTGTCTGTCTGTCTGTCTGTTGTCTGTTTGTCTGTCTGTCCTGTCCTTTTTGATGGACGCCCCACACTGATGCCTTTTTATTTTTTTTACGAGGATTAGCCCACCAAGGCACAGGTCAGTGACCCACATCGGGGCCTGGGGGGCGAAAATGTAATAATAATAATAATAATAATAATAATAATAATAATAATAATAATAATAATAATAAAAAAGAACCATGAAGATATACAAAAACGAATGAAATATCAAAAGTGAAAAACGCTATATGTATGTTGTGTTGTCATGTAAGAGAAACAACTGAGACCCTGCAATTGTGTGTAAATGAGGCAGAAAGTCAGATCATCAACCTGGGACTTGGTCACATATGGCAGCAGGGTCTACCATAGACAACACATTATGCTTCCAATATCTCCCCAGGCGGTAGTACCTCCCTGTTTGGTAGCTGCCTACTACCTACCTACCATCGTTCTGTCTACCACCACTACTACCTCACTACTACCACCATTGTACCCGTCTACCACCTCTCTCTCCCCAACATATATAGGGCGTGTTCGGTTCATTATAGCTTTGTCTTCAGTAAACCGGCTCTCAGATGGCCAATCTAGTTAATGACCCTCCCCGACTTAATTATTCCACCATTATCACTTCATCCCTTCCCACCCACCTAATTATCTTCTCTCTCTCTCTCTCTCTCTCTCTTCCTTTAATTGCTTCTTTTCATCATCTTTACTAACCCTTCCATTTTGTTATCAACCGTGTCTTTATTGTGTGTGTGTGTGTGTGTGTGTGTGTGTGTGTGTGTGTGTGTGTGTGTGTTTATACCTCTTCTCTTCTTTATGTCCTTATTAACAAAAGTTCTTTATTATTATTACTATTATTTGTGTTAATATTATTATTATTATTATTATTATTATTATTATTATTATTATTATTATTATTGTTGTTGTTGTTGTTGTTGTTGTTGATGTTCTTGTTGTTATTGTTATTTTTATTTTTATTATTATTATTATTATTATCATTAGGAGTAGTAGTAGTAGTAGTAGTAGTAGTAGTAGTAGTAGTAGAGAACTTTATTGACATGCCTGGAGTATTTCCCTAGTCTGAATAGTTTGGTCAGGTCGTAAACCCTGAGAGAGAGAGAGAGAGAGAGAGAGAGAGAGAGAGAGTCACAGCACCTCCCCTTGACACACACACACACACACACCACCAGGAGAGGATGAGGGTGAAGGTAGTAGGGAGGGAGAGGGAGTAGGGAGGTGTTATTCTGGGTCTTAATATCTAATACGTCTCTTAAAACTTCACTAATTGTCAAAGATAAAAGGAATCAAGAGGAGACCGCCTGCCAGTTCTCCCGTTATAACCCGCTGCACAAGACCTAAAACCTCACCCCTCCCCCCTCTCCCCCCTCCCCCTCTTCCCCCTCCCCCTCCCTGTAATAACTCGTTGGATTTGAAGTGTTTTTTTGTCAGGTCGTGCAGGAGGGTTATCTATGTTGAGGGTGTTTGACGGAGGCAGGGAAGGAAGGGATTATCAAAAGCGTTGCGTGAGATTGTGGCACTCCGGAGGGCCTTAAGTCAGCCAGGTGTTAAGTAAGTGCCATCAGGGGATCTGAGTTACTTCCCACTGGCACTCATTCTCTTCCCTTTCCTTCTTCTTTCTTCCCCTCCCGTCTCCCCCCCTCCCCCCTCCACCTCCTTCCTCCCCGCATACATCTTCACTACATCACCTCACCTTCCGCCTCTCAAGTGTGGGGTACAGTATACCTTCACCAGGTGTGAGGGGTCATGGGGAACTGGTGACGGTGGGATAACATGGGGTCATATCAGGGGGTCAAATTTGGCATGGTGTGTGTGTGTGTGTGTGTGTGTGTGTGTGTGTGTGTGTGTGTGTGTGTGTGTGTGTGTGTGTGTGTGTGTGTTCAAAAGCTCAGTTATTGTTGACACACACACACCTCCCTAAAGTCATAATTCCTTTAATCTTCTTCCTCCGTCACCTTAACTCACCGTCTCTATAACAAGAGGCTTGACTATTTCCCGTAAACCTCCTCCTCTGTTACCATGATGACCCCTCACACACACACACACACACACACACACACACACACACACACACACACAGACACACACACACACACACACACACACACACACACACACACACACACACACACACACACACACACACACACACACACACACACACACACACACACAAGTTTCTATTAACCTCCTAAAGTCATAATTCCTTTAATCTTCTTCCTCCGTCACATAACTCACCGTCTATAACAAGAAGCAGCCCTATTTCCATAAACCTCCCTCTGTTACCATGATGACCCCTCACACACACACACACACACACACACACACACACACACACACACACACACACACACACACACACACACACACACACACACACAGACACACTTTGTCACCAACATACTTCACTACATTATCTTTCTCCTTTATGAATTTACTTCCATCTCTCACGATCTACTGATTTAAGCCCTTAAACACGACCACTTGCCATATATATATAACAACAACACCTCACTAACCTACCTAACTAACCTAACCTAACCTAACCTAACCTAACCTAACAACACCCTCACTAACCTAACCTACCCTAACCTAACCTAACCTAACCTAACCTACCCTAACCTAACCTAACCTAACAACACCCTCACTAACCTAACCTAACTTAACCAAACCTAACCTAACCTAACCTTTCCTTGATTTTACTTTGATTTTTTTTACCTTGATAAACTTGAAAGTGTCACCTGAATTTTGGTCATAATTTTATTATATATTAAAACGAGAAAAAAAAATCCTATTAACCTTGGTAAGTTAATTCATCCTCACCGTCAGCTTATTTAATTAGTTAAGTACAGGTAACACAGCTCTCGTTATCCACCTGTACAGTCACAATGTACTTACACACGTTTGAGTATCTGAACTGCTGGAATGAGTCTCTGAACTGCTGGAATGAGTCTCTGAACTGCTGGAATGAGTCTGAACTGCTGGAATGAGTCTCTGAACTGCTGGAATGAGTCTGAACTGCTGGAATGAGTCTCTGAACTACTGGAATGAGTCTGAACTGCTGGAATGAGTCTCTGAACTGCTGGAATGAGTCTGAACTGCTGGAATGAGTCTCTGAACTGCTGGAATGAGTCTCTGAACTGCTGGAATGAGTCTCTGAACTACTGGAATGAGTCTGAACTGCTGGAATGAGTCTCTGAACTGGTGGAATGAGATTGAACTGGTGGAATGAGTCTAAACTGCAGGAAAGAGTCTAAACTGTTCATCCACACATAGCCCCCTCTTTAGAATTTTAAATTGCGTTTAGTACACAGTTTCATAGAAGCTTCCCTCCCAGTTTGTAGGAGTAGACACGGGAGTTTTTAGGAGTGATAGTAGGACTCCTCAACCAAGGGGTGAGGAAGTTGAAGGAGTTTTGGAGGCTGCAGTAGAGTTGTTGGAGGGTGAGGTAGTGAGTTTGGAGGGTGAGGTAGGGAGTTTGGAGGATGAGGTAGGGAGTTTGGAGGGTGAGGTAGGGAGTTTGGAGGGTGAGGTAGGGAGTTTGCTGGGTGAGGTAGGGAGTTTACTGGGTGAGGTAGGGAGTTTGGAGGGTGAGGTAGGGAACTGAGAGGTTGAAGGAATTACTCTAGGAGGAAGGTGAGGGTCTGTCTTGAAGGATGAGGGAGGAATTCGGATTGGGAGGTGAGGAGACTTGGAGGATGAGGGAGAGATAAGGGAGGCCAGGGTGTTATAGATCAGGGAGGTACTACTGTAGGAGGAGGACCCTGACCACACAGTAGGACCCTGACCACACAGTAGGACCCTGACCACACAGTAGAAGGATATTTACTCAGACAAGCTGGTAATGGTGGCTTGGTGTAGGAGACATTAGTGACGTCACCTTCAAACACCCATGACGTCACCAACCAACACACCCATGACGTCACCATCAAACATACCCATGACGTCACCAACACCCATGACGTCACCAACCAACACACCCATGACGTCACCATCAAACATACCCATGACGTCACCAACACCCATGACGTCACCAAGGCACTTATGACGTCACCAGACACACTCCTGACGTCACCAGCAAACACAAACACAGCATTGACAGTGATGGCGACGACAACGACCCAACAAACGGTTACTTAATGGTGACGTGTGTTTGTTAAGGGGCCACACCACATCACTCTTAGGGGGGGTTGGGGGTCATGGTTTAAGTTGATGGTATATTTAAGGGTTAATGGTCCTGTTAATTAGTGTGTTAAAAATGTTTTAGTTTTTGTTGAATTGTTTTAGAAATGCGCTGCTTTTAATAGTGTTTTATGTTTATATTGTTTTTATTAGTGAACGTTCTGAAAATAAATATTTCTTTATTATTGAATTGTATTTGATAAATAATATTAGTTTTATTAAATAGTATTTTACAGAGATATTGTTTTATAAAAGTGTTTTTAAAAAATTAATACTTTTAATTACCCTTTGTTTTAAAACTGACGATTTTAATTAACATTTAAAAAAGTATAATTAATATTATTTGTGTACTTTCTAAAGGTTTGGAATAAATTATATAATGATGTTAACAATAGTACTAATAAATATTATTATAGTAATATTAATACTCGTCTTCCTCGGCTGTATGACATCACAGACGAGTGAGTGTAGGTATGTGGGTACTGGAGGCGGGTTGTGGGTACTGGAGGCAGGTTGTGGGTACTGGAGGCGGGTTGTGGGTACTGGGGACGGGTTGTGGGTACTGGAGGCAGGTTAGGTACTGGGGACGGGTTAGGGTACTGGGACGGCTAGGGTACTGGAGGCGGGCTGGGTACTGGGGACGGGTTAGGGTACTGGAGGCAGGTTGTGGCAGCCTGGGACGGTTGGTACTGGGGATGGGTTAGGGTACTGGGACGGGTTAGGGTACTGAGGCGGTTGTGGGTACTGGGGACGGGTTGTGGGTACTGGGGACGGGTTGTGGGTACTGGAGGCAGGTTGTGGGTACTGGGGACGGGTTGTGGGTACTGGGGACGGGTTGTGGGTACTGGGGACGGGTTGTGGGTACCTCACTGCTTGACGACGCTCCCTCAGGAAATCAGTGAGCCATGAGACCAGGTTGGTGGGCAGCCCTAGTGCAATGGCTCTTGTTGATAACAGTGCAGTGATCAACAAGGTCAAAAGCCTTCCTGAAGTCAACAAGGGCAACGACCAGTGATGCCTTACGTTTCTCCAGGTTTTTGTGCACAAAACCCAGGAAACTAACTAAGCAGTGTGATGTAGAGGAGGTCCTCATATTGCCAAATTGCTGTGGATCAATTGACTGATTAATACTAGCAAATGCCTATTCAAAAACAAAGTCTTCACAGAGTAGACTGGGTATGGGGGTGATGACAACTGGCCTGAGGTCGTTAGGGGACTGTGGGGTGGTGACCTTGGGGAAGGGGGTGACAAATGCGTTTTTCCATTCATTAGGGCATTTGCATTGTCTGAGGGATGCATTAATAATGGAACAGAGGGGGGTGGCAAGTTCGACTGCAAACTCCTTGTATATTTTGATTGGGAGGTCAATTGGGGTCGTGGAGCGTTTGGATTTAAATTTCAGGAGTTTGTTGGCGATTTCAAATGGTTGGACACTGGGAGAGGGGGGAGGGGGGAGGTAAGTAGGCCGGGAGGAGAGTGAGGTCAAGACTGGGTAAGGTATGACATATAGTAGCAAACTGGTTATTAATTATCTCAGCTGCCTCCTCACTCGGTAAATGTGAGATGAAAGGAAGTGTGGGAGACTAACCACAGAGATCTTTTACCTTGGAGTACCACTGACCGATGCCGACTTCCTTGAGGCCGTGCACCTTCCTGGGATAATATGACTTCTTGGCTGACTTGATTTCCCCGATGACCTGGTTACGTAGACTTTTGTACAGGCGGTTGTTGGTGTAGTGTGTGTGTGTGTGTGTGTGTGTGTGTGTGTGTGTGGGTGTGGGTGTGGGTGTGTGTGTGTGTGGGTGGCCTTGTATTCGCCCGACCGCTTGAGGCTCTAAAATGTCCATCAGATCATGTCCGGAGGGAATCTAAACCTCTCGGGTTAAATGTCAAGGACGTGTGGGGTGGGGGGTGGTGTGGGTGGGGAGATAGTTGTACAGTGAAACCTCCATATAACGGACTCCCTTTACTCCGTAATTAAATTAGAGAGTGGTTTTTGCTTATTTAACGGAATTGAATTGGGCTGACCTCTTATATAGTCCGTTATAATAGAGGTTTCTGATATCTAGTCACTGTCTGTGTGGTGGTGGTGGTGGTGGTGGTGGTGGTGGTGGTGGTGGTGGTGGTGAGGTGGTGGTGATGGTGGTGGTGGTGGTGGTGGTGGTGGTGGTGGTGGGTGGGTGGTGGTGGTGGTGGTGGTGGTGGTGGTGGTGGTGGTGGTGGTGGTGGTGGTGGTGGTGGTGGTGGTGGTGGTGGTGGTGGTGATGGAGGTTGTGGTTGTGAGGATAGTGAGTTGATGGTGAGGGTTCTGAGATGATGATGAGGATAGTGTTGTGATAGTGAAGTGGGGGATGTCGGTGGATGTGGATGGAGAGGTGG
This sequence comes from Homarus americanus, assembly GCF_018991925.1. Lineage (NCBI taxonomy): Eukaryota > Metazoa > Arthropoda > Malacostraca > Decapoda > Nephropidae > Homarus > Homarus americanus. The sequence goes on along the minus strand of NW_024740202.1, from coordinate 1,691,706 downwards.
ATATTGAGGTAATGTGGATAGTGAGGTATGAGGGGTGTCGGTGGATGTGTTTGTGTAGGAGAATGTTAGTATACACTGCTGCCCCACGTGCCTTGTGTTTATGTCTCAACCTCACGCCCTCACCCGCGCCGTCATCCACCCACCATCCACGTCCTCATCCACCGCCACCACCCGCCTATCATCCACCATCCGCGCCCTCATCCACGTACCACCCACCACACACGCCCTCACCCTACTTGCACCTAGACCCTCCCACACACCTAGCATTTCATTCCTCCCACGCCCACATCCTCTCACGCCCACACCCTCCCACGCCCACACCCTCCCACGCCCATACACTCCAATTCCTTCCCATCTCCCTCTTCTCCCCCCGTGTGTGTGTCTGTGTGTGTGTGTGTGTGTGAGGGCAGACATTAGCAAGGAAACTTCAATTATAAAACCCCTCACCGCATTAGTCACCTCAATTACCGCTCTTCCTGACTTGACTAATATATATTTTTTCCCACCCTGAGGTATGAGGGATTCTTTTCATACAGTCTTAGTTAAGGTTGTGTTGTGTTGGTCCTGTAGGCTGCATGGGTTGTTAAGTGCAGTAATTGGCTGGTTAGTAGCGTTCCATTAGCTTACTATCCTCCCTCCTTCATCATCCCTATACTATCCATCCTTTCGCTGTTATCCTCCTCACGCCTATCCTGTCCTCCCTATTATTCCCCTCTCCCTCCTTCTCCTTTTTTCTCCCTTTCTCTCTCACTCCCTCTCGCCCTCTGTTCCTCTCTCCCTTTCACTCCGTCACCTCTTAACCACATCTCTCCCTCTTCTCCTCTCCCTCTCTCTCTCCCTCTCTCCCTCTCACTCCGTCACCTCTTAACCACATCTCTCCTCTTCCTCCCTCCCTCTCTCCCTCTCACCCCGTCACCTCTTAACCACATCTCTCCCTCTTCTCCTCTCCCTTCCCTCCCTCTCTCCCTCTCACTCCGTCACCTCTTAACCACATCTCTCCCTCTTCTGCTCTCCCTTCCCTCCCTCTCTCCTCAGTTCCGGCTTCTGCCCTCCCCTCCTTCAGTCTATCAGCTGGGGTGGTGAGTAGTGTTGATCTTTCACGGGGCGGGCGGGCGGGCGGGCGGGCGGACGGGCGGGCTTCTCCAAACCTCTTAAGTAAAATATTTCCCCCTCTACCCCTGAGATGACGGACCTTACCTGACTCATTCAAACTACGACACAATAAAGGGTTTATCAGAGCCTCTCACCTCAAGTTTTGTTCTGTTTACCTGTTGTTGTTTATTTGTTTACATGTTGTTGTTTATTTGTTGATGTTGTTTATTGTTAAAAATTTTTTTTAGCCCTCAATGGTTTTAGTTGAATTTAGTGACATGTGATCCCCTAAGCTGTTGCGTCACCAAGGATGTAATTACCTCAATCAATCAATTTCTCTTTATGACCCAGGCAATGGTTAGGTTAGGTTAGGTTTCTCCCGTAATTGGGGAACGCGTGTAACTGACTGAGGTACAAGGTTGGATTTTTAAAGCTTCTTACGTTGTTATTGCTCTAACTTAACCTAACCCCACTCTTTTTGTTATAGTTCCTAGTGCCCCATGTCTCAAAACCGTAAACAGAATAATCCCTCGCACGCTAAACATCTCCATTTGTCAGATCAGGAGAGGTGGGTATTGTGCTGACTGACGCATCCGAAAATGATGATCGTAGGAATGTCATGAGGAGGAGGAAGGGGGAGGGGAGAGGAGGAGGAAGAGAACCGGGGAAGGGAGGACGAGGAGGAAGAGGGTTGGGAAGGGGAAGAAAGAGTGCTGGGGAGAGGAGGGGGACGATTTTACGGTTAACAAATTTATTGACGAGGCTTGGAGTACAGTTTGCCTATTCTGAGTAATTCAGTCAGGTCTTGACACTGAGGGTGGTATCACTGTTCACTGCCACACAGGACAGAGGTTCATACACAAAGAAATACACCATATTCACTAGCAGTATATATAGGTCAGAGTCATGTAAGTGATGTCACTGTTCACTGCCATGCAAGACAGTGGTTCATATACATTGGACGTCATATTCTAATTGAAGACTAATCAGTGTGGGCAGGCAACCATTTGGTTGACAAATGTACCAGCTTTTAGTTCAATGGTAATTGATTCGCGATACAATATTGGGTGGCCTGAGTCTTTGACATTCATTCGGCAGCCTGATGATGTGTTCATGGTTTACCCAATAGAAGGCTGGGGAGGGGAGGGGGAGGGCTGGGAAGGGGTGGAAGAGGACTGGGAAGGGGAGGAAGAGGGATGGGAAGGGGAGAAAGAAGAAGAGGGCTGGGGAGGGGAACAACATTTGAGGATTTAAAGAACAATGACACACAAGGTCATCATTATCCGCCAAGACAGACACAATGTTGAAGCGTGTCGGGTCAATATCCTGGTTAAAGCGCAGAGAGAGAGAGAGAGAGAGAGAGGTACACAGTATGTATCAGTGTAAGTCAGCTCTATACTTGCTCTGTATGGTGTCACAGTGTGTGGTGAGTGATGCGTTATTTATAGAGTCGTAAGTTAGGAGGCGTTATGGGGCGTCAATTGGACAACCTTGCGAGAGGAAATACAGAATTCCTGGGGAGGGAGGGAGGGAGACCCAGCTGCCTGACTTCTCCCTTCCCGGAAGTTTACACAATAACGCCCGCCTGTTACCGGCTGCTGTGTGCGTCACGTGTGTGTATGTGTGTACCGTGTGTATGAGTGTGAATGTGTGTAAAGGAGTGTGTGTGTGTGTGTGTGTTTGGAGGTTATAATTCCACCATTTATTATCAGTTTACTAGTCATTTGGTGCAGTCTTTCTGTTCTTTGTTGTGACTGTCATTATCCAGTGTTGGTACAGGAGGAGACAGGAGTACCCGGGGGAAACATTGTCTAGTCTGGTAGGGTCCCACTGAGTACTAACCTTCTCACATCTATCCTGGGCCGGGGTATGAACTCAGGACATGGTGGTTAGAGGTATTCAGATTATCCTTAGAAAATCCCGTTTCACATTTCACCCATGTTGGTATGTCCGTCTGTCCGTCTCCCTCCTCCCCCCCACCACCAGTAAAATCCCCCAGGTGTGTGTGTGGTAGGGGGTGGGGGGGGGGGTCCGGCAACACCCAGCTTACCTGTTGGTATTGATTTGTGAGACGATTCGTGCCTAAGGTGAAATTGTAAAGTGGTTTATCTCGTGAGTTAGGTGTTGAAATGCTGCTGCTAGTGTCATCATCATCCGCTGCCCCACCCCGCCCCACCTCACCCTCAACCCCACCCTCAACCCCACCTCACCCTCAACCCCACCCTCAACCCACCCACCTCCCTTGTAAACCTTGTGTAGTATTTCTCGTACTGTTTAATATATATGTAAACTATTTTGTGGTTTACATGTACTTCAAGCTATCATCATCATCATCAACAACTACAGTACTTCCCTGACTTATTCTGCCTCAAATAATAAACTAATATTAAGTTTACTCCTGTACAGTTTCCCTTTAAGAGTTACATTTTATTAAAGATTATTATAAGACCTTCGCTATTTTATGCCTGTGTTGTTATTCGTTATGAGGATATTGTTGGGTTCGTAAAGAATGGATTACAGTGTTTTGGTCTGGTATTGTTGCGTCTGTTGGCCGTCACCACAGCCGGAACACTATAAGTTCACCATAAAGGTTGTGAAAGTAGGGCACCCGGATGAGAGGTCATTATTATTATTATTATTGTTATTATTATTATTGTTATTATTATTGTTGTTATTATTATTATTATTATTATTATTATTATTATTATTATTGTTATTATTATTATTATTATTATTATTATTATTATTATTATTATTATTATTTAATTTCAAACACACGTGTTTAAGTGAATAGGTTCTCACACTAGCAGGTATTAACATTAGCGGGTATTAACATTATCAGGTATTAATATTAGTAGGTATTAACATAAGCAGGTATTAACATTAGCAGGTATTAACATTAGTAAATATTAACATTAGTAGGTATTAGCATTAGTCTATATTAATATTAGCAGGTGTTAATATTAGTAATAACATCAGTAGGTATTGACATATATGTAGGGCAGGTATTAACCTATATTAACACAGTATTTCCTCTCTCCCCCAGGTAAGGTGTTATGATTGACTCACACAGTGTTGGTCTCAGGTGTTCATCAGGACCAGGTAAGTGTCTCTCTCTCTCTCTCTCTCTCTCTTTACACACACACACAAAATGTAAGTCTGTATCTTTTCAGCCACCATCTGCAACTCTATTAATAAACCGTTTATTATTATTATTATTATTATTAGTAGTAGTAGTAGTAGTAGTAGTAGTAGTATTACCACACACACACACACACAGGCGTTGCAAGAATCCGAATAAATAAGAATTGAGTGTTGATTGCATGACCTATTCCCTCTGGCTGTGTGCCCATGTGTTGCTGTTTCCTGATTCCCTTTGTTTACACCTGTCCTGTTTACCTTTGTCTACACCTGTTCCTGATTCCCTTTGTCTACACCTGTCCTGTTGACCTTTGTCTACACCTGTTCCTCATTCCCTTTGTTTACACCTGTTCTGTTGACCTTTGTCTACACCTGTATTTTGTATTTTATTTTGTCTACCTCTGTATACATTGTCTTATATCTTCTCTCTCTCTCTCTCTCTCTCTCTCTCTCTCTCTCTCTCTCTCTCTCTCTCTCTCTCTCTCTCTCTCTCTCTCTCTCTCTCTCTCTCTCTCTCTCTCTCTCTCTCTCTCTCTCATCCAGGTCGTGTCGCCTAATCCCCGGGCTTGGCCCTAATGAATTTTGACAGCGTGACTCACTGTTAGATTAATACCATAGCTATACTCTCTCTCTCTCTCTCTCTCTCTCTCTCTCTCTCTCTCTCTCTCTCTCTCTCTCTCTCTCTCTCTACTCGGGTAAAGTGTGTTTAGTGCTTCAGGCAAAAACACCTTTATGAAGTGAACAATCTGTGTAACACCTTTACACCTCCAGCATGATACACCTAACACACATACACTCCTGTGACTTATAGACCAGTTCACACACATACACCCTCCCACCTAATTAAATCCACCATCTACTATAATCCACCATCTACTATAATCCACCATCTACTATAATCCACCATCTACTATAATCCACCATCTACTATAATCCACCATCTACTATAATCCACCATCTACTGTAATCCACCATCTACTATAATCCACCATCTACTATAATCCACCATCTACTATAATCCACCATCTACTATAATCCACCATCTACTATAATCCACCATATACTATAATCTACCATCTACTGTAATCCACCATCTACTGTAATCCACCATCTACTGTAATCCACCATCTACTGTAATCCACCATCTACTGTAATCCACCATCTACTGTAATCCACCATCTACTATAATCCACCATCTACTATAATCCACCATCTACTATAATCCACCATCTACTATAATCCACCATCTACTATAATCCACCATCTACTATAATCTACCATCTACTATAATCCACCATCTACTATAATCTACCATCTACTATAATCCACCATCTACTATAATCCACCATCTACTATAATCCACCATCTACTATAATCCACCATCTACCTGTTCATTATTAGTTACACCTTTACCCATGGCACCAACGTCTGTGTGAAGGGGTAACATGATGTGTGTGTCTACGGTGAAGATAACTGGAATAAATAAATAAATAAATAAATAAATTAAAGTGTCTACGAGTCAGTGATTATTAAACGGAGGAATAATTCATTTACCCCCATGTCTCTCTTTTCGTCTCCGTCTTTATTAGTGTTTAATCATTCAGTGTTCATCAGAGTATTATTGTTTATTAAAGACTTATCATGGAGAAGAAGCGACCAGGGGGTAGGGGAAGGGAGGGGGTTAATGGGATATAATAATTGATGTTTCTTTTCAGTTGCTATTAATATGTGTTTGATTGAGTGGAGATATTAATTTCAAAGGGTGGTTAGGTTAGGTTAGGGTTGGGTTAGGTTAGGTTAAGTGCTGTTATGTAGAAGACAACGTCGTGTTGAAAGTTCGTATAGTTTTTCTGAGAGTAAGGATGATATATAATATTAATAATGTATCACCTGTAGTTCAATAAGACCTGAAGGTATACAGCACGTGGGCGTTGTAGGTAGTAGTGAAAATATACCGAGGCAAGGAGTTTTAGTATAGTTCGGTATATTAACTGTGGTAGGTATATGATATAGTAAAGATATACAAAATGACGTCGATATTACATCAAGACTTTACCATAACTAGATGCGTTCTCTTACCTGTTAGGAAAGGATAAAAATATAACGTAGGAACCTTTGAGAATGTGGCGGGCAAGTAGTAAATATAACCCCTGCTTATACTGGAGGAAGGAAAACAAAACAATGAGAATCTTTTGAGAATTTTTACCCCAGGTGTTAATTATTTACAGGTGGACGGTCAAGGGTGAAAAACACTTACGAATCTTTGAGAATATAAGAGTATTTACAGGTAGCTAGTCGAGGGGGGGGATGGAACACTTACGAATCTTTGAGAATATAAGAGTATTTACAGGTAGCTAGTCGAGGGGAGGGGGGGGTGGAACACTTACGAATCTCTGAGAATATGTTACCTGGATTCAAGTGTTACGAATCATTGAACGAATCCAGACCCAGATATAGTGACTCCGCGTATAACAAGGTTCCTATACGGTTTCTTGTGGATTACCGTACGTTATATATATATATATTCATTTCCTTAGGCATGATTATTTTTTCGGGGATTGTATCTTCGTCTGCTCATTGTTTGTCCGGATTGTCATCAAGTATTAGCATCACGGGGGATTGGTAGAGGAACGCGCCAGATGATGTTGATTGCTCGTACTGGCGATGGTATCAAGGTATAAGGGACTCAGGGCTTGGAGTGGTGGGTACACACACACACACACACACACACACACACACACACACACACACACACACACACCAGGTGCGTCCTTGGCAGATATAATCCAACAGCGTCATTCTACAGTGTAGTTGGTGATTCAGGCGGGGTGTTTTTTGCTTTGTGTTGTGTGGGCAATGTTTGTGTTATTAGTGGTAATGACTCTCTCTCTCTCTCTCTCTCTCTCCTCCTCTCTCTCTCTCTCTCTCTCTCTCTCTCTCTCTCTCTCTCTCTCTCTCTCTCCTCTCTCAGATTACGTTACATTTACCATCTAACTTATGACTTTAAAAGCAGTAGTAGAGTCTCAGTGTAGTTAGTCCGCCATCTTAAGAGAACAGACAATAGTGTTATTATAGTCTCAGTGTTATTTCGACGCCATTTTAACTGCCATCATTCTTCCATAGATTCAGTCAGCAAGGTAGAGTCAATTTTAATTACCTATTTTTTTAATAGGGGGGAGGGAGGGGAGGACTTAGGGAAGGGGAGGGGAGGGGAAGGGGGTAGGGGAGGACTAAGGGAGGGGGTAGGGGAGGACTAAGGGAGGGGGGTAGGGGAGGGGAGGGGAGGAGGTAAAGAGGACCTTTTCTAACGTAGGAAACCTTTGAGAATCTAGTTTGCCTTGCAATAACTCTCAACCGCCCACCCTATTAATTACCTTCAATTTTCCACGTATTTACAAACAGTGGTCATATATTAAGATCATTAGGCAAGGTAATTAGCCCGTTTGGGTCATTGGTAAACTTGTTAAACGCTCAACCATTCGTTAAGCATAATGACCCCTCCCTCCCTCCCCCTTAGGTAGGTATTTTTAGAAGTCAGTCAGTCATGGTCGGGTATACGGCACCAGTTAGAATGCTTATTGCAACAGCCATTAAGAGAGTCAGGCAATTATAACAGGATTGGCGATTGAGATTGAGTTAGTTGCTTTTAAGACAACCCTGTGATGAATGATAGTCAAAGTGGTGCCCAATTGGTGGCAGAAATTGAATTGGGATCAGTTAAACCACCTAGATACTGGTCAGATGGTGGTAATTTAATCTCATTAGGAGAGAGAGTCGTGTGTGTGTGTGTGTTGTTTTTGACGAAGATTACCGCTTGATTGGTGGTCTAGTGGTGGTAGTGGTGTTAGTAGTTGTGGTAATGGTGTTAGTAGTTGTGGTAATGGTGGTTATGATGGTGGTGGTAGAATTATGCCTTGTTGAGGGTATAGTGTTGGTTGGTGGTGATGGTGTGTGTATAGTGGTAGTTGTTGTGGTTGTGGTGGTTGTTGTTGGTGAATTGTGGTGAGGTAGTAGTGATGGTGCAGGTGTCATTGGTGGTGATGATGGTGCAAATTATAGTGATGGTTATGGTGCTTGTTATGATGGGATTAAGGGGTGGGGGAAATAATAGTCCTAATAATATACGAGTATTATTAATTTTATTCCCATCACCTCTAATTATACCATCACACCTAGTAATTATAGTGACATAAATGACTCATATAGTGACTACATAACCATCATCTCAAGTTATAGAAGCATTGAGTTATAGAGGCAGTTACAGTGTCTATCAAAATAACACACACACACACACACACACACACACACACACACACACACACACACACACACACACACACACACACTCACACACACACACAATCACAGCTCACACCTCACTACCCCTCCCTCCCCTTCACCCCACCCACCACCCCTTCCCTCCCCTCCCTCCCCCCCCTCGGAAAAAAAATAATTACCTTTGTATATAATAGAATGACAGATTAATTATATATTTTTTTATGTACGGCGCCACACCAATTAAAACTTAGCGTTGAATTGTTTTGTAAATATTATCGCTCTGGTTTTGGGGTAGAATGATAATTATGTCTTTACTGTATAGCGATAACGAGGTGGTGTGTAGCGATAACGGGTGGTGTGTAGCGATAACGGGTGGTGTGTAGCGATAACGAGGTGGTGTGTAGCGTTAACGAGGTGGTGTGTAGCGTTAACGGTGGTGTGTAGCGATAACGGTGGTGTGTAGCGATAACGAGGTGGTGTGTAGCGTTAACGGTGGTGTGTAGCGATAACGAAGGGTGGTGTGGCGATAACGAATTGGCGTTAACGGTGGTGTGGCGATAACGGGTGGTGTGTAGCGATAACGAGGTGGTGTGTAGCGTTAACGGGTGGTGTGCGATAACGGGTGGTGTGGCGTTAACGAGGTGGTGTGTGGCGATAACGGGTGGTGTCAGCGTTAACGAGGTGGTGTGTAGCGATAACGAGGTGGTGTGTAGCGTTAACGAGGTGGTGTGTGATAATGGTGTGTAGCGTTAACGAGGTGGTGTGTGATAACGGTGGTGTGTAGCGTTAACGAGGTGGTGTGTAGCGTTAACGAGGTGGTGTGTAGCGTTAACGAGGTGGTGTGTAGCGATAAAGAGATGGTTTAGGTTGAGTTACAGATAGTTTAATTAGAGATAGAGCGAGAGGGGGGTGGTGGTCATATACTCTTTGGTGATCGACCTGGCTGGGAGGGAGGGAGGAGGGTAGGTAAGGAAGGGGTTAATTTAACATGATGTAGGTTATAATTTGCACCCTTGGAATGTGTTGGTCACTGGCTATACCCCATTACCTGTCTGTTCGTCTGTCAGTAAGTGTTTGTACCTCACCTGAGTGTTATCGTGCTAGTAAAACACACACACACACACACACACACACACACACACACACACACACACACACACACACACACACACACACACACAATCACACATACACACGGGAGAGGTTACTGGGTAGACCAAAGAGTCGTGTTTTTTTTATCCATAATTATATATTAACACTGATAAACGAAGAATATAATTACCAATATAATCTCACGGATGTAAATTATATAGATGGGAATATATATTAAGATTATAATCCATAGGTAGTGATTATATAAAGATAATAATTATTTTAACTAAGGTCATGGATAGAGATTAAGAAATATAATCACACGATAATCCATTAAGAAATAAAAAAAAATACCTTAGATAATTAGTGAGTTTAGATGACCAAAAAATAATAATAATAATTACCTTTAGATAATAATCCCTGGTGACATAGATTACATAAAGATAATTAATAACTACAGGTGAGATAATCCAACGGTATTATAGATTATTAGAAGATAAATAACAATAATATGTGATAATTACTGTCGACTACCAATTCCCCGGGAGTTGGATCAATAGAACATCTTTTATCGACTAAGGGTAACACAACACAGAGGCTGGGTGGTGGGTGGGTGGGTGGGTGGGTGGGTGGGTGGGTGGGTGGTGCATATAGCCAATGGGCGGGAGCATATAGCCAACATATAGCCAATATCACCTACACACTTTTCTGGCTAAATTTGGAGACCATTGGCAGTGAGACAACATTACCTTGAGTGGATGTTGATGAGTGAGTGGTATTGACGTCTAAGGCTCTCTCTCTCTCTCTCTCTCTCTCTCTCTCTCTCTCTCTCTCTCTCTCTCTCTCTCTCTCTCTCTCTCTCTCTCTCTCTCTCTCTCTCTCTCTCTCTCTCTCTCTCTCTCTCTGTGGCTTACAAATGCAGATACAAAATATAAGAATTGTCTGTAATGGTAGTGGTAGTTAATGGTGGTAGTGGTGGTTGTTGTTGCGTGCTGGTAGATAGATAGATAGATAGATAGATAGATTAGGAATATATTGATGGGTAAACTACTCTAGGTATTTATATCATAGTTGAGTCGTTAAACAGGGTCGTTTGATGTCTTTTATAGCCTAATTATATTCTCCCGGAAGCACCTTACACTCACTCTATTAAGACTATTTGGTATTGCTATTTTTTTATTATTTACTTAACGATCACTTCGGCACTGTGAAAGGTGACACTAACAAGACAATTCTGATCACGTGTTTGTGGTAATAGTTAATTTGAATATATTCTTAACACCTTGAGTTAGTCAGGGGGTTGACCTTAGTAGTTAACATCCGGGGGTCGAGGTCGTTGGAGGGTCGAGGTCAATAGGAGGAGGGTCGAGGGTCAATAGGAGGAGGTCAGGGGTCAATAGGAGGAGGGGTCGAGGTCAATAGGAGGGTCGAGGTCAAAGGATGGGGGGGTCGGGGGGTCAATAGGAGGGTCGAGGGGGTCAATAGGAGGGAGGGCGAGGGGGTCAATAGGAGGGAGGTCGAGGGGGTCAATAGGAGGGGGAGGGTCGGGGGTCAATAGGAGGGAGGGGTCGAGGGTCAAAGGATGGGGGGTCAGGGCTCTCCAGAAAGTGCAGGTAAATACAGGCCTGTACTGTGCGCCGGGGGGCAGGGGGGGTGGGGAGGAGTTACCTGGTGATGCTAGGTCATTAATCCAGGTGACGGGGCTAGACAGGTAGACAGAATCTCGGTACCCAAAGGTGAAGGTAGAGTGGACGGTAATATAGGTAGCGTGTTGTTTACCGTCACATCAGTAGCAGGTGGTGACAGGTGGTGTTATTAAAACCTCGGATTGTTAGACTCACCTCCTAGTAATGGTTGTTGCTCGGGTCTTTGGTGGTGAGTAATGATGACGAACTACGGTTATCAGACTCTCTTAATGACCCCTTGTTCCGTCATCCTTTGAACTAGCGGCCTGAAGTTTTACCCCCAGTATTTTAAAATTGTTCCAAGACTCAAACATTTCTCTCGAGTCGTTGTGGTATTAATCCTCTTACCGTCTGTTATGTTATACGGTCGTTTAGTCTCCCGTATACAGCCTACAAGATTCACTATTTCTCGTAATTGGTGACGTAACGATGCACCTGACTGAATTGATAAGAGTAAAATGACAAAAATAACCTGAAAGATAACATCAACACAACACACGGAGGAGAGGTTGTCTTACCTTGAGACATAACTTAACAAAATTGAAGTAGAGAATAAAACATCTTTATGTTGTCTTAGTGTGATGTTGATGTTATGTTTGGGTGACATATTTATATTTAACCTAACCTAACCACCTAACCTACCGTAACCTAACCTAACCCACCCTAACCTACCGTAACCTAACCTAACCTACCGCTAACTAACCCCTATCTCCATAATAACCTAACCCCACCCCTAACTTCCGTAACCCTAACCTAACCCACTAACCTACTGCAACCTAACCTAACACCATAACCCTAACCTAACCCACCTAATCTGTAACCTAACTAACCCCACCTAACCTACCGTAACCTAACCCCACCACCCTAACCTACCCATAACCTAACCCGCCTAATCTACCGTAACCTAACCTAACCCGCCCCTTACCGTAACCCCTAACCTAACCCACCTAACCTACCGTAACCCTAACCTAATCTAATCTAACCTAACCCACCCTAACCTACCGTAACCTAACCTAACCTAACCTAACCCACCCTAACCTAACCTAACCTTACCTTACCCTGTCGATACATTTACAGTGAAACCTCCATATAAAGGAATTCTTTCTCCATAGAATCCGTTAAATGGACGTTTCACATAACGGACCCTCGATATAACAGAAATTCTCCTTAATGTATTCCGTTAAAGAGAGGTTTCACTATAACTGTGTGCTTTAGATGTAGTTTGGTAAGAAATTCTACTTTTTAATATTTTAACGTAACATCTGAGGTGAGTGAACTACTGTAGGTCAGAGAAGACGATTTTAAATAGACATGATAAAAAATGTACAGTTCACTGATGATAGTTGACATGACTACCCGTGTGTGTGTGTGTGTGTGTGTGTGTGTGTGTGTGTGTGTTAGGGACCACAAGCTTAAGGGAGTTGTTGCAGTTATGGTTTAAAGCTTAATTCTAAAGAAAAATTAAGCTCCTTTTATCAATTAGATCTGAGAGTGAGGATTTCAAGCTGGGGATTAGGTTAGGTTAGGTTAAGGTAAGATTAGTGTAGGTTAAAGTTACATTAGGTTAGGTTAAGGTAAGATTAGTGTAGGTTAAAGTTACATTAGGTTAGGTTAAGTTAGGTTAGGTTAAGGTAAGATTAGTGTAGGTTAAAGTTACATTAGGTTAGGTTAAGTTAGGTTAAGGTAAGATTAGTGTAGGTTAAAGTTACATTAGGTTAGGTTAAGTTAGGTTAAGGTAAGATTAGTGTAGGTTAAAGTTACATTAGGTTAGGTTAAGTTAGGTTAGGTTAAGGTAAGATTAGTGTAGGTTAACGTTACATTAGGTTAGGTTAAGTTAGTTTAAGGTAAGATTAGTGTAGGTTAAAGTTACATTAGGTTAGGTTAAGTTAGGTTAAGGTAAGATTAGTGTAGGTTAAAGTTACATTAGATTAGGTTAAGTTAGGTTAAGGTAAGATTAGTGTAGGTTAAAGTTACATTAGGTTAGGTCAGGTTAGGTTAAGGTAAGATTAGTGTTGGTTAAAGTTACATTAGGCCAGGTTAGGTTAGGTTGTGGTGATGAGTGGGGCTGGTTGTGGTATATTGGTGATATTGTTAGTAATAGTGGTGATAGTGGTAGTGTGGATCGTAATAGTGGTGGTGGTGGTGGTGGTGGTGGTGGTAGTAGTAGTAGTAGTAGTGTGGTGGTAGGTAGTAGTAGTAGTAGTAGTAGTAGTAGTAGTAGTAGTAGTAGTGGTGGTGGTGGTGGCAATAGTGACGGTGGATGAGGTTGATTATTATTATTGTTGTTGTTGTTGTTGTTGTTGTTGTGAGGGGGGGTGAAGGTGGGGGTGAGGGGTGGGGGGGGGCATCTTCCTAGCCTCGACTCTCTCATTACGCCTCGTTAATTGTTCACATATTGTGTAGTGTTTGTTGCTCACCACATGCTGTCCAGCTTTTGTGCCTCGCTAGACTTGGATTTAGGCTGTGGGGTGGGATTGTAGGCTTTTTGGTTGGGATTTTACGCTTTTTTATGATATTTTAGGGTTTTTGGTTGGGATTTTAGGCTTTTGGGAGGATTTTCGGCTTTTGGATGGGATTGTAGGCTTTTTGGTTGGGATTTTACGCTTTTTTATGATATTTTAGGCTTTTTGGTTGGGATTTTAGGCTTTTGGGAGGATTTTCGGCTTTTGGGTGGGATTTTAGGCTGTTCAATGGGATTTAAATAATATTTTATGCTGCTGGGTTGGATTTTAGGCTTTTGGGTGGGATTTTAGGCTAATAGTACAGATTTTGGTGTTCCAGATTCGGGTTTTTGAAGTCTCAATATGGATTTGGAGTTGGTAGCCTGGATTTTTTTTTCTTCGCAATTCAGATTTTTAAGATACAGGTGTGGATTTCCAAGCTTTTCGACAGGATTTAAAGCTTCGTGTATGGATTTTCTAGCTGTTGGTCAGATTTTTTTTTTTTTAGTTTCCATGATCAGATTTTTAGGCTCATAATCTGGATTTTTATATTTTAGTAAGAATTTGTGGGTCGTTTTGATCAGATTATTATTATTTATTTATTTATGTCTAAAATAAATAACAAATAAAATTAATAATAAAACAAATAAATAAATAATAAAAAAAACAAATACGAATAAATTAATAAAAAAAGACAAAAACCACATAAATAAATAAATGAACAAATAACTAAAATGAAAACAAATGTAATAAATAATATAACAAATAAATAAAATAAATATAAAAATTCATAAACAAACAGACGAATTAAAAATAACAAAATAAAACTTAATAAAAAAAACTGAGAAATATTAAGTGAGAAACAAATACCTACAATGATGCTAACAATTAAAATAATTACGATAATGATAAATGATGAGAGACAATAAACAACGATAAAAGTAATAATCATAACAAGGGCCTTAATAACAGACCAACACACCCTGACAAACATGAAAGCGATATCCCTTTGTTTTTGTTGAGGAGGAGGATAATAACTAAATTAAAACAATCTTTGCTTTTGGGGGATCGTGTGTGTGTGTGTGTGTGTGTGTGTGTGTGTGTGTGTGTGTGTGTGTGTGTGTGTGTGTGTGGTAACGAGGTGGGAGGGAGGATTATATCTTCAACGACATACAAATACGTCAAAGGTCAAGTATCACACACACACACACACACACACACACACACACACCTGATCATTGTGTATAAAGTCAACAGGTGACATAGAGGTACAGGTACATTTACATTACATCCAGGTAAATGTCACACCTGTATGGTACTGTCTCCTTATGGTCATTATTCTTCAAAACCTTTACTAAACCATTTGATAATATAATATAGTTTTTAGGCATAACTATTCCACAAAAGGTTTAATGAATCTGTTATATAATATTATCAAAGTTAATGGCTATACCTTCACCTCGGACCTAAATCTGTAATTGTTCTTATATTTTTTCGTAAACTTGCATCTTTACGCCGTGTCAGAAAATAGTAAGATAAACGTAGCTTGTTGTTATTGATGGGCGGTACTGGCGTGAGATGTAAACAAAACCACGTGGCTGTGTTGTGATGACGTCACTGGTACCTCTTGCCTGGTTTACTCCAGTCGAAGCAACAGTCAAGCTATAAGAAGCCGCTCTATTTGTGAATGGTGGCAGCGACCTGGCGTGTTTACGTTGGGCGCCACCCTGTCTTACACTACTTTGGGTTCCCACCGATATATTAAGCTCGGCATCCTACCACTTTTAACCTGGCCGAGGGAGAGGCGTTCCTTGCTATCCCTGAAATACCCGCCAGCGACGCGCCGCCCCCAAAACTCATCAACTATTTATGAAACGGTACAGGTAAGCGGCGAGTCACCTGTGTGTGTGAGCCCGTCACGGCCACCCCGCTCTACCTGGCCCTCACCTGCCACCCCCGCACCAACACCACACCTACAGCACACTAATTATACTAATTATATAATAAAATTATAATATATTTACGTGTGAGGAGACAGGATAATAAGGGTGTGAGGAGGATAGCGGGGGAGGAGTCACGTGAGGGCTTGGCTACCTGTGCCGCGCCGCCACGCCAGTGGGAGGCGCCGCCGGAAATAGGGAAGTCTAAAATACAACGGTGAGGCTGGTGGCTGACTGACACCCTTGACACCTTACTACACCACTATCACCTGGCTACTGACGCTGCTGTTGCCGGGGTCCTCCTCACGCGTCACCACCCACACCACTCACATGTTTCCAGGGTCCTCACCGCCGCTCCTCTTGCATCTCTCTGTCATCTCAAAAAGTCATTAACGTTGTGTAAGTTACCGTGACGCCTTTCAGAAGCCACCGCACACTATCTCCGACACCAACATGTAACTAGTGTCCTTATCAGTCCGGGACACACCGAAGTTCTGTCCCGTTTCACTCCTGCAACACATCCTACAACTAGAGTCCAGATTTGTTTGTCCTTAGAAATCCTTCGCCACAATATCTCTTTCTAGAGTCGTGTAGGAAGTTAAAGTACCACACCCTATCACTGAGGCACGTGGTCTCCCTGTGAGTTCCTATACTATCGGAGTCATACACCTCACTGTCCCTCTACAGACACCTGAGCCATGAGGGTTACCTTGAAGACCTAATATAAATACTGTGTAATGGTAGTCGCTGGGGACGATGAGTATTAAGATGGTTGAACTTCCTGGTAGAGAGTTGTTACTGATGTAAACATTGTGTTATGAGGCAGGGGGCAGCGGAGGGAGCCAGCAGGTACAACTTTAGGCTGGCCCGCTGGTGGCTGCTGCGACCCCCGCGGCTAATTTGAGAAGGCCATTTTGGGCCGATGATAATTCTAAATATACGTGGGAAAGGTGAAAATTTAGCCTGGGTACGGTTGTCGGGTAGGTCAGTGGCTCACCTGTGTTGTTGGGTGTGACGTGGGCGTGGCCACCTCGCCACTCCCACGCCCACGATGCAACTCACATAGCCAACATCTTAAAAACATTAAACAAGCTGGCCTTATCGCTTTGTTGTGAGAGTCTGTCTACACTGTCATGAAGGTAAACAATAGTGAACATTAATAATCAGAAGGAGAGTGATTGGTGAACCTGAATCAGCTGTTCTACCTGTCCTGTTTGTTTATTGATTGTGTGATACAGCTGACAGCCAACACAGGTAGATTGTTATACAGTTATGTCTGATTGTTTGGTCCAGATGCTTATCCAACAAACCTGTACACAACGTAAACAACACGTTGATTGTCGAATTGTTTGTGACTATTGAATTCATGTTAACTATTACGTTCCTGTGTGTGGATGTTGTTGTTGTTGTGGCAAGATAGTGTTACAAAATATATCCCTAGTCACTATTGTTCGGGTTATTGCTTCACTTACCACAAAACTGGAGTCTATATCAGAAATATTTCAAGGTCTCTTGATTCTGACGCTCGGGGTTAGGATTAAGACTGACTATACCAAGGGATTTTATTTTTATGTTTTTTTTATGAGTATATTGATTGAGAGATGTAAACACACACACACACACACACACACACACACACACACACACACACACACACACACACACACACACACACACACACACAGACAAAACGAGTGTCAATAATGCTTCTTCTTCTCGTGGCGGTGTATTTACGTGTGACAGAAGGAAGGAAGGAGAAGTGTATTTATACGAAGCGGTGCATTAAAAATGAGCCTCAACCGTGGCAGGGGGGGTACCAGACCAGTGCCAGGGGTATCTATATGAAGTCTTAGCATTTCGGGGCGGATGCTGTTGACAAGCCAAACCGACGTGCTGCTCTTTCTCGACTGTTCATGGACCTTGATAGCTGTCGTCTTCCTTCCTTCCTTCCTTCCTTCCTTCCTTCCTTCCTTCATTTTTCCTTCCTTCCTTTCCCTTTTTCCTTCCTTCCTTCCTTCCTTCATTTTCCTTCCTTTCACTTTTTCCCCTTCCTTCCTTCCTTCCTTCATTTTTCCTTCCTTCCTTCCTTCCTTCATTTTTTCCTTCCTTCCTTTCCCTTTTTCCTTCCTTCCTTCCTTCCTTCTTTCTTTCTTCTCACTTTTTCTTCCTTCATTTCTCCCTCCTTTTCCTGTTGTTGTGGCCAAATCTGTTGTTGATGGCCGTACACCCTGTTGTTACTGTTATAATGGCCACACCTATTATTAATGCTTTTAATGGCCACACCTCTTGTTATGGCCACACCTGTTGTTACTGTTTTAATGGTCACATCTGTTATTACTGTTCTTAATGGCCACACCTACTGTTATTACCGTTGTGTGTTCTTCAGTTGATAACAGTAATCCCGTT
>NW_024740202.1:1658631-1666131 GCF_018991925.1 Homarus americanus | reverse complement strand
AGACCCCACAACCCTGGAGAGTACCCCGTGACCCCCTACAACCCTGGAGTATACCCCAGACCCCCACAACCCTGGGAGTATACCCCAGACCCCCTACAACCCTGAGATACCTCAGACCCCCTACAACCTGGAGACACCTGTGACCCCTACAACCCTGGGAGTATATACCTCAGACCCCCACAACCCTGGAGTATATGACCTCAGACCCCTACAACCCTGAGAGAGCACCTCAGGACCCCCACAACCCTGAGTATACCCGTGACCCCCTACAACCCCTGAGTATATACCTGTGACCCCTACAACCCTGGAGAGCACTCAGACCCCCTACAACCCTGGAGATACCCCGTGACCCTACAACCCTGAGAGCCTGCAGACCCCCTCACAACCCTGAGAGTACCCCAGACCCCCTACAACCCTGGAGATATCCTGTGACCCCCCACAACCCTGGAGAGCATACCCTGACCCCTACAACCCTGGAGATATCCCGTGACCCCCACAACCCTTGAGAGAGCACTCAGACCCCCACAACCCCGAGAGCACCTCAGACCCCCTACCCTGAGGCACCTCAGACCCCTACAACCCCTGGAGAGTACCTCAGGACCCCCTCACAACCCTGGAGATACCCCTGACCCCTACAACCCTGAGTATACCCCAGACCTCCTAACCCTGGAGAGAGCATCTGTGACCCCACAACCCTGGGAGATACCCTGTGACCCCCTACAACCCTGAGATAGACTGCACCCCTACACCCTGGGAGAGCCGTGACCCCCTCCAACCCGGAGTGATACCCAGACCCCTACAACCCTGAGTATACCCTGTGACCCCTCACAACCCTGGAGTATACCCTATTATACCCACGTGACCCCGGATGCAGTGGGAGGCGTCAGTTGGCCGGGATAATCCAGCGGGGTGAGAAATACCAATTTGTGCCGTTGTAAATATATATGCATATTTATGTAAGGGTTCATCCGGGGAAAATGTCGAGTGATGATTGAGTGCTGGCCTGGGATGGCCTCTCTCTTCACTATTTTCTTTTCTTTATTCACACGTTTTCCTATTTTCCACCACTACTAGCAGCTACGCGTTCCCCTCCACCACTGTCAGAGCAAACAGGTGAACCACGTAACAAGGCAATGAACTGTTACTACCATCACAGAGAGTAACAAAGTAATCAGCTGTTACTACCGTTAGAGAGTATAACAAGGCAATCAGCTGTTACTACCATCACAGAGAGTAACAAAGCAATCAGCTGTTACTACCGTTAGAGAGTATAACAAGGCAATGAACTGTTACTACCATCACAAAGAGTAACAAAGCAATCAGCTGTTACTACCGTTAGAGAGTATAACAAGGCAATCAGCTGTTACTACCATCACAGAGAGTAACAAAGCAATCAGCTGTTACTACCGTTAGAGAGTATAACAAGGTCAGCTGTTACTACCATCACAGAGAGTATAACAATCAACTGGCTGTTACTACCATCATGCCGTATATAGCAACAACCTACAACAAAACACAATTGTTACCTGTAGACAAAAATACCCAGTGGGGGAAAGGCATCCCCATGTAGGCTTTTGTTCTTTTACAATAAGAAGAAAAAAAACCCAACAACTTTACATCGGTGTTTGACTCGACTCAAAAAAGTACGTCATTGTCTACGAGATAACTTATAATAACTTTCTAATTGTCTGAAAGTTATTTTTGATTGGCTAGAAAGATGCAATGCCACTTTGTCTATGTTTTTGATGTGTCCCGGGTGAGTGTGTGTGGGGCTATATTTTGGGATACTTTTGGCTATATTCTGGGATACACTTGGCTATATTCTGGGATACTTTTGGTTATATCCTGGGACATTTTTGGCTATATCCTGGGACAACACAAACAGACTTCTTAAAATATAACACAGTGCCATCTTTAAACACCTGTAATTAGCCCCTTAATAAAGAGTGTATCACCTGTAGCAAGATACTACACCTGGCCTTGTGTATATATATTGTTTACCTGAGTTATGTGGTTAGGTTGGTTTGGGTTAGGTTAGCTTAGCTTAGGTTAGGTTGGGTAATGGTAGGTTTGGTTTGACTTTGCTAGGTGAGGTTAGGTTAGGTTAGGAAATCTCTATAACTTACGATAAAACCGAAGTAAAAAATAATGTCGGAATTTGTATTATTTAATCGTAAGTGTTTTTCTATTTTAGTTAAGGAAGGAAAGAGTAAATTAACGTAGGATTCTCACCTTGAGGGAATTGTGTCAAAAGTCTCGTAAGATAATTTTTTCCCGTATTAGTAAAATAGGATAATGATTTTGATAATTATGACAAGAGTGGTGTAGGTGTATGGTAGAGTGGTGTAGGTGTATGGTAGAGTGGTGTAGGTGTATGGCAGAGTGGTGTAGGTGTATGGTAGAGTGGTGTAGGTGTATGGCAGAGTGGTGTAGGTGTATGGCAGAGTGGTGTAGGTGTATGGCAGAGTGGTGTAGGTGTATGGTAGAGGGTGTAGGTGTATGGCAGAGTGGTGTGTAGGTGTATGGTAGAGTGGTGTAGGTGTATGGGGAGGGTGTAGGTGTATGGTAGAGTGGTGTAGGTGTATGTAGAGGTGGTGTAGGTGTATGGCAGAGTGGTGTAGGCATGGTAGAGTGGTAGGTGTATGGTAGAGGGTAGGTGTATGGTAGAGTGGTGTAGGTGTATGGTAGATGGGTAGGGTATGGTAGAGTGGTGTAGGTGTGGTAGAGTGGTGTGTATGGTAGAGTGGTGTAGTGTATGGTAGAGGTGTAGGTGTATGGTAGAGTGTGGTGTAGGTGTAGAGTGGTGTAGGTGTATGGTGGAGGGTGTAGGTGTATGGCAGAGGGTGTAGGTGGGCAGAGTGGTGTAGGTGTATGGTAGAGTGGGTGTAGGTGTATGTAGAGTGGTGTAGGTGTATGGTAGGAGGTGTAGAGTGGTGTAGGTGTATGCAGATGGGTGTAGGTGTATGTAGAGTGGTGCAGGTGCATGGTAGAGTGGGTGTAGGTGCATGTAGAGTGGTAGGTGTATGTAGAGTGGGTGTAGGTGTGGGCAGAGTGGGTGTAGGTGTATGGTAGAGTGGGTGTAGGTGTATGGTAGAGTGGTGTAGGTGCATGGCAGAGTGGTGTAGGTGCATGGCAGAGTGGTGGTGTATGGCAGAGTGGCAGGTGTATGGCAGAGTGTGTAGGTGTATGGTAGAGTGGTGTAGGTGTATGGTAGAGTGGTGTGTATGGTAGAGGGTGCAGGTGTATGGTGGGAGTGGTGTCAGAGTGGGTGTAGGTGTATGGTAGAGTGGTGGTGTGGTGGCAGAGTGGTGTAGGTGTATGGTAGAGTGGTAGTATGGCAGAGTGGTAGGTGTGGCAGAGTGGTGTAGGTGTGTATGGTGAGTGGGTGTAGGTGTATGGTAGAGTGGTGTAGGTGTATGGCAGAGTGGTGGTGTGTATGGCAGAGGATGTAGGTGCATGGTAGAGTGTAGGTGCATGGTAGAGTGGTGTAGGTGTATGGTAGAGTGGTGTAGGTGCATGGTAGAGTGTAGGTGGCTGGCAGAGGGTGTAGGTGTATGGCAGAGTGGTAGGTGCATGGCAGAGTGGGTGTAGGGGTGCATGGCAGAGTGGTGTGAGGTGTATGGCAGAGTGGTGTGAGGTGTATGGTAGAGTGGTGTAGGTATGCAGAGTGGGTGTAGGTGTATGGCAGAGTGGGTGTAGGTGTATGGCAGAGTGGTGTAGGGTGTATGGTGAGTGTGTATGGTAGAGGTGTGGTGGGTAGAGTGGGTGTGGCAGGAGTGTAGGTGCATGGTAGAGTGGTGTAGGTGTATGGCAGAGTGGTGTAGGTGTATGAGAGTGGTGTAGGTGTATGGTAGAGTGGATGTGTGTAGGTGTAGAGTGGTGTAGGTATGGCAGAGTGGTGTGTGTATGGCAGATGGGTGGTGTATGGTAGAGTGGTGTAGGTGTATGGCAGAGTGGTGTAGGTGTATGGTAGAGTGGTGTAGGTGTATGGTAGAGTGGGTGTAGGTGTATGGCAGAGTGGTGTAGGTGTATGCAGAGGGTGTAGGTGTATGGTAGAGTGGTGTAGGTGTGTAGGAGTGATGTAGGTGTATGGTAGAGTGGGGTGTATGGTAGAGTGGTGTAGGTGTATGGCAGAGTGATGTAGGTGTATGGTAGAGTGGTGTAGGTGTATGGTGAGAGTGGTAGAGTGGTGTAGGTGTATGGCAGAGTGGTGTGTATGGCAGAGTGGTGTAGGGTGTATGGTAGAGTGGTGTAGGTGTATGGTAGAGTGGTGTAGGTGCATGGTAGAGTGGTGTAGGTGTATGGTAGAGTGGTGTAGGTGTATGGTAGAGTGATGTGTGGTATGCAGAGTGGTGTAGGTGTATGGCAGAGTGTAGGTGTATGGTAGAGTGGGTGTAGGTGTATGGCAGAGTGGTGTAGGTGCATCAGAGTGGTGTAGGTGTATGGTGAGAGTGTGGGTAGGGTGATGGTAGAGTGGTGGGGGTATGGAGTGAGGTGGTGTGTGTGCAGAGTGGTGTAGGTGTATGGTGAGTGGTGTATGGGAGTGGTGTAGGTATGGCAGAGGGTAGGTGTATGTAGAGGGTGTAGGTATGGTGGAGGGTGTAGGTGTATGGCAGAGTGGTGTAGGTGTATGTGGAGTGGGTGTAGGTGATGGTAGAGTGGTGTGTGTATGTAGAGTGGTGTGGGTGTATGGCAGAGTGGTGTAGGTGCATGGTAGAGAGGGTAGGTGTATGGTAGAGTGGTGTAGGTGTATGGTAGGAGTGGTGTAGTGTATGTTGAGTGATGGTGTATGGCAGAGTGGTGTAGGTGTATGGTAGAGTGGTGTAGGTGTATGGTAGAGCAGAGGTGTATGGTAGAGTGGTGGTGTATGGCGTGAGTGGGTGTAGGTGTATGGCAGAGTGGTGTAGGTGTATGGCAGAGTGGTGTGAGGTGTATGGTGAGTGGTGTAGGGTGTATGGTAGAGTGGTGTGGGTGTGGTGGGGTGGTGTGTGGTGGGGTGGTGTGGGTGTGTGGTGGAGTGGTGTGGGTGTGGTGGGGTGGTGTGGGTGTGTGGGGTGGTGTGGGTGTGGTGGGGTGGTGTGGGTGTGGCAGGTGGTGTGGGTGTGGTGGGGTGGTGTGGGTGTGTGGTGGGGTGGTGTGGGTGGTGGGGTGGTGTGGGTGTGTGGTAGAGTGGTGTGGGTGTGTGGTGGTGGTGTGGGTGTGTGGTGGAGGTGGTTGGGTGTGTGGCAGGGGGTGTAGGTGTATGGCAGAGTGGTGTGGGTGTGAGTAGGTGGTGTGTATGGTGGGGTGGTGTGGGTGTGGTGGGTGTGTGGGTGTGGCAGGTGTGGGTGTGTTGGGGTGGTGTGGGTGTGTGGTGGGGTGGTGTGGGTGTGTGGGTGGTGTGGGTGTGTGGGTGGTGTGGGTGTATGGTGGGGTGGTGTGGGTGTGTGAGTGGTGTGGGTGTGTGGTGGGTGGTGTGGGTGTGTGAGTGGTGTGTGTGGTGAGTGGTGTGGGTGTGTGGCGGGTGGTTGGTGTATGGCAGAGTGGTGTAGGTGTATGGCAGAGTGGTGTGGGTGTATGGTAGAGTGGTGTGGGTGTGTGTTGGGGAGTGGTGTGGGTGTGGTAGAGTGGTGTGGGTGTATGGCAGGTGTGGAGGTTATGGTGAGTGGTGTGGGTGTGTGAGTGGTGTGGGTGTGTGGAGTGGTGTGGGTGTGGTGGGGTGGTGTGGGTGTGTGGTGGGGTGGTGGGTTTGTGGTGGGGAGTGGTGTGGGTGTGTGGTGGGGTGGTGTGTGTGTGGCAGAGTGTGGGTGTATGGTAGAGTGGTGTGGGTGTATGGTAGGTGGTGTGGGTGTGGTGGGGTGGTGTGGGTGTGTGGGGTGGTGTGGGTGTGGCAGGTGGTGTGGGTGTGTGGCAGGTGGTGTGGGTGTATGGTGGGTGGTGTGGGTGTGTGGTGGGGTGGTGTGGGTGTGTGGTGGGTGGTGTGGGTGTGGTGGAGTGGTGTGGGTGTGTGGCAGGTGGTGTGGGTGTGTGGTGTGGGTGTGTGGTGGGGTGGTGTGGGTGTGTGGTGAGTGGTGTGGGTGTATGGTAGAGTGGTGTGGGTGTATGGTAGAGTGGTGTAGGTGTATGGTAGGTGGTGTGGGTGTGGTAGAGTGGTGTGGGTGTGGTGGGGTGGTGTGGGTGTGGTGGGGTGGTGTGGGTGTGTGTGGGGTGGTTGGGTGTGGGTGGTGTGGGTGTGGGGTGGTGTGGGTGTGGGGTGGTTGTGGGTGTGGTGTGGGTGTGTGGTGGGGTGGTTGGGTGTGGTGGGTGGTGTGGGTGTGTGGTGGGGTGGTGTGGGTGTGTGGGGTGGTGTGGGTGTGTGGCGGGGTGTGGGTGTGGTGGGTGTGGGTGTGGCAGGTGGTGTGGGTGTGTATGTGGTGGTGTGGGTGTGTGGTGGGTGGTGTGGGTGTGGTGGTGGTGTGGGTGTTGTGGTGGTTGTGGGTGGTGGGGTGTGTGGGTGTGTGAGTGTGTGTGTGGTGGGGTGTGTGGTGGGTGGTGTAGGTGTATGGTGGGTGGTGTAGGTGTTGCGTGGTTTTGGACTGTCAGTTTTGACCCGTGAGTCAGTAGGGTACATTCTTACTTACTCAATTAGGAAGAAAATTAACTTCAAAACTTTACAGACTCTTGGCCAGGTTAATGAGAGGTGTGGTGGGAGGGAGAGAGGAGGGACCTTCACCCCCTCTCCTCATCTTATCCCCTCCCTACAAGCTTAACCTCTGTAGACGAGTTTTTATCCGGTAATGGGAAACAGCTTCGTGTACAGGATGGTAAATGGGGGAGCTATACAGGACATTAAATGGTGTTGTTCAGGCAGCAGTCCTCCCCACCACCATCACACACCATTACAACCACACACCCCTGATGATCCCAGGTTGCTGTTTTAAGCTTGGTGATCATACAGTTTCATGTTTCTTCTCATCGTCTGGTGTTGACGGGGTGAGCTTCAAGACGGTGTTTCCTGCCGTCATGGGAAACAGCGGGGCTTTGTGAGGCGTTAGATAATTTAAATGTCTCTGTCAGTGCATCACCGTCCTACTTCCACCTCTACCCTCTCCCTCCTCTACCCTCTACCCTCCCTCTACCCTACCCCTCCCTCCTCTACCCTCTTTACCCTCCCTCCCGAGTGGTGGTTTAAAACAGCCGCTGGTAAGTATTTATAAGGACACGGGAGGCTTAAATGTCCACTGCTCGCACTATTAAACACCGCCACTGCTGGTAGAAGGCGAGCAAAGGTTCGCCTGGCGTATTGCTGGGGTAGAAGGGAGTACCAGGCGTTAATTATGTGAGTTGGTGAATGTTCGTCTGGCGTTGTTTCTTGTGTATGTACAGGTACTGGGGCGTTGAGAAGGAGGGGGACGCCAGGCGGTGTTGGTTGCTCGTGCTGGCGCTGTATTTATGGTAGAGGGACCTTAACAAACTCATCCGCTGAAGGTAAATTGGTTGTGTTCACCAGGGGGGTCCACCCTCTGCACCACCTCTCTTCTA
>NW_024740202.1:1651131-1653631 GCF_018991925.1 Homarus americanus | reverse complement strand
CCTTTTAAAATGGTCTCATCCTCCTGACAATTAGGCTATTGGTCTTCAAGCCTTCCATTTCGACCAATCATAACACGACTTGATATAAAGATGATCAGCCATAGGTTAAAAAAATCCAATCAAGGTTCCTGATTTTAATTAGCCTTGACGTCACACTCACACACCAGACTGGTTACATATATACAGGTATGTTAAGTGGAGGCTGTATGTACCTGTATATGTGTGTGTGTGTGAGTTACCTGTGTGTACCTGTGCGTATGTGTCTTAGTTACTTTTGTGTGTGTGAGTTACCTGTGTGTATCTGTGTGAGTGCGTGAGTTACCTGTGTGTACCTGTGCGTATGTGTCTTAGTTACTTTGTGTGTGTGAGTTACCTGTGTGTATTCGTGTGAGTGCGTGTGTGTGTGAGTCCGTGTGTGTGTGTGTGTGTGTGAGTTACCTGTGTGAGTGTGTGTGTGAGTTACTTGTGTGAGTGTTTATGGTGGTGTTACTGCCTTGATCTGATTGCCATCTTCACTCCACGTGTTCTGAGTGTCCCTGGCAACCAAGGTGGATAGTGGTGGTAGTGGTCCAAGCAAGGGTCTAGGTGGTGGGTGTGTGGTGTGGTAGTTCGTGAGTGGTGAATGGTAGGTGGTGATGGAGTGGTGGAGAGAGATGTGGTGATGGTGATTGTTGACGGTAGAAGGATAAATACTATAGTGGTTGTGATGGAGGAAGGGGTGATAGTGGTGCTGATGGTGGTGATAGTGGTGGTAGTAAAAGATGATGATGATGGTAGTGATAAATGGAGGATTATGGTAATGGTGGTAGGTGGTAGAGGAAGCAGATAGTTATAGGTAGTGAGGGGTGGGCGTAGTGGTGGTAGGGTTATTGAGGTCAAGAGTGAAAAAAGGGGAGTAGTGGTAGTGGACTGGTGGTGGTGGTGGTGGTGGGTGATATAGAATGAGGGAGGGTTGTGGTGGTGATGGTGGTGATGTTGAGGATTGTGGTAGTGGTGACTGTGAGGTAAAATAGTTGTAGTGGAGGTAAGTTGTAACAAGTGATGATGATGTTGGTATTGTAAGGGATGGTTGTTGTGGTAAGGTTGTGGTGAAGGTGCGGGGGAGAATGGTTCTGCGGTGGTATTGGGGGATTGTGGTAGTATTGACTGGTGGTAGTGGTTGTTGTGGATGAGAAGTGTGGTGGTGGTGGTGATGGTGATGGTGGTAGAGGAACGGGCTTATGGTGATGACATTTGTGGTTTTGGAGAGATGAGTGGTAGTTGTGGTTGTGAGGGAGGGTGGTAGTGGTGGGGTGGTAGTGGTGGTGGCAGTGAGGTAGGGTGGTGGCGGCAGCTGGTGGGGCACGGTGCCAGGAGACGGTGGTGCCACACTGCCCAGACAACAACATAACAGTGCCCTGGAGGAAGGTGTTAGCCTACTAGGACATGATGTGGAGGACCCCCCTGCCACAGTGCTCCGGTCCTTCGGCGTCCTGCAGGATACACAACACAGGTACTCGTGTGTCCTTGTGGCAGAACCAGAAGATGGTGGCACCTCAAGCTCGGGATTTTGGCAGCGGTGGGTGCCAACTCCCCCGTGCCCCGCGCCCTGCTCCCCCACTGTGCCCACGCGCCCCCCGCCTTCCCCTGCGCTCCCCTACAGCACCTGGACGAGTGCCAGAGGCGCCGCAGGTGAGGCGAGGCAGCCACTACCCACGCCCGGCGCCGCGCCCTCCCTCCTCACCTCACTCCGTGTCTCCACACCACGTCGTGACCCTGACGACGACCACGTAGCACCACGTCCTCACCAACACGTAGCACACGTCCTCACCAACACGTAGCACCACGTCCTCACCAACACGTAGCACCACGCCCTCCACCAACACGTAGCACCACGTTCACCAACACGTAGCACCACTCCTCACCAACACGTAGCACCACGTCCTCACCAACACGTAGCACCACGTCCTCACCAACACGTAGCACCACGTCTCACCAACACGTAGCACCACGTTCTCACCAACACGTAGCACCACGTCTTCACCAACACGTAGCACCACGTCCTCACCAACACAGCACCACGTCCTCACCAACACGCAGCACCACGTCCTCACCAACACGTAGCACCACTCACCAACACGTAGCACCACGTCTTCACCAACACGTAGCACCACGTTCTCACCAACACGTAGCACCACGTTCACCAAACCACCCGTCTCACAACAGCACCACGTCCTCACCAACACGTAGCACCACGTCTCACCAACACGTAGCACCACGTCTTCACCAAGACGTAGCACCACGTCCTCACCAACACGTAGCACCACGTCCTCACCAACACGTAGCACCACGTCTCACCAACACGTAGCACCATCCTCCCCATGCACACGTTCTCACCAACACGTAGCACCACGTCTTCACCAACACGTAGCACCACGTTCTCACCAACACGTAGCACCACGTTCTCACCAAGACGTAGCACCACGTCCTCACCAACACGTAGCACCACGTCCTCACCAAC
>NW_024740202.1:1571131-1646131 GCF_018991925.1 Homarus americanus | reverse complement strand
GCCCGTCATACCAGTTAGTTTAAACCCAAAACAATTTAAACCTAACCTAACCTAACATAACCTAACCCCTAACCCAACCTAACCTAACCTAACCTAACCCAACCTAACCTAACCTAACCTAACCCACAGTACTGAGTCAGAAGAACACTGGATGACATCATAGCGGCCAAAAACCCACCAGGAAACACGTCAAACCCTGAAACGCGTGGATTTTTCCTCTCTTACGTTCACACACACACACACACACACACACACACACACACACACACACACAGGGGAATATATAACCATGGTGTCATACAGTGTTGCTACCTCACTCACTTAGGGGGAAAAATGGGAATGTTGCCTGCTGATGTTGCCTGCTGATGTTGCCTGCTGATGTTGCCTGTGGATGTTGCCTGCTGATGTTGCCTGTGGATGTTGCCTGCTGATGTTGCCTGTGGATGTTGCCTGCTGATGTTACCTGCGGACGTTGCCTGCGTACGTTGCCTGCTGACGTTACAAATGCGTACGTTCTTACCTGCGGACTTTACCTGCGGACGTTCTTACCTGCGGGCGTTACCTGCGGACGTTCTTACCTGCGAACGTTCTTACCTGCGGACGTTACCTGCGAACGTTCTTACCTGCGGACGTTCTTACCTGCGGACGTTACCTGCGGACGTTACCTGCGGACGTTCTTACCTGCGGACCAACACGTTTTTAGTATTTATATTGTAAAGAATATTTTTGGCGATATTATTTACATACAAAAAAAATATTAATACCAAGAATTATAATATTTATCTGTAGTCCTAATGCGGTAAATATCAACGGGAATATTGATGCTTGAAACGTTATTTAACTGAGAAATATTCCATACCAAAGATTAAGACATTAATTTTTATACCGATTAAATGGTCAAATATTATCAGTATTCCTCATGTTGTTAATATACCTAATTAATATTTTCTTCCCTAATTAAATGGGAAGATATTTTAGTAATATTCGAGGGTAAATGATAATATTTCCCTCTATGTAATACTTATATATACAGGTGAGTGTATTTCAGGTCATGGGCCTTTTAAAGTATTATCTCCGTGTTCCATTAATGATTTTTACCTGTGTGTTATATATTGTTTATGTTAATTGTTTGTTTGTTTGTTTGTGAGGTTGTGGTTGTAGTGTTGTTGTTAAGATGTGTGTTTGTTTGTTTGGGAAATGTACATAAAAAATTACATAATGGCGAAATTCCTACAAACGAAGAGACAGACAGACGGACAGACGGACGGACAGACAGACAGACAGACAGACGGACAGACGGACAGACAGACAGACAGACAGACAGACGGACAGACAGACAGACAGACAGACAGACGGACAGACAGACAGACAAACAGACAGACAGACAGACGAACCGAACATACAGACAGACAGACGAACGAACAGACAGAACAGACGAACAGACAGACGGACGGACAGACGAATGAACAGACGGACAGACGGACAGACGAACAGACGGACGGACGGACAGACGAACGAACAGACAGACGGACGGACCAGACAGATAGACAGACGGACAGACAGACAGACAGACAGACAGACA
This sequence comes from Homarus americanus, assembly GCF_018991925.1. Taxonomy (NCBI): domain Eukaryota; kingdom Metazoa; phylum Arthropoda; class Malacostraca; order Decapoda; family Nephropidae; genus Homarus; species Homarus americanus. The sequence goes on along the minus strand of NW_024740202.1, from coordinate 1,644,549 downwards.
GACAGACAGACAGACAGACAGACAGACAGGTAAGGTAAGGTAAGGTAAAGAAGGAAGAAGGATCGTTCGTCTGGCGTAGTAGATTAAGCTAAAGTGTTTCAGAGTTGAGAGGGTATCGCCAGACGTTGTTTGATTGCTCGTACTGGCGTTGTTGTATGGTAAACCTGAAAATATCCCTTACACATGGAAGGCATTGTCAGTCAGGTCAGGATAGGCTGACGTTGAGGGTAAATACAAAGGACTTGGGGCATTTGACGTCAGCTGCTCTATAACTTGGGGCATTTGACGTCAGCTGCTCTATAACTTGGGGCATTTGACGTCAGCTGTTCTATAACTTGGGGCATTTGACGTCAGCTGTTCTATAACTTGGGGCATTTGACGTCAGCTGCTCTCTATAACTTGGGGCATTTGACGTCAGCTGCTCTATAACTTGGGGCATTTGACGTCAGCTGCTCTATAACTTGGGGCATTTGACGTCAGCTGTTCTATAACCTTGGGGCATTTGACGTCAGCTGTTCTATAACTTGGGCATTTGACGTCAGCTGTTCTATAACTTGGGGCATTTGACGTCAGCTGTTCTATAACTTCTGGGGGCATTTGACGTCAGCTGTTCTATAACTTGGGGCATTTGACGTCAGCTGTTCTATAACTGGGCATTTGACGTCAGCTGTTCTATAACCTTGGGGCATTTGACGTCAGCTGTTCTATAACGGGGCATTGACGTCAGCTGTTCTATAACTTGGGGCATTTGACGTCAGCTGTTCTATAATTTGGCATTTGACGTCAGCTAACAGTAATTTAGGGCATTTGACGTCAGCTGTTCTATAACCTGGGGCATTTGACGTCAGCTGTTTATAACGTCAGTCACTGTTTAACCTGACGTCAGCCACTGTATAAATCTTGACGTCGTATTACAGACTTGGAACATTTGACGCCACTGTCAGACTTATACACTTGACGTCAGCCACTGTCAAACTTGGCACACTGACGTCAGCCATTGTCAGATTAGCACACTTAACGTCAGCCTCTAAGACATTGTCTGTGTGGGGACACACAGCAGCTCCACGTGTTTTTTTTTCATGTCTAATAATTTTAGTGTATAAACTCTTCTCGTATAAAGTCATATGTATGTGTGTGTGTGTATGTGTATGTATGTGTGTGTGTGTGTGTGTTATTCATGATCTAGAAAAGGTGTACAAGTTTATTTAGGCGCCAGAACGGTTGTTTACTGTGTGCTCTGTGTAGGTGAGCTGCCAACACACACACACACACACACACACACACACACACACACACACACACACATCATACACACATACACACACATGTATACACCACATATACACACAGTACCATCACACACACACACCACACACATGTATACACCACATATACACACATCAGCTCACACACACACACACACATGTATACACCACATATACACACTGCATACCAACACATAACACACACACACACACACATGTATACATCACACATACACTCAGCAGCAATCATCACACACACATGTATACACACACATACACTCACATACACCAACACATATACACACATATACACACAGCATCACACACACACACACACACACACGGCCAAGACATAAATCAGTGGTGATCGCAGGTGTTGTGTCAACCAAGTCTCTTATTGTTCCTTCTGCTGACTCAACCAACTTTTGCATCGTTCTACACACTCACACACCCACCACTACCACCACTAGCCTCTACCATCACCACCACACACACCACCACCACCATCACCACCACCACCACCACCACCACCACACCACCACCACACACCACCACCACCACCACCACCACTCACCACCCACCTTTCACCACCACCATCACCCTGATCACACACACCCCACCCGGACTTAGTGATGCACTTACTCGAGGTGAGGTATTTAGGTGAAGCTCTGTTGAAGTATTTAAGTGAAGCTGTATTGAAACTCTTGATGCATTTAGGACTTTAGGTGAAGCTCTTTTGAAGCATTTAGATGAAGCTGTTGAAGCTAAGTAGATGTTATATTAATTGAAGGTTTTAAGTGAAACATTTAATAAAAGCATTTTGACCATAGAGTTAAATTAGGAGCATGGTATATTATGGTGAGTCAGTTATCTAAAATAATTATATATTAAGGTGAGGTATCTAGGTGAGGTATCTTGCAAGTGAGGTATTAATGAGGTATTTAGGTGACACTCAGGTATTGCTCAGGTGACATAGGTGAAAGGTAGTGGTGCTCTATAGAAACATTCAGGTGAGTTATTCAGGCACCACTATACAATCACCATACTACCATCTCAAACCACAATTACCATACTACCATCTCAACCACCACCATCTCAACTCACCATCATAAACCACAACCATCACAAACCAAAACTACCACTATCTCAATCTAACACCACCACCACCTCAACCACAAATCACCACAATTACTTCATACCCTGAGAATAAAGTCATCACCTGGTCAGTAATCACCTTAATTATTATCCTTATGAGAGTAAATTAATACTAATGGGGTAATTAATGGTGCCAGTTTGATAATTGAAATGATGCAAAGCCTCGTAATTGGGGGGCTGGGAGGGGGAGGTCATCAGTCAGAATACAGTCAAGGAAAGGGGAAGGAGGTGGTCATCATTTAAAGGGGAAGGGGCAGGTCATCAGTCAAAGGGGAAGGGGCATCAGTCAAAGGGGAAGGAGGTGTCATCATTTAAAGGAGGGAGGGAGGTCATCAGTCAAAGGGGAAGGGGCAGGTCATCATCAAAGGCAGGTCATCAACAAAGGGAAGGGGGGCAACAAGGGAAGGAAGGTCATCATTAGTGAGGTGAGTCATCAGTCAAGGGGAAGGGGCAGGTCATCAGTCAAAGGGGAAGGCACAGTCAAAGGGGAAGGAGGCAGGTCATCATTCAAGGGGGAAAGGGAGGTCATAATAGTCAAAGGGGTATTAATTATTATTATCTAAATTTATGGTTTGAACTCACCTGTGTCTGTGTTGGATTTGCCCCATTATGTGTGTGTGTACCTGTAGGTGTGTGTGTGTGTGTGTGTGTGTGTGTGTGTGTGTGTGTGTGTGTGTGTGTGTGTGTGTGTGTGTGTGTGTGTGTGTGTGTGTGTGTGTAGGTTAATACAATCATGCGGGCCTACAACCACTAAGACCCAATATGATAGGACCTACCTGGGGAACTTTGGTTGTGGGAGGAGAGAGGGGGAGGGGTGAGGTAGAGGTAGAAGAGCCTCAGGACCCATGGACTCAAGAGGCTACATGACCTCGCTGTGGTGTCCTGAACGAAGAGAAAAAAATGAGTGTTAGTCTCAGTTTAGAGATCTAAGGTAAGTCTACACTGCAACGTGAGCTTCATTAAGTGTTTCTCACCTTGAGAGGCCCGGGCGTGAGGGAGATAATGGTAGAAGACCTTGGCACGGTTAGTGTGTGTGTGTGTGTGTGTGTGTGTGTGTGTGTGTGTGTGTGTGTGTGTGTGTGTGTGTGTGTGTGTCAGTATATTATTTTGCGTGTGTTGAGTTTCTTACCTGATCATTATATTAAACAAAAAGGTAAATGAGCTATATGATTTTTACCGATATGACGTCACGACTCACCTAGCATCCAGCAACCAATCATCTTCATTGACTCGAAAACTGTTGCTAAGGTAACCAAAAGTGGGCGGGGCTTAATGGATGGTTTAATTACCACCTGCAATCACAACATCTACCTTAATTAGGGTCTTTCTCGCCGCTCGGTGATTGGTTCGTCGACAGCAGTTCTAATTGGCTATCCTAGAAGTGTAGTCAGTGGTTTACTTAACAATTAGCCTGATTATTTAATTACTTCACTATCGTAACTTTATAACTTTACTTTTATTCCGAGTTACATAAGTGTGTTTGTCGGTTACGTACGTGTGTTTGTTCCGAGTTACGTACGTGCGTTTGTTCCGAGTTACATAAGTGTGTTTGTTCCGAGTTACTTGAGTGTGTTTGTTCCGAGTTACGTACGTGCGTTTGTTCCGAGTTACGTACGTGCGTTTGTTCCGAGTTACATAAGTGTGTTTGTTCCGAGTTACATAAGTGTGTTTGTTCCGAGTTACTTGAGTGTGTTTGTTCCGAGTTACATAAGTGTGTTTTTTGTTCTTGAGTGTTTCTGAGTTACGACGTCGTTGTTCCGAGTTACGTGTTGTCTTGAGTTACATAAGTGTGTTTGTTCCGAGTTACTTGAGTGCGTTTTGTTCCGAGTTACGTACGTGCGTTCCTGAGTTACATAAGTGTGTTTGTTCCGAGTTACTTGAGTGTGTTTGTTCCGAGTTACTTGAGTGTGTTTGTTCCGAGTTACATAAGTGTGTTTGTTCCGAGTTACTTGAGTGTGTTTGTTCCGAGTTACTTGAGTGTGTTTGTTCCGAGTTACATAAGTGTGTTTGTTCCGAGTTATTTAATATATAAATTAATTGTCCTCATCCATTGTACTGTAAAACGTGACCAATTTCCTCGTATTAGTGTTTGTTTTTTCTTGTGTGTGTGTGTGTTTGTTCATGTACGTCTTTATTCATGTATGTGTTTGTTCCTTGTGAGTGTTTCTTCATCCACTCATTGGTTCATCCACTCACCCACTCACCCACCAGTTACCTGACCTCATCCACTCACAAGGCTCAGGTGGAGTCAGTTCATTTATCACAATTATCAGTAATTATGATTTTACTCTCTTACTTAACTCGTGGGCCTAACAACCTCAAGTCCTGTTTCTCTCTTGTTTGGTTCTGTTCTTGTTGGTTCTGTTCTTCTTTTTGGTCCTGTTTTTTGTCTGTTCTTTCTGGTTTGGTATGATGTCCTTGTTTTTGTTTGTTCATGTTTTGTTTCTACTTGTTTGGTCATGTCCTTATTTGTTTACGTTTGCTGGTGTTGTTGTTATGCATGTTGTTGTTGTTGTTGTTGATGTTTGTGGTTATTGTTGTGATTGTTGTTGTTGGGTGGTGGTGGTGGTGGTTGTTGTTGTTGGTGTTGTTGTTGTTGTTGTTGTTGTTGTTGGTGTGGTGGTGGTGTTGTTATTGTTGGTGGTGGTGGTGGTGGTGGTGGTGGTGTGGTGGTTGTGTGTTGGTGTTGTGTGGTGGTGGTGTGTTGTTATTGTTGTTATTGTGTGGTGGTGGTGGTGGTGGTGGGTTGTTGTTGTTGTTGTTGTTGTTGTGTGGTGTGGTGGTGGTGGTGTTTGTTGTTGGTGTGTGTGTGGTGTTGTGTGTGTGGTGGTGCTGTGTGGTGTGGTGTTGTGTGGTGGTGGTGGTGTGTTGTGTGGTGGTGGTGGTGTTGTGTGGTGGTGGTGGTGGTGGTGGTGGTGGGTGGTGGTGTGGGTGTGTTGTGGTGGTGGGGTGTGTGTGTGGTGGTGGTGGGTGTGGTGGTGGTGGTGTTGTGTGTGGTTGTGGTGGGTTGTGTGGTGGTGTGGTGTTGTGTGGTGGTGGTGGTGGTGGTGGTGGTGGGGGTGGTGGTTGTGTGTGGTGGGTGGTGGTGGTGGTGGTGGTGTTTTGTGGTGGTGTGTTGTTGGTGGTGGTGGTGGTGGTGGTGGTGTTGTGTGGTGGTGGTGGTGGTGGTGTGGTGGTGGTGGTGGTGTTTGTTGGTGTTGGGTGGGGTGGTGGTGGTGGTGGTGGTGGTGGTGTTGTGTGGTGGTGGTGGTGGTGGTGGTGTTGTGTGGTGGTAGTGGTGGTGGTGGTGGTGGTGGTGGTGGTGAAGGTGGTGTTGATGGTGGTGGTGAGTGGTGGTGGTGGTGGTGGTAGTGGTGTGGGTATCCTCGGCCGTTGTATGTTGTTCACCCAGAAATAATTACCTTGTTTTAATGAATTTAATTGTCGTGATGAAGGTGAGGTGTCAGGGCTAAATGTTCTCCAGAAACATGGCCACTGCAGGAGGAGGAGCGAACGTTCGTCTGGCGTAGATTCCAATGGTTTGTCATTGTGGGATGCGGAGAGGAATGCCAGGCGGTATTGATTGCCCATGCTGACGCTCTCTCTACGGCACGGGTCCATAAACTTGTCAATGCATGGTGATGGGAAACGGCAGGCGTTGTTGATTGCCCGTGCTGTTTTCACCACGAAACCAGGCATTATTGTAGCAACACCCCGTGCCCGTGTCGGAGTTGCCACTACGGGTCATGAGCACATCTTTGTTGGGAACGCCTGTCGCTGGAATGCTCTCACTGGTGTTGGTGTTGTTGTGTGATGGTTCTCCTGACTGGATATGATTATATGGTCCTAACAACCCCCCTCTAATTATTTAATTACGTAATTACCCCTATCACATAATATTGTTATGAAGTAAATAGAGAGACTGAAGTCCTGTAACAAGCTGTACTGTACTGCTGTGTACATGACACACACACACACACACACACACACAGATACACACACACACACACACACACACACTCATAGTTTAGATCTCCTACATATCTTACCTGGTATTAGGTATAGAGCTGCAAAGGTTGGTGTGTTAATTATCATACGCCCGTAAAGGACACCGCCTGGGAGGGGGGAGGGCGGGGGAGAGAGGAGGAGGTGGGCGGAGGTAACATATTTTGCACCAGCGCCAGTTCGCCGCGTCATCGGTGACGTCATAGCTAAATTACCTGGGCTTATCAGGCAGCCAATCAGCGTGTGCCTCTCATTCATTGATCAGGTGATATGATCGAGGAATCAGTTGGTAATGATACACACACACACACACACACACACACACACACACACACACACACACACACACTAGACCCGTGACACCTCCCTCCATATTAATTTACTCAGGTACCCTAACATGTGTACCTGGCAATGCACCTCAGTTCTTGATGTTAAAATGTTATTCGGAAAAATTTAAAGTTTTCATTTTATTTTATTTCCAAATTATATATTTTTCTTATCTTCGTGTACTGAGAAAGTAATTTTTTTTTAATATACAATAATTCGTTTGAGTTATTAATAGACGTTATTTTTCAGAGAGTGAGAGGGGGGAGTGAGTGAGTGAGTGAGTGAGTGAGTGAGTGAGTGAGTGAGTTTTCTTTTTATTCGTTTCATTCATAATCTATTGTTTTCATTTTCATTGGATTATTTAATTTTTAATTCGTGGTGTGTGTATATGACAGCTTGTTTTTATAAGCTACGGAACAAAACACACATCGCCACCACCTGCCACCTGCAGTCCCCCCACCCAACTCGCGCAGTCCGCCACTACAACAAAATTCAGTACCATGACCGATAGATATAAGAACAGCACCATCCCATCTATTGTTAAAATAATAAACAACTCCTGATTTATGTACTGTACAGCCCTGTAAATGTATTCAATGCATATTATATCATTATGTCTAAATCAAATGTAAGTGTATATCGCAAACTCTATTAATAAACCGTTTATTATTATTATTATTATTACGTATATAAGTAAGATGAGTGTGATTGAGTAATGTGAGGTATGAGTTAGGAGAGTGGCCTCATTAAGGTGAGTATGAGGTGAATATGAAGGGAGTATCAGGTGAATATGAGGTGAGTATGAGGCAAGGGGGTGACATAATGTACTCGTGTCCCGTCTCCATTTACCTTGGATCGTTTATAACCTTTAATTCGGACAAGATTTATACCTACACCTGCCGTTTACCTCTCATTAGCGGTAAAGGCTCCTGTGGATACGCCTTTCACCTCGTTACGTCCATCACTGCTACTACTACTATCTGTCAGGCTACTACTACTTTTTTTTTTTAAACTTGGTCTCCATCCTCCCCTTCGCCATACCTTCGCCGCCATTTTATTACCTTAAAATTAAATATCCTAATACATAAGTAGCTATCCTAGCTGTGTTGAGTTAGTTGAGCCACAGATCTATGCGGCATTCAGTGACTGTAGCCTCATAGTCAATATTTGCAACCGTTGTCGGCTTTGGAGCCGATGCTCTCGTTCCCCTGAGGCAGAGCAAAGCCGACCTAAGGAGAGAGAAGGACAGTCGACATCTCATCCAGGCTGTAACATAACTTCTGGGCTGCTGCTTCTGTTCAGAGATCACCTCCGTGAGTCTGGCGTAGAAACATCTTGCACTTGGGCCCATCCCACCAGAGGTTGTGAACGCTAGAGGAGTGAAGCTGCCTTGATCAACGTTCTGAATTCTCTCCCATTATGCCCTTATCTTGTCGTTCTCGTTCCTCCTGTGTGCAGCATCGAGAGCTAAGTTACCGTGACATGCGGCCATGGGATAAAAAATCCTGATGTCGAAGAAGACTTGCTGTTCCATCATCCAGAATCCTCGAGCACTGACGTCAACACGGGCTTCGTTGGATGTGTTTGAACTCCTGTGTTGGAAGATCTCACCATCCAATGGAAGGAGGGTCGGTTCTACCTTGACATCACGGCAGATTTCCTTCAACATATTTGCTGTGAGATCCCTTACTTCGTCATGTCTCATGCATATGAAGCCCCCTTTCTTGCACACCATGGTGTGATCGACGTCTTAGGAAGAGCCACACACGCATTGGGAGGGCAAACCTTCTACTGGCCAACCGTACCTTAGAGCATTGGCATCTGTAAATTCTTGTTTACTGAGACTGAAACCATTTGCCCTTATCGGTAACGTAGTTAACCAGTTCGAGGCGCCCACCTCCTGCGCTATAGCTACTTTTTTTCTTCAAATTCTCTGGTACTTGCAGCAACAGTTGCTGCAACTTATCACTTTGGCCGTGCTGTCGTTCTGTCGTAATGGACCTTCGAATCTTAATTACTTCACTGGTATCCACCTCCCCTGTTGCGTTTTGAGCTATTATGTGGTCCGTGAGGGCTGCCGTCAGCTTAACTGAGTTTTGATGTTCGGTGGCAGCAATCTCCTCTGGATTGGTCAGTCCCATTCCTCCCAGTTTCGGTGGTAGTGCAAGGAGTGATCTTTCTGCTGGGGTTAAGTGAAGGTGTTTCACTAATTTGGGAATGAAATTGACGCTGATAGCTTCTTCCAGAGGCTGGAGGAGGGGTCCTGTATCAGGGATAGTGTGCATCAGGTAGTTCCAGCGATGCTTGACTCCATGGGTGAATGCCGCAAAAGCTGCATGTGGCTCTGTTAGCAATCTCAGACAGAGCTTGGATTTCCCTAACCCACTCATTCATCTTTCCCGTTACGTACTCGGTCTTGAAGTCCGTCGTGTCGATTACTGCGCCTAGGTGTCTTTGGCCGTCCTTTGTTATTTTGACCTCACTTTCACCGAACACCTCCATTGCCCGTTCATAATGTTCTGGCTTCACAGTGAGGAAGGACTTGTTGGCGTTTGGGTGGTACCCTATTTGAGGACCTCGTGATGTTACCAGGTCCCACCACTTTTTGATGTCCTCCACTTTTCCTGCTCCTGTAAGGTCATCAGCGTACGCCACTTGCTTGACCTCAGTTGTTTCAAACTTTATTGTGTGTTGGAGCACGGATAGGCCTACTATTCCCCCTACTATCATCTGTTAAGCCACCACTACTACAACTACCAATATTATGACTACCATTACTATTATAGCCAATATTTATTACCACCACCACCACTACACTCACCATTTATTAACATCACCATTACAATCACCACTTATCACCACTATAACAAATACTATTACCACCACAACTCCCCCCAGCACTACACCACTACTACCACCATCACCACTCCCTCATCACCACTCTCACCACCACCTTGTGACAGATACCTTCATCATCAGTGTTACCTGCCCACTTGTGCCCCACGCAACTACTGTACAGGTGTGGCTGCCCTTTACGCTAATGAGAATACACCAGGTAGGTTCGGCAGACACCTGTAAAATGGGTATATTGGAAAGAGTTTTTCCCAGGTGATCAAATAATCATAACTAATTATTTGGGGTTAACTTTTCAATGGATCTATATCTAGGATGAGAGAATCACCCCGTAATTACCCTAGTGTACGGGGCGCTGTTTTCAATAATGTTCACGTTAGGAAAAAAAAAAAAAAGCTGATCTTCAGGTGTTTGCATGATATCTTGGAGAGGACAGGTGTGTGTGTGTGTTACTACTACTACTACTACTACTACTACTACTACTACTTTTTTTTTTTTTTTTTTTTTTTTTAACATTGACCTCCAGCCTCTAATAACACACCTTCGCCACCATTTATTTACCTTAATGGCTAACTACTACTACTACTACTACTTTTTTTTTTACCTCTGTGACGTCATCAACAACCACGCTTCGTTCCTGGGCTGTGATTGGTTGAATATGGCAATGGCTTTGTCCTTAACGACCTGACAGTGATGAATGATCCTTCTCGGGTGGTCACGTGAACTACCCTCGTTACATGTGTTAACTGGCAGTTACGTCAGGGGTAATTGTCGTAAGGTAATTAAGTCCTTAAGTATGATAATTAGCGTGAGGTGATTAGCATTGAGGGTAGTTAAGTGGGGTAATTACTATGAAGGTGGGTGATTAGGTGAGCTAATTAGTAATAGGAGTAATCAGGTGATGTCATTATTAGGAACATAATTAAGTGAGCTAATTAATGACGAAAGTGTTAAGTTGAGTAATTAGCGTGAGGTTTAGTGAGCTAATTACCAGGAAGGTATTTAAGTGGAGTAATTAATATTGACATACTTAAGTCAGGTAATTAATGTGACGAGTAATTAGAGGATAGATAGGTATTGGGGGTAGTTAGGTGAGGTAGTTAATGGAGATAGTTAGGAGGTAATTAGCGTGACGGTCCTCAGCAGAACACAACCTCTCATTTTTCGCTTCATCGGTGCCAGCTTCCGGAGGTGACGGAGGTGTGACAGGTGACGGTATGGGTGACGGGGAGGGGGTTGATGGTGACGTAGGTGTGACGGGTTGAGGTGACGTAGAGGTGACGACACGATATAGTCCAGAGGAGAGAGAGAGAGAGAGAGAGAAAGAGAGAGAGAGAGACGTAAGTAAAGGCTTGGTTACCTTGCCTGCAGCTTTACACCCTCACCTCCATCTTACTCACACCTCACACACCACCCTCACACCACCCTCACACCTTACACCACCCTCACACCACCCCTCACACACCTCACACCATCCTCACACCTCACACCACCCTCACACCTCACACCACCCTCACACCTCACCCTCACACCTCACCCTCACACCTCACCCTCACACCTTACAACATCCATCAACATAAGCGACTGAGGAAGAGAGATATAAAGTCTTTGATGCAAATTAAGTGTAATATGGTTGTTTACAAAAGCCACCTCATCTAGCCAACCTGTAAAGTGTTTGTGTTCGCAACCTCTGTTTATGAACCTTGGGAGGGGGGGGGGGGTATTTTTATCATCAAGACTCCGCTCAAGAAAGGTATATATATATCTTCAAAGGCATTTCTTTATCCTTCACATCTCTCGGTATATAATAGATATATACCGTATTGCATTTTTACAAGTCACTTACCGTAACGAGGGAAAGGTATGTTGATGGCTGGTATGCTCGGTAGGATTTGGTTGGTATGCTCGGTAGGATTTGGCTGGTATGCTCTGTAGGATTTGGCAGGTATGTTCGGTAGGATTTGGCAGGTATGCTCGGTAGGATTTGGTTGGTATGCTCGGTAGGATTTGGCTGTGAGTAATACTCGGTAGGATTTGGCAGGTATGCTCGGTAGGATTGCTTCTGTTATGCTCTGTAGGATTTGGCAGGTATGCTCGGTAGGATGGCCTGGTATGCTCTGTAGGTTGGCTGGGTATGCTCAGTAGGATTTGGCTGGTATGCTCTGTAGGGATTTGGTTGGTATGCTCAGTGGGATTTGGCTGGTATGCTCGGTAGGATTTGGCAGGTATGCTCGGTAGGATTGGCTGGTATGCTCTGTAGGATTTGGCAGGTATGCTCAGGCAGGATTTGGCTGGTATGCTCGGTAGGATTTGGCTGGTATGCTCTGTAGGATTTGGTTGGTATGCTCGGTAGGATTTGGCTGGTATGCTCGGTAGGATTTGGCAGGTATGCTCGTGGGATTTGGCTGGTATGCTCTCTGGGGATTTGGCAGGTATGCTCGGTAGGATTTGGTTGGTATGCTCGGTAGGATTTGGCTGGAAGGTATACTCGGTAGGATTTGGCAGTGCTCGGTAGGTTGGCTGGTATGCTCAGTGGGATTTGGCTGTGGTATGCTCGGTAGGATTTGGTTGGTATGCTCTGTAGGATTTGAGTTTATGCTCGGTAAGTTGGTTGGCGGGTATATCATTGGGATTTGGCTGGTATGCTCGGTAGGATTTGGTTGGTATGCTCGGTAGGATTTGGTATTGGTAATGCTCGGTAGGACTTGGATTTGGTATGCTCATTGGGATTTGGTTGGTATGCTCGGTAGGATTTGGCTGGTATGCTCGGTAGGATTTGGCTGGTATGCTCTGTAGGATTTGGCTGGTATGCTCGGTAGGATTTGGCTGGTATGCTCTGTAGGATTTGGCTGGTATGCTCGGTAGGATTTGGCTGGTATGCTCGGTAGGATTTGGTTGGTATGCTCGGTAGGATTTGGTTGGTATGCTCGGTAGGATTTGGCTGGTATGCTCGGTAGGATTTTATTTGAACCCATTTCCACTATAGGAGCGCCATTTTGTTATTTCATTTGGCTAATGTGTGATGATTTTATTCAGGTCAGAGGGTCACCTGTGCACAGAGGGTCAAGAGACTCGTCCAGGTAACTCAGGTGGAGGTCAAGAGTGTAGGTCATGTTGACGACTCCTGTAAATTGTGTCCTTCCTATTCTCCACCTTTATTCCTTTCCTTCACTCTCTTCCTTCTTCTTTCTCCTTCTCCTTATTTATCTTCCTCCTTTCTTCACTTCTCCCTTTTTTCTTCCCCATCCTCCCTCTTCTCTTCCTCCTTCCTTCTCTTCCTCTTTCTTTCTCTTCCTCCTTCCCTTCTTCATGTTCCCCCCAAGGGAAGAATGAAAAAAAATGAAGAAATCAGAATTTAATAAGAAGAATTAAATGCCCAAACACCCTCAGAGAACTTCACAACCCACGCGAGACCAGGGCAGAATGCACGCTGATTGGAGGATTTTCGCCATGACGTCATCTTGTGTTTTTAGTTAAAGTTAAGACGATAGGTCATCATAATAGGAAAAGGACCAATCATATTCAGAGGTTATGAAGGACGAGGACCAATCATCGTGCTTCATGCCCTCATACGCGTGGGATTGTTCAAGAGATCACGTTGTTTGGTCTCTCTCTCTCTCTCTCTCTCTCTCTCTCTCTCTCAATTATTGTAACACAACCAAACTGATTTATTAGAACGATAACACTGATAAAGAAGTAGTCATTGATAACGTGAACCCTTATTAAAAAAATTATTCCTCAAGCGGGAAGAACATTATCAGTCAAGTCATGAAAACAAACATTGAACAAACAAAAAAGCAAATAAACTGTATTTTTTTTGTATTATATAATAGTGGTTAGAATATAATACCCGTATGAATTGTGAGAAAATTTTGTAACTCTTGCAAACTGTAAATTGCTGTAATTGAAGATATAATTATATAATTACTGTAATACTGTAACTTAAAACATGTAATACCTCAGCTTAATATAGATCAATGTAAAAATACTGTAACTAAACTACATAATTATGAACTATACTGTAACCAAGAAACATATTACATCAACGTCACATATAGGTTAGGTTAGGTTAGATTAGGTTTGGTAAGGTTAGGTTAGGTTAGGTAAGGTTAGGTTAAGTTTGGTAAGGTTAGGTTAGGTAAGGTTAGGTTAGGTTTGGTGAGGTTAGGTTAGGTGGTGTAACTAAACTACACAATTGTAAACTGTTTATGTCCGGTTAGTGTGAAGATCATTGTACTGGTGTAGAGTGACCTGACCTGACCCAGTAGTGATGGTAAGTGACCCAGTCTGACCTGTGCTTCCCTCTGTTCCACCTCTACCTCTCTTCTTCCCTTCTGTGATTCACCGGTCGTTATCTTGCCATTTTCTTTCTTTTTTTCTTTCTTTCATAATTTTTCCTTCCTTCCTTCCTTCCTTCCTTCCTTCCTTCCTTCCTTCCTTCCTTCCTTCCTTTCTCCCTTCCTTCCTTCATTCCTTCATTCTTCCATTCCTCTTCCTTCCTTCCTTCCTTCCTTCCTTCCTTCATTCCTTCATTCTTCCATTCCTTTTCCTTCCTTCCTTCCTTCTTCCATTCCTCTTCCTTCCTTCATCCCTTTATACCTACTATCTACCCACTTCCTCTTCCCATTTTCTCTTCCTCCTTCCCCTCACACCCTTAAATCCTCCCCTTAATCCCCTACTTACCTCACCGCCCCTTAAAATCCCCCCCTTTCCCTCTCTTGGGATAATTATTTGTTTACATTAGTTGGGATAATCTCTCTCTCTCTCTCTCTCTCTCTCTCTCTCTCAAGGACAGGTCGTTCAATAATATACTCCAATGTTTCTATAACAGGAGTGTTGATATAGTTAGGGGTCTTGTAATTACCCGTGGGTCATCCTAATTAGCCAATCCACATCATTACTCACGAATTACAGTTGTGTAATTGAAATTATGCTTGTTAATAATGATATCAGAATTACAAGGTAGATACTGTAATTAACTTTGTTCATGTTATATTGGGTTTGAAATATAACGCTTTGTGTGTGTGTGTGTGTGTGTGTGTGTGTGTGTGTGTGTGTATGTGTGTGTGTGTGTGTGTGTGTATGTGTGTGTGTGTAATGCTGTATTGATATTGTACCAGGATACTGTACTATACTGAGTGGAGAGAGAGCAGAGAGAGAGAGAGAGAGGTAAAGGAAAGGAAGGAAATAGTTAGACGAGAGGAGGAAGCCAGTGAAGGGGAGGTGAGAGGGCGCCAGCTGTTAGGGAGGAGAGAGAGGGGGTGTGAGGCAGTGATGTAAGCTTAGGCGACTCCTTGTTGATAATTCTGTGATGGATTGAAGGAAGTGTGTGTGTGTGTGTGTGTGTGTGTGTGTGTGTGTGTGTTAAAGCCGGAAGTTAGTGTGGGTAATATCAGCACTTTACTTTAAATCTTGTGGTGTTGTAGGAGACGCAGAAAGAGACGCAAGATGAGGGAGACGCAGCAATTGACGCAAGATGAGGAGACGCAGCAATTGACGCAAGAGGAGGAGGAGGAGGAGGAGGCCGTAAGGGGGGTGTTGTTTGGTTAATATTTCCTCACGTCTTAGTTAAAGGCATGGTACTGTGTGTGTGTGTGTGTGTGTGTGTGTGTGTGTGTGTGTGTGTGTGTGTGTGTGTGTGTGTGGGACCGATTATCACCTGTAGGTCTTGTTGTTATGTATAAATAAATACTGAGTCAAGCCTGTGTAGTATTTATGTGGGAGGTGAGGGGAGGAGGGAGGAAGGGGGTGAGGTGGGAGGGAGGGAGGGAGGGAGGGGGAGGTGAGGGAGGTGAGGAGGAGGTGAGGAGGGGGGAGGAGAGGAGGGAGGGAAGGTGAGGGAGGGTGAGGAGGAAGAGGTGAGGGAGGTGAGGGAGGAAGGGGGGTGAGGGAGGGGGTGAGGGAGGAAGAGACACTGTGCTTTATTATTCAACTTGATATCAGTGTTATGTTCTTATCTTATGGGACACCACTACCACCACTACTACCACCACTACCACCACCACCACTACTACCACCACTACTACCACCACTACCCCCCATACTACTATTATTACTACCATCATCATTACCAGCATCATAACTACCACCACTTCCATTATTACTACTATTTCCGCTACCACCACCACCACAACCACCACCACCACCACCACCACCACCACCACCACCACCACCACCACCACCACCACCACCACCACCACCACCACCACCACCACCACCACCACCACCACCACCACCACCACCACCACCACCACCACCACCACCACCACCACTACTACCATTACCACCACCACCACCACCACCAACACCACTACTACCATTACCACCATCACCACCACTACCACCATTACCCCCACAGTGTATGGCTCACTATTTAAGAATGTCCTCCTTGACTTTTCGCTTTAATTTTTTCTTTAAGTAGCATCTGGGGCCAAAACACACACACACACACACACACACACACACACACACACACCCACACCCACACACACACACACACACACACACACACACACACACACACCAGCATGCCATCACCATTACATCACCCCCCCACCACCACATCACCACCTGAGGAATTCACATCACCAGAAAGTACAAATAAGACACACACACACATACCACTAGCAGGAACAGTAGTAACAGTAGCAGGAACAGTAGTAACAGTATCAGGAACAGCTGTAGTAGCAGGAACAGTAGTAGCAGGAGCAGGAACAGTAACAATAGGCAGCATCTGGTGAACATCAGTAGGGTTACCTCAGCCACCCTGACAGTAGCTCCCTCACCCTGGAGTACTGGAATGTATGGCACGCCTCCCTCCCTCACCTACCCCCCCCCCCCCTCCGTTACCCTCCTCCCACTATCCCCTCCTCCTCCTTCCTTCTTCCCTCCTTCCCTCCCTCTGTTCTTACTGTAGTCTTACACCCTTTTCATCATCTATCTTCCTTCAGCTTCCGTCCTTCCTTCCTTCCTTTCTTTCTTCCTTCCTTCCCCTTTTTCTTCTCATTATCCTCTACACCGTTTTTCTTACTCCTCCGTTCCACCTCATTTTCTCTTCCTTCGTACTCTCTCTCTCTCTCTCTCTCTCTCTCTCTCTCTCTCTCTCTCTCTCTCTCTCTCTCTCTCTCTCTCCCCTATTTTCTATCTTTTTCCTCTTTATATTACCTGCTCCTCAATGTCCTTCCCTCCATTATCATATAACCTCCACCTCACCCTCCCCCCTCACCCCTCCCCCTCCCCCTCCCCCACCACCCCTCCCCTCCCCCTCACCCCCCCCCTCTTTATTAGTCTCAGTCAGAGAATAGATTATGTGACGCATGTGGGGGGTGACGTGTGGGGGGGTGACATGTGAGGGGGTGACGTGCTGGTTTGTTGATAGTGTTTCAGTTCTTTCCCCCCTCCCCCCCTCCCCCCCATTACCCCTCACTTCTCTCACCTCCGTCATTCTCTCCCCCCCTCCTTTTCCCCTTCCCATACCCTCTCTATCAGCCCTTTTCCCTTTCCTGTCCTACCTCCCTTCCCTACCTTCTTCTCCCCCCCCTTCCCCTTCCCCTGTGGTCCCATGGTCACGTTCGTTCTCATCCTCTTCCTCCTGTTCCCACTTCCTTTCTTGTTGTCTCTTAGTCTTTATTGGTGCCACTTCCTCCTTCCATACAGGTCTCCCCTTAACGTCCTATTGAGAGAGAGAGAGAGAGAGAGAGAGAGAGAGAGAGAGAGAGAGAGTCCATTAACCCTTACATTATCCATGGTCAATACCGTAGGAGCATTAACCCTTCAATTTTATAATCATTTTTAACCAAGTCCAGTTTGGGGATTTGATTTCATTCTTGATTTTATTAACATGGGAAGTTTATACATATACATAATTTATATAAGACTTTATTTATATGGGAAGTTTATATATATACATTTTTAATTATATAGGGAATGTATAATGATTGGTTATTGTATTATGCTGTATTTGTGACTTAATACAGTAGTTTATATAGTTTGTGGATTAAGACTGTATCCTTACGTTATATACTGCATTATACTGTATTAGTGACGTCAGTTAATACACAGTTAATTTATGTATTAAGACTGTATCCGCATGTATGTATGTATGTATGTATATCCGTGTGTGTATGTATCCGTGTGTATATCCATGTGTATGTCTGTATCCACGTGTGTGTGTCTGTATCCGTGTGTGTGTATGCCCACGTGTATGTCTGTATCTGTGTGTGTGTGTGTGTGTGTATATCCTTGTGTATATCTATCCGTGTATGTATTTATCCGTGTGTGTGTATCCGTGTGTGTATATCCATGTGTATGTTTATCCATGTATGTCTGTTATTCTTGTGTTCACGTGTTTCCCATCTTTACTTCCCGTTGCCCCTGCTATCTCCTCCTGTCATCTTAATTCCTGGTATTATCACTTATCTCCTCTTCCTCTTCTCCGTGTGTCCTGTTGTTGTCGGGGTCTTGTGTATCTTCCTTTATTTCTTCATTTTTTCCTCCTTCCTTCATTCATTCATTCTTCCTTAGTTCCTTCATTCATTCCTTCCTTATTTTCTTTATTTTCCCCCCCCATTCTTTCTTCCTTAGTTTATTCCTTCCTTCCTTCCTTCCTTCATCCATCCATCCCATTCACTCTCTCCCTTCCCATTGGTGTCCAGCTGCGTGTCTCCCTGCCCCTCTTTCACTCCCTTTTCCTGTCCTCCCTTCCTCTACCTACCTTTCTCTGCCCCCTCCCCTACCTTCATCTCCCCTCCCCTCCCTTTCTCTCCCTCCCCCCTCCTTTCTCTCCTCCCCCCTCCCCTCCCTTTCTCCCTCCTCCTGTGTCTTCACCAAGGATGTGAACAGCAGAGGCAGGGCATCAGGGAGAGAGCGTGAGGTGGAAATGGAAGAGGAGGGTATCACTTAGTGGTCTGGTGAGAGTGGCATGTGCCTTCTCCCCTCCCCTCTCCCTACCCCTCTCCCCTCCACTCCCTCCCCCTCACTGTAGTGTTTTGGTCTGGGTGCCTCTAATTGTTAACCTCCAGCACTCTTCCCTCACCTCCACATCCCCCTCCCCACCTCACCTGGCTCCCCTCCCTCCCCCTCACTTCCACCCCTCCTCCCCGTCACTTCTACCCCTCCCCTCCCCTCCCCTTTATCCACTTAAGACTGAAAAAGACTGAAATTAAGACTGACCAAAGACCCAAACATTGACATTTCTTGTTAGTGGTGTCGCCATTAATGTACCGTATAGAGACACTTCCAAACACCTGTACTGGGCCTCTATAAACAAACCCGTCATTATAGTGCCATTATCCGTGCCATAATTACTTATAAATGGACTGAGAGGAAAGACACTTGTAATAGATATGGTTTTATCCCGTAATTAAATAATCTCTTTTATTTTATTTTATTTGTTTTATTTATTTATTTTTGTTTTTTGTTTTTGATTTATATATTTAATTATTTATTTATTATTATTATTTTTTATTAATTTATTTGTTTCTTTTCTATTTACAGGTAAGTTAAGGCGTGGATAATTCAGTAAGGTAATGTGTCGAGTTTTCAGTAGAGTTGAGTATACTTGGGAGTGAGTAGAGTGCGTGTATAAGTTTACTTAGAGTGCGTGGGGTTATTTAGAGACGTTAATTAAGAGCGAGTTTACCTGTAATGAGGTTAATTAGGGATTAATTAAGGTATGATTGAGAATGAAATGTTTTCTTGATGGTTATGTGAACTGTGTGTGTGTGTGTGTGATGACAGTAGTATGTCAACACTCTCTCTCTCTCTCTCTCTCTCTCTCTCTCTCTCTCTCTCTCTCTCTCTCTCTCTCTCTCTCTCTCTCTCTCTCTCTCTCTCTCTCTCTCTTCATCATCTTACCCCTTCAATTTACATTCCTCTTCCTCCCTCCTGCTCCTCCCCTTCCTCTCTCACTTCCCTCCTCTTTTTTTTCTTCCCGTACCCAACTTCCTCTCATATCCGTGACTCCCCTCTCTTTTCCCTCCCTCTCACTTCCTTTTCCCCCTCTCTCCCCTTTTCCTTCTTTTCTCTCTCTCTCTCTCTCTCCCTCTCTCTCTCTCTCTCTCTCTCTCTCTCTCTCTCTCTCTCTCTCTCTCTCCTCCATGGTAAGCAACAACAGAACTTACTACACACATTAAATAGCCTTAAGTAACCCGCTAAGTACACTCATTAAGTAGAAATAAACAAATAAATAAATGAAATTAATGATTAATCTTTCCAGGAGTGTAATTGACAGGTGATTAACGCTGTTCACCTGAGTCCATCACGACAGGCCAACTCAGGTGTGAGGTGTGGGTTATTATTTGATATTATTGACTGGTTGTTATTATTGTGTGTAGAGTTTTATATCATCTGTCTTGAACTTGTTGTGCGAGCCTCCTCACACCTCCTCTCCCCCTCCTCCCCTCCCCACCCCACCCCCCCCTCCCTCCCTCTCAGTGCTGTGGTGGATGAGACGGGTGTGGTGAGTGGGTGGAGACAGTAGTACTTTGTGAGGGATGGGTGAAGGGTAAGAGATAAGGGGAAAGGGTGAGGGGAGACTGACGGGTGAGGGGAGAATAAAGGGGCATGGTGAGTGAAGGGTGAGGTAAGAGAGGGGGAACGGGGAGGGGGAGGGGGGAGGGGTGGCAGGAAGTCAGGCCACCAGCTGGAGTGGGTGTCACCGCGGCGGCCTCAAATGACCTTTAATGGGTGACCTCTTGACCCGTGGACTGGCGGGACCTTTAAACTACCTCCACCACTTAGCAACTACTGATCTATCTCCCTTCTGTGTTCTCTCCCTTATATCTTCTCTCCCTTATAGCTTCTTTCCCTTAAGTCTTCTCTCCCTTATATGCTCTCTCCCTCAAGTCTTCTCTCCCTTATATCTTCTCTCCCTTATATCTTCTCTCCCTTAAGTCTTCTCTCCCTTATATCCTCTCTCCCTCAAGTCTTCTCTCCTTAAGTCTTCTCTCCTTATATCTTCTCTCCCTCAAGAGTCTTCTCTCCTTGTATCTTCTCTCCCCTCAGGGTCTTCTCTCCCTTATGTCTTCTCTCCTCAAGTCTTCCTTGCTGTCTTCTCTCCTTCCATATCTTCTCTCCCTTATATCTTCTCTCCCTTATATCTTCTCTCCCTTAAGTCTTCTCTCCCTTATATCCTCTCTCCCTCAAGTCTTCTCTCCCTTATATGCTCTCTCCCTCAAGTCTTCTCTCCCTTATATCTTCTCTCCCTTATATCTTCTCTCCCTTATATCTTCTCTCCCTCAAGTCTTCTCTCCCTTGTGTTTCCTCTCCCTGACAACACTTACCTTAGAGATATTTACATTTGTTAACCCTTTACCTCACCCTTGTCAGGTCACCATTACTACTCTATCAATTACGTTACTATCAGATATTACCTCCCACTCGTAAGACACTTTCAGTCAGGTCAGCTTAGCCAATTGTCTCTTAAACCTCTGTAGTTCATTAAGGTCGAAGTGGATATAATTGTGGAGGGGTTGAGAGGCGGGGTAACACACACACACACACACACACACACACACACACACACACACACACACACACCACAACAACTACCCTCATGCCCGAACCTAACCTAACCCCTAACACTACCTTAACTCTGTTCCTCATCCTCTACTTCTTCACCTCCCCTCCCCACCCACCCCCCTCTCTCCTCCCCCTCAACCCCCCCCCCGTCCTCTCTCCTCCCCTCACCCATTCCCACCCAGCTGTCAGTACCGTGGGCGTGTGATGGGCGTGGGTTCTCCTTCCTGGCCAACAGACCCAGACTATGCATGTTGTGCCTGGCTGATTCTGCCGTCTCACGTGTGTCTGTGTTAGGAGACAGACGCCCCTCCCCACCCTCCGTCTCCTCCCGCTCCCCTCCCCCACCCTCCGTCTCCTCCCGCTCCTCCCACCCACCACCTGGCCAACACGGCAAGATTAAAGCCCCAGGTCCTGCGGGTTGGGTTAGGTCAGGTCAGGTCAAGTTAGGTTAGATAGATCAGGTCAGGTTAGGATAAGTATGGTTAGGTTAGATGAGGTCAGGTTAGGTTAGTCACCAACCCTCAGTCAACACCTTAATTGAGTTAGGTTCCAGGTCCAGGTATCAGTGAGTACCTGGCCAATATAGTCGTTAGCTTTATCCCGTGTCAGCCGAGGTAGTGAACTTACTGTCGGTATTTTTGGTCTATTACCTGTATATTATAGGTAGGGAAGCTTCTAACTCTCTCCTCCTCCTTCCCCCCCCCTTCCTCCTCACTCCCTCCTCTCCCTCCTTCCCCTTCCTCCTCCCCTCCCCCTCCCCCTCTCTCCCCCTTCCTCCTCCCACTCCCCTTCCCTCTCCTACCCCTTCCTCCCCTCACTCCCCCTCCTCTCCTCCCTTCCCCTTCCTCCTCCCCTCCCCCTCCCTCTCACCCACCTCCTCCCCCCCTCCCTCTCTCACCCCCGTTCCTCCTCCCACCCCCCTCCCTCTCTCACCCCTTCCTCCTCCCTCCCCCCTCCCTCTCTCCCCCCTTCCTCCCCTCTCCCCTCCCCCCCCTTGTACTCCTGTTGTGGTAGAGTGTCTGAAGGTAAATGGACATTAATTTGACTAATGGTAGTTCTTGGTAAATCCCAACTACAAGCTTGTACACTCTTGTATAAAAAATATAGGTCGTTTGACTTTACTGAAACTACTTTGTGTGTTTTTTATCATCGTAGGAAAGTAATTTACTGTAGGAGGGTATAAGGTGTCCCCCCCCCTCTCTCTCTCTCTCTCTCTACCCCTCCTGCATCCCTGCGTGTCTCTCCCGCCTCTATCTTTCATCTCTCCTCCTTAACCTTCCCCTCTCTGACACCTTCCCACCCCCTCCCTCTCTTTCTCTCTCTCTCTCTCTCTCTCTCTCTCTCTCTCGACGCCATTTTGACTCCCATCATCGCTATATTACACCAATCAGACACCTCCACACATCACCAGGTAAACTCCTAATTACTTAAATCAAGAAGTGTTTATTTTTTTTCGAATTAAACTTCATCTGTTCTGCATTACCTGAGATTTACCCCCCCTCCCCCTCATTAATTATTACACACCTGGTATTTAGAATCACAAGTGTTTATCCATAAGTTTTTACATATTGTCGCATTGGAGTCACGTCAAACTACCTTCTTGGCATTTAAATCACGTTGAATTTTACATGTTTGGTATTTGAGTGAAGTAAGTTTATTTGTAACATACAGAGCGCTACACAGCTTAATATGTGGTCTTTACATCACTACGCAGCTTAATATGTGGTCTTTAAGTCAATACACAGCTTAATATGTGGTCTTTTACATCACTACACAGCTTAATATGTGGTCTTTAAGTCACTACACAGCTTAATATGTGGTCTTTACATCACTGCAGCTTAATATGTGGTCTTTAAGTCACTACACAGCTTAATATGTGGTCTTTACATCACTACAGCTTAATATGTGGTCTTTACATCACTACACAGCAATATGTGGTCTTTAAGTCACTACACAGCTTAATATGTTTTACGTCACTACGCAGCAATATGTGGTCTTTACATCACTACGCAGCCAATATGTGGTCTTTAAGTCACTACAGCTTAATGTGGTCTTTACAGCACTACCACAATATGTGGTCTTTGGTCACTCACACAGCTTAATATGTGGTCTTTACATCACTACGCAGCTTAATATGTGGTCTTTAAGTCACTACATGGCTTAATATGTGGTCTTTACAGCACTACGCAGCTTAATATGTGGTCTTTACAGCACTACGCAGCTTATATGTGGTCTTTAAGTCATTACGCAGCTTAATATGTGGTCTTTAAGTCAACACATCAGTCTTGTCTGTACTTTCACCCACACACACACACACACACACACACACACAACAAACGCAGCTAGCCTCTTGTGTTTACGATATAGAGAGGAGCAGTGAAGACGTAGTCTCGTCTGGGCATCAGGGCTGGAAGACTAGGGAGGAGGAAGTAGAGAGGAAGATAGCGGATGTCTGGAGGAATCCCGTGTGGCAGGGGTCTGCACAGGATGTAGGGGGAGAGAGGAGAGGTGAGAGAGAGAGAAGAGAGAGAGAGAGAGAGAGAGAAGTATATATTGTATTATGTAGTACTGTATTATAAGTACAGTATTATATATTGTATTTTAAGTAGTAACAAATTATTTTTAGGAGAAGAATTAATCATTTTACTGGTAAGATAAAACTCACCGATTATATGTTATTTTGAACCACTTAAAAAGGTCAGAGTAGTTATATAAGGTCAGGTCAGAGTAGTTTAATGTATTACAGTGAGTTAAGACATTTAAACGCCACAATACAGAAACGTTATTACTGTATCGTCTGTAACACATAAATAAGTAATAAAGTTCACGTATGTTTTGTCCATCTCTCACACTCGTCAGAATTACATACAGCAATTGGCCTGTTATCTGTTTGTCTGTTTTGTTACCTTATCACCTTAATCATAACAGTGAACAATAACAACACTTGCTATCTCGTCACACACACACACACACACACACACACACACACACACACACACACACACACATTGACACAGTGAGGAGGAACTGCTTTGGTTTGCTCGTTTGGTGTCTACAAATGACTTATTTAAATCGTTTATATATATATATATATATATATATATATATATATATATATATATATATATATATATATATATATATATATATATATATATATATATATATATATATATATATATATATATATATATATATATATATATATATATATATTTTTTTTTTTTTTTTTTTTTTTTTGAGGGGTGGGGTGCGTAAAATTTTGACAGGTGTGTGTGTGTGTGTGTGTGTGTGGTTGTGTGTGTGTGTGTGTGTGTGTGTGTGTGTAAAATTACGTTATTGTTATTGATTGTATTTGGTAAGTAATGTCTCTTAAGCTGACTGACTGACATACAATTACCTGCCTTAAGTGTCATTGACCCTCCTCCTCTTCCTCCTCATCTTCCTCCTCCTCCCTCCTCCTCCTCCTCCTCCTCCTCCTCCTCCTCCTCCTCCCACCCCCAGGAACACCTCACTCATCATCAGGTTCCCCGACTCTCTCCCTCCTTCCCTACATTCATCGACTCCCTCTCATCACCACCATTACTCTCCCTTCTCCCTGTTCCATATATCTTTCCCTCTCCTCTTCCCCCTCCCTTACAGCCTTCCTTTCCCTTCTCTCTCTCTCCCTCCCCTCTCTCTCCATCTCCATATCCTTCCTCCCCAGTGGTGACAAAGACAGAGGGTGTAGGTAGGGTGCAGACAAGTGTAGGTGGAGTGTAGCAGGGTGTTGGTGGCAGTGGTTGCGGCCATGTGATATAAACTTCCCGGTCTAAACCCCTGTACACTCACGCTGCTCTCTGCCTCCATCCCTCATACCACCCTACACCCTCCCTCACCCCACCCTCCTCCCTCTACCTGCCTCTTCCTCCCTCTCCCGCCCTCCCTCCCTCCCTACCTCCCTCCCTCTACCACCCCTTCCTCCTCTACCTACACCTCCCTTCTCTCACCTGCACCTCCTCCCTCTACCACTCCCCCTCCCCCTCCCTCCCTCCCCACCTACACCCCCCTCCCTCCCTCCCCCTCCCTCCCACGCCTCCCTCCCCTCTACCTACACCTCCCTCCCTCTACCACACCCCCTCCCTCTACCTACACCCCTCCCTCCCTCTACCTACACCTCCCCTCCCTCTACCTACACCCTCCCTCCTCCCCACCCTACCCTCCCTCCCTCTCCCTACACCTTCCTCCCTCTTACCCTCCCTCCTCCCCCACACCTCTCTCCTCCCCATCTCCCTCCCTCCCACCAACCCTCCTCCACCACCACACCCTCCCCCAACACCTCCTCCCTCTACCTACACCCCTCCTCCGTCTCACCCCTACACCCTCCATCCCTCCCCTGCCTCCTCCCTCTACAACACCCTCCCCTCCTACCCACCAACACCCTCCCTCCCTCCTACCTACACCTCCCCTCCCCCATAACCTCACCCACCTACACTGTCCTCCCATCTATCTAACACAGTAGAAAGGTATATTGTTTTGTTACATCACCTGAGCCTCCAACACATCTCCCTAACTAACCTAACCTAACTAACCTAACCCTAACTCTCTTCTACCTCACAGTCCACCTACATCTCCCTAACCTAACCCCTAACCTAACCTAACCACACCTGAGCCTCCAACCTACATCTCCCTAACCTAACCTATTTCAATTTAAATCCCTTGAATATAATGCTGACATCTATTTCTATACTGGTGACATCTATTTCTATATTGATGTCACTCTTGTTTTAATACATCATTAACCTCGTAACAGGAGACATCAGTGAGGTATAGATCTATCTTGCTTCTCACCTGTACTGGATCTGAAGAATGTATTGTAATCCACGTGTTACTGTATAGGAACGATGCCTCGAGCTTATCCTTGTCTGAGTAACTTTATCTCGTATCTGGGTTTTAATGATAAAGGATGATTCTCACTCATACCTGATACTGTGGACTGATTACAATAGTCAGCTTAGTTTTGTAATATAAGTATCAGTATCAGTGTTATATCTCAGTGTTGGTAATTCCTCAAGGCTGTTGCTCCCGGATACAGTACTAAAATAGTGTCCTGATGTGTCCCTGATACATACTCCAACAGCGTCACCTTATGTCTTCATGTATTATGTTCATGTGTGTTTATTATGCTTGAGTATGTATTATATACCACATGGGGAGGTCAGAGGTTAGCCAAGGTGACTGACGTTGGGTCAAGCCTGGGTCACATGAGGCTGGGTGGCAGGGGTAGTGGTGGTGGCAGGAGGATGTCAGCAGAATCACTTCACCGGAACATTACTGCCCCTGCCCCCTTCCCCGTCACATATTGACAACAACAGGTGTCCACTTGACGGAACGAGTCTCTGTCTGACTCAGTTGACGGAATGAGTCGCGATCTATCAAAACAAACATGACGTCACGTGAGCGAAGATTTTTTACTCGTGATTGGTCGAGTATTAGCCAATCATATACCGTCGTGGACAACATGGAACCAGCACCTAACTGATGATAATAATAATGAGAAGAACTATTATTATTATTATTATTATTATTATTATTATTATTATTATTATTATTATTATTATTATTATTATTATTATGATTATTTATTATTATTATTATTATTATTATTTATTATTTTATTATTATTATTATTGATTATTATTATGATTATTATTATTATTATTATTATTATTATTATTATTATTATTATTATTATTATTGTACCTCCCGCCCACACATATACACGTAAGCTGAGCGGCCGAATCAGGGAAAAAGTCACAGAAAAAAAGCACGGAAAAAGCACGGAAAAAAAAGGCGCGGAAAAACTAACCTAACCTACGTGCAATGCCATCACATATATATTGTGTTGTCAATGTGAACAAGCCATGTGACTTTTTTTCCTGTGACTTTAATTCCGTTCACCGAGCTGCCATAACTGTCGAGCAACTTTTGAAAGATACATTTGCATATTTCATTAATTCTTTATACAATACAATAATATATATTACCTTTTAAAACTCCAAAAAAAATAATGAATTAAATTTTGACATTTTTTTCATGTATTTATATATATTTATATAATAATAATAATAATAATAAAATACTCCGTTCCTTGGTCAGTCAGTGTCTCAGCTAAACGAAGTCTTTGCAACCTCGCCATTTTCTCCTTTATTTAACAGTTTTATTTACGTGTGTTGGTGAATATCCGTCTCTATAACGATCAAGGACAAAGTGTACAGAAGAGATTAATTTATTTTATTTTTAAGCTGTTGATGTAAACTAAGCTGAAATTAACCTAACCAAACAATCATAACTTAGATTTAATAATTTTAATATATTTTTGGTCGATTCAAATTTGAGGGGATTTGGGGAGGGTCTGTTCTTAGTAACTTCTCCAACATGCAAGACGTGTTTACCTCCGTTGTTCCGTTCGTGGTATTTTTTCAACATCCGAGTCTTGTTTACTATCCACAAGTGTTCGTAATTTTTTTTTTTTTTTTAGTTCTCGTCAATTAGAGGAGTATGTTGTTGTTGTTGTTGTTGTTGTTGTTGTTGTTGTTTTAGAATACATCCAAACTACCTAACTTTTGGATTCGAAGCAGTGATCTTGGCTCAGGTGTCGCGTCGAAATTACACCCAGGACTCGATCCGAATTGGAGGTTTTTTGTTTGTTCAACCTTAAGGGAAGTGACAGTAATGTTTTTGTTATTGTTTTTGTTTATAATTATCCCTGACTATTAGACGTGATAGTTCATATCATTTGAGTTGATGCTTCACTAACTCATATCATTTGAGTTGAAGGTCCATTAGCTCATATCATTTGAGTTGAAGCTTCACTAACTCATATCATTTGAGTTGAAGCCACTAGCTCATATCACGAGTTGAAGCTCACTAGCTCATGTCATGAGTTGAAGGTCCATTAGCTCATATCATTTGAGTTGAAGCTTTACTAACTCATATCATTTGTTGAAGCTTCACTAGCTCATATCATTTGAGTTGAAGGTTCACTGTCAGTAGATCATGTCAGATTAGTACAGGGTCACGTATCTGACCTTTATATAATACACGGGTTAGTATGAGGGGTTGATGGGGGGGTCACTAAGTGCTGGTTACTGTATACTCAACCTCCCGTGTGTGTGTGTGTGTCTATGTCTTACTCTGTCTTAGTGTTCATGTCTTCTCTTATATACTTCGTGTCTTTTTCTCATTCTTCTTGTCTTCACCTGTCTTATTTTTATGTCTTTCTGTGTGTCTTATTCTCAAGTGTGTGTGTGTGTGTGTGTGTGTGTCGCGCATCTTGGTGCTTGTTGTGTGTGTGTGTGCGCATCTTGGTGCTTGTGTGTGTGTGTGTAGTGCTTTGTGTGTGTGTGTGTGTGTGTGTGTGTGTGTGTGTGTGTGTGTGTGTGTGCGCATCTTGGTGCTTGTGTGTGTGTGTGTAGTGCTTGTGTGTGTGTGTGTGTGTGTGTGTGTGTGTGTGTGTGTGTGTGTGTGTGGTGCTGTATGTGTGTGTGTGTGCGCATCTTGGTGCTGTCTGTGTGTCTTTGTGTGTGTGTGTGTGTGTGTGTGTGTGTGCGCGCATCTTGGTGCTTGTATGTGTGTGTGTGTGTGCATCTTGGTGCTTGTGTGTGTGTGTGTAGTGCTTGTGTGTGTGTGTGTGTGTGTGTGTGTGTGTGTGTGTGTGTGTGTGTGTGTGCGCATCTTGTATGTGTGTGTGTGTGCGCATCTTGGTGCTTGTGTGTGTGTATGGTCTTGTGTGTGTGTGTGTGTGTGTGTGTGTGTGCATCTTGGTGCTTGTATGTGTGTGTGTGTTTTGCGAGAGTGAGGAAGGGTATTAGTCAATAAAAGAGAGAATCGCGTGAGAGGTATTATCATGGAGTAGTCAGGAGAGTCCCCATGCTCATCAATCCCTCTATGCTCCTCATCCACTCCCCCTCCTCATGCTCCTCATCCACCCCCCTCATGCTCCTCATCCAACCCCCACCTCATGCTCCTCATCCAACCCCCACTCATGCCCTCACGCCCTCATCCACTCTCCCTCCTCATGCTCATCCAACCCCACTACGCCTCATCCACCCCCACATTCCTCAGGTGGATGTTAAACAGTGAACACAGCCTCGTGACCTGTTCTGATGGGCGCTGGCGGGAAGGGGGGGTAATCTGATGGAGAGGAAGGGGAGATCAACAATTTGGCCCTCTTCTGATGGGATTTTATTAATATGATTTTGTTCTGATTGTTTGTTTGTAATTCAGGTTCTTTTTTTACAAGTACTGATGGGGATTTTGTCTTGATTGGTCGTTTTTATGGTGAGGCTTTTGTCCCATTTTTGTTTTGTTTTTTACTTATATTGAATTAGTTCTTGTGTGAATGGGATTTTGTTTTCATATTCTGATTGATTTTTTTGTGTGGGATTTTATTTATTATTTATTTGCTTTTTATTACTTGTTTATTTTATTTAATTTGTTTTATTTATTCATTTATTTAATTGTATTTTTAGTCGGGATTTTGCTTTTGTGTTCAAGCTTGTCCTGATGGGAAAGGGTTTGTGATGACCTTTAATGGACTTTTGGTTTACTATGGAATTTTGCTTTCGTGCTGTGTGTGTGGAGGGGGGGTGGGGGGTGCTCGTCTGATGGGTTTTTGATAATTTTGTTCTGATGGTGATTAGCTTAATTAGGTATCCTTCTGATCGTGTTTTGTGCTGTGGGGTTGTATGTATGTATTGTGTATGTATGTATGTATGTATGTATGTATGTATGTATGTATGTATGTATGTATTTCTGATTTTATCTCACACCTGATTCCATAAAGAATAATTTATATTACTGAGACCAGTTTGTATACATTGGGTCTTGGTGTGTATGTGTGTGTGTGTGTGTGTGTGTGTGTGTGTGTGTGTGTGTGTGTGTGTGTATGGTGAGAATTATATATTGTTGTCCCTGAAACTATCTTGTCTCATCTAATTATAGGAGACATTTATACAAGTAAAGGTATTTCTGTTCGAGATGATTTTGATGATAATGATGATGATGATAATGATGATGATGATAATGATAATGATGATGATGATGATGATAATGATGACGATAATGACGATGACGATTACTTTAAGATGTAATATTACTAGATTAAACAAGTTACAGGTTACAGTACATATCTACAGTAATCATGTAAGTTAAGAGCCTCTACCTTGATGATACAGCCGCCACGAGGCAAACACTGTAACTGTACCCGTATCTGTAATCATAATAGAAGTACAATTCTTACTAGGTCGGCATCCACACACACACACAACAACAATATATCACATAACGTCAAAGTTGGTTTTAAAATTCAGGTAATTGAAATCTCACCTGTTGAAAGGGTTGATACTTACAGGTGAAAGGTGTTTGATCTTAAACCTGGGATAGTGACGATTGAACGTACTATTCTTATGGAAGTAATAATTGGCCGGTGGTATTAATTCCTGTCTGGTGATTAACATGTGTGATGTATAGCCTTGAGAAGTGTTAGCGTGTGTCCTTTTGAGCGATGCATTATTGTTATCTCGTTCGTGCTGTTCGTGTGTCCGTGTTTTTGTCGGTCTGTGCTTCTGTTCGTTCGTAGTTCGTGTCGTTGTTCGTGTGTTTGTCTGTTTGTTCAGTCTTCAGTCCGTTCGTCTGTTCCGTCCCCGTCCGTCCGTCAGCTGGTGCTTATAATCAAGATCTGTGGCTGGTGAAGGTGAGTGTCGTGTGGCCTCCTCCTCCTCCCTCAGACCTCATCTTAATCAACCATCTTTGACGAGCTTGACAGTGAGTCTCTCTTCCCCTTACTCTCCCCACTCCTCCTCCTCCCCTCCTCCCCCTCCCAAGGTCGTGTCACGTCTCTTTGTTGATACATGAACTGGTTGCTGGGTTTGATACAGGATTCGAATCTTTATTTTGATACAGGATTCGAATCTTCATTTTGACACCGATTCGAAACTTTATTTTGAATCAATCGAATGTTTATTTTGACACTGATTCGAATTTATATTTTGATAACACCTTAGACATGGTAATAGGACGTGGATAAATTTTAAGCCATATGTATTTAGTAATGTCTTCATAAGTAAAGATAATTGTTATTAGCTATTTTGTTTAATAATTTATGACGCAGTGTTGAGTAATTCAGATTGTTCATGGCTGAGGGTCGTTGAGATAATGAGGTTAATTCTCTCTCTTGCATACATACATACATACATACATACATTCATACATACATACATACATACAAACTGTACATACACAAGTTCCTTTCAATAAATTATGAAGTAAATAATTCCCATTCTCTCCTATGTCTAATATTCACCTAATTTATTATTATTATTTTTTTGACCAGGTAAGAGTGGAATCCCTGTCCTATCCTATCCTGTCTAATCCTGTCCTGTCCTGTCTTTTCCTGTTCTATCCTGTCCTGTCCTATCCTATGCTGTCATTTCCTGTCATATCCTATCCTGTCTAATCCTGTCCTATCCTGTCTAATCCTGTCCTGTCTTCACCGAGCTACGAATACAGTATTAAAATGTGTCTGCGTATAATTGTTATTTATTGCACTTGTTAACAGACGCTAGTGTGTGTACGTATCAGTGTGTACGTATCAATGTGTACGTATCAATGTGTACGTATCAAGAGCTGTTAAGTGAGGATGGGCCGTGTTATTGAACCTACTTATGGTTGTTGTTGTTGTTGTACTTATAAAAAAAAAGAGGAAATAAGTGTATATATTTCTCTTACATGTTGTTGTAGTGTTAGTTATTATAAAGTAGTTAGTGGGTTGTAAGTGTTAAGTCGACAATAGGGATGAATTATGTTGCCAAAGCTTTACTCATGAATATTTTCGTACTTATAAAAAGATTAAGTATACTTTTTATGACGTATGAATGGGGATAAGTGTCTACTGTAATGAACGTTGTTGTACTTATAAACAAGAGTTAAGTGGATAAGTAGTCGCTAAGGCTAGACTGTTATGGCTTATAGCAAGATCACTAAGACTGAGGGAGCCATCTTGTCAGCCTGCCAGAAAGGACGCTGTTCCTGGAGCCTCGTAAAGTAACTGGGTTGTTGTCCTTCGGGAGCTCGTAGGATTCACCCCCGAGGTCGTAGGATTCACCCCCGAGCTCATAGGATCACTCCCGAGGTCGTAGGATTCACCCCCGAGCTCGTAGGATTCACCCTCGAGCTCGTAGGATTCACCCCCGAGGTCGTAAGATTCACCCCCGAGCGCGTAGGATTCACCCCAGAGGTCGTAGGATTCACCCCCGAGCTCGTAGGATTCACCCCCGCGCTCGTAGGATTCACCCCTGAGCTCGTAGGATTCACCACTGAGCTCGTAGGATTCATCCCTGAGCTCGAAGGATTCACCGCTGAGTTCGTAGAATCTACCCGCCATGTAGCACCGCAAGGAGGCTAGTTTATTGGGCACCCCTTTAT
Source organism: Homarus americanus (assembly GCF_018991925.1). Lineage (NCBI taxonomy): Eukaryota > Metazoa > Arthropoda > Malacostraca > Decapoda > Nephropidae > Homarus > Homarus americanus. Next base: position 1,611,979 of record NW_024740202.1, on the reverse strand, counting down.
ACGGTAAGGCACTCTGCTTTGTCCAAGTGTGAACATTAAGTGTGTGTATGCGCGCGTGCGTGTGTGTGTGTGTGTGTGTGTGTGTGTGTGTGTGTGTGGCCAAGCGTGTTGTTGTGGTGGGGTTCTGCAGTGTTTTAGCTGTTAGTAAAAGCATTCTTACACACACACATACACACACACACACACACACACACACTTAAATACGTAACATAGATATATACAGTAAACTTATTTTACTGAGCGAACGATGCAGCTGTAAGAAAAATTGTCGTCTTTAGCCCCGATAATTATTGGCAGTAACACGTTGGAGATAGTCGTGTAGATAACGGGGAGGAGGAGGCCGAGGGGTAGGGGGAGGAGGAGGAGGCAGGGGGGGGCGAGGAGGCTGAGTCGGGTGGGGGGAGGACGGTATAGTCGTGGCGTGCTGTTATACGTGTAGAGAGGTGTGGCGGGTGTAGGGAGGTGTGCGGGTGTAGGGAGGTGTGGCGGGCGGAGTGTGGTGGGTGTAGGGAGGCAAGGGTGTAGGGAGGTGTGGTGGGTGTAGGGGAGGTGGTGGGTGGGGGAGGTGTATAAGAGGAGGTGTGGTGTGTGGGGTGTAGGGAGGTGTGGTGGGGAGGTGGGGGAGGTGGGTGGGGAGGTGTGGTGGGTGGGAGGTGTGGTGTAGGGGAGGTGTAGGTGTAGGGGAGGTGTGGGTGTAGGGAGGGTGGGTGTAGGAGGTGTGGTGGGTGTGTGTGGCGGGTGTAGGGAGGTGTGGTGGTGTAGGGAGGTGTAGGAGGTGGCGGTGTAGGAGGTGGGGAGGTGTGGCGGGTGGGCGTGGCGGGTGTAGGGAGGTGTGGTGGGTGTTGGGAGGTGTGGGTGTAGGAGGTGGCGGTGTAGGAGGTGTGGGTGTGGGAGGTGTGGTGCAGAGAGGTGTGGTGGGTGGGGAGGTGGTGGTGTGGGGAGGTGTGGGTGGGGAGGTGGTGGGTGTGGGGAGGTGTGGTGGGTGGGGAGGTGTGGGTGGTGGGGAGGTGTGGGTGGGTGTAGGGAGGTGGCGGGTGTGGGAGGTGTGTGGTGGGTGTAGAGGGTGGTGGGTGTAGGGAGGTGTGGGTGTAGGAGGTGTGTGGGGTGGGGAGGGTGTGGCGGTGTAGGGAGGTGTGGTGGGTGTAGAGAGGTGTGGTGGGTGTAGGAGGTGGCGGGTGTAGGAGGTGTGGCGGGTGGGGAGGTGTGGTGGGTAGGGAGTGTGTGGCGGGTGTAGGGAGGTGTGGCGGGTGTAGGGAGGTGGCGGGTGTAGGGAGGTGTGGCGGTGTAGGGAGGTGGTGGGTGTAGGGAGGTGTGGCGTGCTATTATACTCTTAAGTGTTCCTGGGGGAGGCTTATAACACCTTCAGGGCGGGAGACTAATGCTGACTTACCTACCATTAAACTTCTTTCTGTGCCGAGTTACGATCCGTCTTTGCCGAGTTATGACCCGTATTTGCCGAGTTACGATCCGCATTTGCCGAGTTACGACCCGTATTTGCCGAGTTACGACCCGCATTTGCCGAGTTACGATCCGCATTTGCCGAGTTACGACCCGTATTTGCCGAGTTACGACCCGTATTTGCCGAGTGCGACCCATGTTTGAGTTGACCCGTAATTGCCGAGATACGACCCAGATTTGCCGAGTTACGATCCTTAATCACTAGGTGGCTCTGTTTGTCTTTTTTGTTGTGATTGGCTGATGGGGTGGTTGTTTTCTGGTTGTGTTTTGTGTGATTATGATTGTGTTTTTTTTTTTAAGAGGGATGTTATGTTGTTGGTTGTAGTATTGTTTTGTGATGTATTGGTGTATCTGGTTGTAAATGTTTGTTGATTTGGTTGTGAGAGAGAGAGAGAGAGAGAGAGAGAGAGAGAGAGAGAGAGAGAGGGAGAGAGGGAGAGAGAGAGAGAGAGAGGTTGAGGTTGTGGCTACTTCCTGCCTTTTGCCTCCAGTCTTCTCTTGCCACCTCTTGTACTGCCTCCTCTTCCTCTTCTTCCTCCTCCTCCTCCTCCTCTCCGTCCTCCTCTACGTTGTGTTTGTCATCCTCCCATCTTCATTCCCTCCTTCCCTCCCATCATCCCTCCCCCTTACTTTGGGCATTTAACTTTCCTCACCTCCCTCTCTCCCGACTTCCTTCCTTACCTGCCCCCTTTCCTCCTTACCTTCCTCCTTCCCTCCTTACCTTCCTCCCTCCTTCTCTCCCTCCTTCCTTCCTTACCTTCCTCTTTCCTTCTCTCCCTCCCTCCCTCGCCACGGCTCATAGATGGTCCCCTCATAATTCTTCAGAGTTTTTATTCTTTCTCTACGTAGGGAGGGAGAGGGAGGGAGGGGGGGTTGAGGTGAGATGGCGAACGGAAGGAGGAGGAGGAGGAGGAAAAAATGAAACAGGATGGTAAGAAAGAGAGAACGAGATGTGGAGGAAATAGTATGAGGGGGAAGGAGGAGGAAAAAATAGGAGAAGGAAGAGGGGGAAGAATAAGGAGGAGGAGGAAGGAGAAAGGAGGAATAATAAGAAGGAGGAGGAGGAAGAAGAATAAGGAGGAGGAGCAAGAGGAAGAGGTACAAATAGCGAGACAAAGTTTAGTTCAGGTACAGTCTCACCCTAAGTGTGTTAACTCTCCCAGCCGGCTACTGCTGCACTGCCTGCTTCAGATGTATGAACTTGAGTCTGTTACTTCGAACCTTTAGATTCATTCGTATCGGTTTCATGTTCTGGTTGGTACTGAGACAGTTTCAAACATCTGAAGCAGGCAGTGCAGCAGTAGCCGGCTGGGAGAGTTAACCAACTTTTGGGTGAGACTGTACATTATTGTTTATGCCTACAGGTCAAGGCACCAGTTTGTATACCGTCACTACCTGGGATTTGATGTAACTACCTGTACCGTATTCCTAGTTATGTATTTTACTTTCGGTGCATACATACAGACATAATCATGGTTGCCCCTCGTGTAACGAGGATGGTCGGCCCAAGGGCCACCTAGGCGTGAATTTGTTTAAGGTGTAGAAGCTGTCGCCAACACCACAACCACACCCTAAATGAACGAGTTGCATGACCCAGTGTCAAGGAATAGTCCGAGAAGACCGGACAACTCGCCAACTGCACTGGCTAACCATTACCCCGGAACACGATCCGCAAATCGATTAACATCCAGGTCCCCAATTACTGCTGGGTAGACAGAGGCAAATGGCGTTAAGAAACTTGCCCATAGTTTCGCCCTGCCTGGGGATCGAATCCAGGTCCGCTCGCTTGCGAGGCGAGCATGCTGACCATTACACCACATACATACATACATACTAGTATCCTGACTTGACTGTCATTATAAACGAGTCTTGGGCTGAGAGAGTATGTGGTGGGCAGGTGAGGTGAGGGCCTTAAGAGAGAGGCACTTGACTGTCACTAGTAGCGGTGGGCAGGTGAGGTGAGGGCCTTAAGAGAGATGCACTTGACTGTCACTAGTAGCGGTGGGCAGGTGAGGTGAGGGCCTTAAGAGAGAGGCACTTGACTGTCACTAGTAGCGGTGGGCAGGTGGGGTGGGGGCCTTAAGAGATGCACTTGACTGTCACTAGTAGCGGTGGGCAGGTGAGGTGAGGGCCTTAAGAGAGATGCACTTGACTGTCACTAGTAGCGGTGGGCAGGTGAGGTGGGGGGCATAGAGGCACTTGACTGTCACTAGTAGCGGTGGGCAGGTGGTGGGGCCTTAAGAGAGAGATGCACTTGACTGTCACTAGTAGCGGTGGGCAGGTGAGGTGAGGGCCTTAAGAGATGCATGACTGTCACACTAGTAGCGGTGGGCGAAAAGGTGAGGCTGAGGGCCTTAAGAGATGCACTTGACTGTCACTAGTAGCGGTGGGCAGGTGAGGTGGGGGGCCTTAAGAGAGATACATGACTGTCACTAGTAGCGGTGGGCAGGTGAGGTGAGAGGGCCTTAAGAGATACTTGACTGTCACTAGTAGCGGTGGGCAGGTGAGGTGGGGCATAAGAGATGCATGACTGTCACTAGTAGCGGTGGGCAGGTGAGGTGAGGGGGCCTTAAGAGATGCACTTGACTGTGCTAGTAGCGGTGGGCAGGTGAGGTGAGGGCCTTAAGAGAGATGCATGACTGTCACTAGTAGCGGTGGGCAGGTGAGGTGAGGGGCCTTAAGAGAGATACTTGACTGTCACTAGTGGCGGTGGGCAGGTGAGGTGGGGCCTTAAACCCTCATATAGTCTCACAACATCAAAATAATTAAACCAATTCTCAATTTCACCCCAGCTCTATGAATATTAATTAATTAAAATTGGAGGCTTTATGGCGTTCATGAAATTAACCTCTACCACCTCTGTGTGTGTGTGTGTGTGTGTGTGTGTGTGTGTGTGTGTGTGTGTGTGTGTGTGTGTGTGTGTGTGTGTGTGTGTGTGTGTGTGTGTGTGTGTGTGTGTGTGTGTGTGTGTGTGTGTGTGTGTGTGTGTGTGTGTGTGTGTTGAAATAAATAAGAGAAGGAAAGAGGGATAAAATAGCCAAAAAAAAGGGAGAAGGGAGAAGAGGGGAGGAAAAGGTGAGGAAGTGGTAGAGGAAGGAAGAATAGGACCGTAAGGAGGTGGAGGAGGAGGACAAAAGGAAGAGGAATGGTGAGAGGAAGAGGAAGGAGGAAATAGGAAGAAAGGTAAGAGAAGGAGGAGACTGAAATGTATAGGAAGAGGGAGTAGTAGTAAAGGAGGGGAAAGGATGATAATTAAGGAAGAAAGAAGTGAAGGGGTGAAGGAGAAACGTAGAAAACGGCAGAAGAGAATGAGGGGAGGTGGGGAACAAGGGAAGAGGAGGGAGAAATAAGGACAGGAAGAAACAGAGACAAAGGGAAAGGGTGAGATAAATGGAAGATAGGGGGAGAGGGTAGGTTAGGGGTGGGGTAGAGTTTAAAGGAAGGAAGGAGGTAGGGATTTGGCTGAGGTAGGTTGGGAGGCAAGGGGAAGTAGGAAGGAAGAACGCAAGAGGTAGATAAAGAAGGAAGGGTGAGGGAAAGAAGAAGGTAAGGAGGAGGTAGGGAAGGGTAGCAGTGGAGGTAAACTGGACAATTAGTGAGGGTGATAACAAACAAGGTGAACGGCTCTCCCTCTCTCTCCCTCACCACCACCCAGCAGTAAGAACGAGTTATGAGACACCTTTTGTTGTAAGTACCTGGTGTGTGTTTACATAAAGGTGCCCCCTTCTCTCTCCTTCCTTCCCACCTTCCCTCCCCATATTAATGCAAGGTCATGTGCTACCATGGTGACTGTGAACTCTTGTTGGAAGGTACGGATGATGATGTGTGTGTGTGTGTGTGTGTGTGTGTGTGTGTGTGTGTGTGTGTGTATTTATATTTAACACCTGGTGGGTATCATAATGGCTGGGCACGTGGGAAAGGGGTAACCGTAAGGATGTTGTCTCAAGAGCCGACCTCCTTAATCTTGACTAGTGGCACCTTGTCGTGTGAGCAGTGGAAGGGGGACACGAGGCACTGCTGGTAAGAAGGGCCTATAATACAGTGCCACGTGCCGGGTCTTGCAATTAGTTTTTTTTTCAACACTTTTACAAATAGAATTGGATATTAAGCAATGTATTTTTTTCCCTCTGATTTAATTTTTTCCCTCTGATTTAATTTTTTCCCTCTGATATTTTTTTTTATTATTATTATTTTTTTATCTTAAAACTTTTTCGTCTTTCGTGAGTTTTTAATGATGAGCGAATTGTGTTGAGTGATTTACCTGTACATACCTGTTGGTGTAATGGTTAATGAGGGTGTACCTTTATTGTCTGAGGTACAGGTAATGTTTGTTTGTTTGTTTGTTGATTCCGTGTGGTGTTTGTGTACTGTTGTTGTGGTGAAATCTCGGTACTTTTAGCTTCTTTTGTGTTTGTTTCTGTACTTGTATCTGTGTTTGTTTATGTCTCCTGTATCTGTACTTGTTCTTGTACTTGTATATGTCCTTGTTTCTATGCTTGTATATGTATCAGTACTTCCTGTATTTATCCCTTGTATATTTCCTTGTAGGTATATAGTATGTATCTGTATAGTATACCTGTACCACACCTGTCCTTGTTACCTGTCTCTTATCACCTTGTCTGCCTACCTGGTGGTATCTGCATCATTACCTGTAATGTACTGTCGTATCTGAATGAATAAAAATGAATTGAAATGAAAGGAATGATGTATTGAGTTGATAGATAATTAGGCCCGTCAGTTCAGGTGGAGGTGATGAATGGTCGGCAGATGGTATCGCTACACTCACATAAAAAATATGTTTTCGTTGTATTTTTGGGAGCGGTGTTCACTAGAGGCAAATTAATGCTTGGTTATTTAATGTTTTAATCTACGTTTTGGTGTACCGTTGGGTTTTTCATGGTTTTGTGGGTTTTTTTTGATGTTTTTACCCCCATTAAACATACAAGAATCAAACATTGTGTGGAGTTCATTTCTGTGTTTGGTTTTGAGTCTGTCCAATTCTTGTCAGTGAAGCTGCCCCAGACAGGCATGTTGTAATCTAATTGTTTATCATTTTTTATTTTTTTATTTTTCATGTCACTTGCCTGTATGTGTGTGTGTATGTGTGTGTGTGTGTGTGTGTGTGTGTGTGTGTGTGTGTGTGTGTGTGTGTGTGTGTGTGTGTGTGTGTGTGTGTATTTAACGTGATTATATTTTAAGTCTACATAATAACCATAATATTTTTCCTATCATTTTTTTATCATATTTTATTTATTTTTTAATTTTTCGTAATTAATGTTTCTGAATAGAGGCTTTACAGTGAAACCTCTAGATAACAGACCCTCTAGATAACGGACCCTCTATATAACGGACCCTCTATATAACGGACCCTCCATATAACTGACCCTCTATATAACGGACCCTCTATATAACGGACCCTCTATATAACGGACCCTCTATATAACTGACCCTCTATATAACGGACCCTCTATATAACGTACCCTCTATATAATGGACCCTCTATATAACGAACCCTCTATATAACTGACCCTCTATATAACTGACCCTCTATATAGCGGACCCTCTATATAACGGACCCTCTATATAATGGACCCTCTATATAACGAACTTTTCTCTCCATATAATCCATTAGATGGGAGGTTTCACTTCTAATGGACCCTCGATATAACGGACTTCCATCTCTAAATAGTTCGTTATGTGGAGGTTTCACATCTAATGGACCCTCGATATAACGGACTTCCATCTCTAAATAGTTCGCTAGATGGGGATTTTTCATCTAACGAACCCTCGATATAACGGACTCTTCTCCCCATACAGTCCGGTAAATAGAGGTTTCATTTATTTTATTTATTTATTTATCTATTTATATATTTTTTATCCATTTTAATTCGTATTATTATCGATTACTCCTTATATAAATATACCAAACTTTTAAGGGATTTTTTTTTAGTGTGACAGGGTGAAAGTTTGCCCAAGTATGATGAGTTGGGAATGTCCTAGTGATAAGTTGAATATTAAGTATGACAAGCTGTGTGTGTGTCAAGTGTGGGCTGAGTGTTTTAGATTATAACAGGCTGAGGGTGTTAAGTATGACTCAGACTGTTTTAAAGTATGACTAATTGAGTGTTTTAAGTATAACAGACACAGACTGTTTTAAAGTATGACTAATTGAGCGTTTTAAGTATGACAGACTCAGACTGTTTTAAAGTATGACTAATTGAGTGTTTTAAGTATGACAGACACAGACTGTTTTAAAGTATGACTAATTGAGTGTTTTAAGTATGACAGACTCAAACTGTTTTAAAGTATGACTAATTGAGTGTTTTAAGTATGACAGACTGAAAATATTTTAAGTATGATTGATTAAAAGTGAGCTGAATGTGACAAAGCGTTTGGTGTGTGTGTGTGTGTTGTGTGTGTGTGTGGTCAGAGCATGGCGTTGAGTAGCTGATGATTCTAGGAGGACATGTTGTTGATGACTGATGTTTGGTTTGGTTGGATTGGTTAGGTTTGGTTTGGTTTGGTTATGTTAGGTTGGTTTGGTTTGGTTTGGTTGGGTTAGGTTAGGTTTGGTTTGGTTTGGTTATGTTGGGTTATGTTGGTTTGGTTTGGTTTGGTTGGGATTAGGCTGGCAGTTCACCTATGTTTACTCTGGATTCCGATCACTAGGCGCCATAGGGATAAAATATTTCACCTATCAAATAATATAAAAAAATATTCTAAAAAATGGGAAATATCTTTTGTTGCCTTTTTTTTATTTTTTCCTTTTCCTTTTTTTTCGTTTTTCGTCTTTTTTTCCTTTTTTCTTTTTGTTTTCTTTTTCGTCTTTTTCTCTCTTTTTTCCTTTTTTTTTTACATTTTCCCTTTTTCGTTTATGTATTTATTTATTTATTTATTTATTATTTTTTATTCTCGTTCACATTTGGCAGGTATTTATAGGGCGCGGAAGTGGACTCCTCCTTGGGAATGCATATTATAAAAGTTGGGCCTTACAAGAACTCCATCTCCCTTTATCGCACTGGTGAGGAGGGAAAAAATTGAATATTGTCACCATAATTTAGTTTGTGGACATTTAGGAGTTACGAGTCACCATTGGTCTATTTTAGTCAAGGTTTTCCCTCCCACCTCATCTCTCTTTCTTTTCCTTCTTTCCCGTTATTTCCTTTCCTCCCATCCTCCTCCTCCTTCCTTTCTTCTTCTTCCTCTTCTTCCCCCTCCTCCTACCTCATCGTAACCCCCTTCCATCCCCCTTCCATTCCACCCATCCCCTTCATTCCACCCATCCCTCTTCCATCCCACCATCCCCTTCATTCCACCCATCCCTCTTCCATTCCACCCATCCCCTTCATCCCACCCATCCCTCTTCCATTCCACCCATCCTCTTCCATCCCACCCATCCCTCTTCCATCCAGACGAGCACAATTACTGGCCTCTGACAGTCTCAGGAACTCGTATACAGTAACTTTTCATTTCCTTCAACTTGGATCGATAAGAAAAACCCCGACTAGTTACAGAGAGTTGTGTGTGTGTGTGTGTGTGTGTGTGTGTGTGTGTGTGTGTGTGTTACCGGATGAAAAAAATCAAACTTACGATTCCTTGAGAAACTTTTTTTTTGGTAAGAAGAAACGTTTTGAGGGGAAGCCTTTGAGAATCCATCTTTGTCGTGGCTTGATTGATTAGTCCTCCTCATTATCATCATCGTTTTATGGCCATTTTTTCCCCCCACGCTTGATTGAGTTGGTTATAGGGATTCTCACCTCTTATAGTCAGGAGAAGAAAATATTGGACCCAGGAACCTTTGTAAATCAGGAAGGGTGTGCGGTGTGGTATGGTCAGCTTGGTGCCGTGTATGCAAATCAGCCTTCAATCATTGATTTTGATTTTGCCACTTACAGCGGCTACTTTATTGTGCACCCCACACTCATCCTGTGAGCGGTAGCCCAAAAGGATTACAGAGTTGAGTTTACTGTACAACGGGTCATAAATAATTAACCCCCGTTGTCAGGATATTATGGCACTGATCAGCTTTCAGGGTGTGTGTGTGTATGTGTGTGTGTGTGTGTGTGTGTGTGTGTGTGAGAGGAGAGGAGAGAAGGAGGTGAGGAGGGTGAGAGGGGAGGGAGAGGAGGAGAAGGAGAGAAGGAGGGTGAGAGGAGGAGGGTGAGGGACAAGGAGGGAGAGAGAGGGAGAGAAGGAGGGTGAGACGGGAGAGAAGGAGGGTGAGGGAGGGAGAGAAGGAGGGTGAGAAGGGAGAGAGGAGGGTGAAGGAGGGGAGAGGGAGGGTGAGAAGGGAGAGAGGGGAGGGTGAGGAGGGAGAGAGAGAAGGAGGAGGGGTGAGGAGGGGAGTGAGGGAGAGAAGGAGAGGGAGAGAGGGAGGAGAAGGAGGGGAGAAGGGAGGGAGGGTGAGGAGGGAGAGAAGGAGGGTGAGGAGGGAGGGAGAGAAGAGAGGAGGGTGAGAAGGAGAGAAGGAGGGTGAGGAGGGTGGAGGAGGGAGAGAAGGAGGGAGAAAAGGAGGGTGAGAAGGGAGAGAAGGAGGGTGAGAGAGGGAGGGTGAGGAGGGAGAGTAGGAGGGTGAGAAGGGGAGAAGAGGGTGAGAAGGGAGAGAAGGAGGGTGAGGAGGGAGTAGGAGGGTGAGGAGGGAGAGAAGGAGGGTGAGAAGGGAGAGAAGGAGGGTGAGAAGGGAGAGAAGGAGGAGGGAGAGTAGGAGGGTGAGGAGGGAGAGAAGGAGGAGGAGAGGAGGGTGAGGAGGGGGGAGTAGGAGGGTGAGGAGGAGAGAAGGAGGGTGAGAAGGGAGAGGAGGGTGAGAAGGGAGAGAAGGAGGGTGAGGAGGGAGTAGGAGGGTGAGGAGGGAGAGAGAGGGTGAGGGAGGAGAGGGTAAATGCCCACAATTGGGGGGGCTTGAGTTATCGTATGACACAGTGACGTCACCTACCACTATGGAGGGAGGAGGGAGAGGAGGAGGGAGGGAAGGAGGAGGGGGACGGAGGGGGGAGGGAGGAGGTTGTGCCCTCCACCCTTGACGTAAGACATGTACACACACTTACGCCCACCATGCTACCTCACACTCAAAAACCATCCAGTCAAAACCATCCACATTCTCCAGTAACCATCCATATTCATCAAATAGCCATCCACATTTATCAAATAACCATCCACATTCATCAAATCCACATTCTTCATAACCATCCACATTCATCAAATAACCATCCACATTCTTCAAATAACCATCCACATTCATCAAATAACCATCCATTCTTCAAATAACCATCCACATTCTTCAAATAACCATCCACATTTATCAAATAACCATCCACATTCATCAACTAACCATCCAAATATAAAAAAAAAACGTTATTTTTTCTCGTATTTGTAGAGATAATTTAAATACCACTCGAGTCAGTACAGTTTTGCGGCCATTTTGTCCAGCGTTGAGATTCGTGACGTAGTTTGAGTGGGTTGCCTGCTTGTGTACTGAGTTTAGGGGGGTTGTTTATGTGACGTAGTTATGAGGATCTTGGAATTGGTGATTGTAATGAGGGGGAGGGATGGACAGATGTGGTCTTAGTGGGGTAGTGATAGTGGTATGAGGAGTAAGGGAGGGAGTGATGGTGTAGGAGGGGGTGGGAGGGTGATGGTGTGTAACAGAAGTGGGGGGCGTGAGGGGAGACAGACGCCCTCTTCATTTCATACACCATGGGCGCCACCGTCTCTTGTTCTTATCTGACATAGCCCTCCCTCCCTCTCCCCCTCCCTCCCTCCCCTCCCCCCCCCCTCCCTCCCCCTCCCCCCCCCCTCCCTCCCCTCCTCCCTCCCTCCTCCGCCCAGTCATCCTCATTTTTCTTCCCTCTACCTCCGTTTCTCCCCTGATAGCCATTCTCCTTCCCCCCTTCCTTCCTTCCTCCTCCCTCCCCATTCTCCTTCACCTCCCTCCTCCTCTTTCTCCTACCTCCATCCCTCCTCTCTCTCTCTCTCTGTCTCCATTACCGTCCCTCCAGTGACCTCCAACACCCTCCCTCCAGTGACCTCCAACACCTTCCCTCCAGCGACCTCCAACACCTTCCCTCCAGTGACCTCCAACACCCTTCCTCAGTGACCTCCAACACCGTCCCTCCAGGTCCCTCCAACACCCTCCTCAGTGACCTCCAACACCGTCCCTCCAGCGACCTCCAACACCTTCCCTCCGTGACCTCCAACACCCTCCCTCCACCGACCTCCAACACCCTCCCTCCACCAACCTCTACAACTTCACAGTGACCTCTGGCCTCCACTCGAACGCCTCTGGTGGACACCTTGAACTTCCGTTCACACCCTATCTACCACCACTACCACCTACCACCACTTCCACCCCACCCTACCCCACCCTACCCCCACTACCACCACCATCATTACCTACCACTACCCCACCACTATCACTTACTACCACCACCACCACCACCACCTACCAACCACCATCCACCTACCACCACTACCCCCACTACCACCACCACCACCTACTATCCACCCACCACCAACCACTACCTACCACCACTACCACCACTACCACCCACTACCACCAGCCACCACCACCACCACCTACCATCCACCTACCAACCACTACCTACCACCACTACCACCACTACCTACCACCGCCATCAAAACTTCCGTGGTTACTTAAGGAAACAGTAAAGCGAATTTGCGTGTCTTCCTGAGCACCTGTCGTCAGAAATAGGCCGCCTCAGGATATTTCTTCATTAGCTGACTTACCTGTATGAGTCACCTGTGAGTGTGTGTGGGTGAGGATGGTGAGTGTGTGTGGGTGAGGATGGTGAGTGTGTGTGGGTGAGGATGGTGAGTGTGTGTGGGTGAGGATGGTGAGACATAAAGGCAAGCATGAATGCATGCTTCCCTGTTGGGCGCTGTAAACGCTTCTGCGCTTCACCTTACACAAGGATGTAGGGGAGTGCCCAAAAAAAATACATTCATACATACATACATACATACATACATACATACATACATATATACACATATGTACATACACACGATACATACATAAACACACACACACACACACACACACACACACACACACACACACACATACACATACTCTGCTTCTTTTGATGATGGTGTGTTTATAGGCTCAAGGGCATGTGTTCACGTGGTTTAGGCCTACCAGAGGTGCATATCTCTGGTGTATTAGCGGCGCCACTGATGCTGCATTACGTCTCCCCCTATTCTCTATCTCCTCTCCCCTCCTCCTCCTCAAAACGTGGGCTTGTAGAGGGATGGGGTGGGGTAGAGTGGGGTATGTTAGGTTGGGGTGTGGGTAGGGTGGAGTGGAGTGGGATGGTTCGTGGAGTGGGGTGGTCTTGAAGTAGTACTGTACCTGTTTCAGTCTATTGATCTTTAAACTGTTTTTTTTTATACCTGTAATTAGTAAAAAGTTTATACTGATGTCACCTTTGTTTATATCACATAACGCCGGAGTTTCGAGGAGGATTCAAACCCACAGAGTTCAGGTGACAAGGGGGGGAACACTTACCACTGGTTGAGAGAGAGCTATATGAACCCGGTATGATCAGCTGGCAGAGGAAAATGAACCCGATAGAGGTGATGGTTGGGGGTTGGTGGTGGTTGAGGGGTTGGTGGTGGTTACTGCAAGAGTTAAATGAGGTTGTCAAGGAACATAATTGAGAGAAGAGAGAGAGAGAGGCTTTGTATCAGGTTTAATGAGAGGTGGGTGTCATTGTGCGAGCGACGGCGGTGGACAGGTGTGACGGTAATTCCATCTCACACACACACACACACACACACACACACACCCTTTGATGTCAGCAATTTTTTTTAAGGGTGCGATAATGACATTAGATGATGGTGCGTGTCATTACCTGATCCCACCAATTGATTCCTGCACCTAACTTAACCGTGTTTCTGATTGGTCACTTACCGTATTTATATCCTCGTGGGGGGGTGTATTTTTAGCTTCGGAACAACACACCCCAGGTAGGTAATTAATTATATACCCTTGTCCAGGTATCTTAAGCGGTAGATTGAGGTATATGTAATCGTTAATAACTCCCTTACCTGCTTGAGCTCTGACCACTTGTTTATAATTACTTCACACCTGAATGAACACCTAGACAGATTACGGTACAGTTACGAAGATAAAGTTATTTCTCTTCTCCATCCTATTCATGAACCTTCGAATCCGAGACATCAACACAGTGCATCATCTATGGACCCCAACACCGTTTAATGTCTCGGATTCACAGCTTCACGAATCTCGGGGTTCATGAATGGAATAGACGAAAAAAAAATTAGTAGTAGTAATAGTAATGCTAGTATAGTTATTATTATTATTATTATTATTATTATTATTATTATTATTATTATTATTTTTATTATTATTATTATTATTATTATTATTCTTGTTGTTGACAGATATTAGACTCATATAACTTGTATTAATAACCTCGTGTCTTCACCCCTTCAACGTTTTTTATGTCCATTGCTCATTTAACCTCGATTCATTCCCTTTTATTATGAATAAATTTTTGACTCTTCCCTTGTGGAGTATTTCAAGAGCACTGGCAGTCTATAGGTCACGATTCTCAAGGTTTTCGGTGATAAATTTTTCCTAAGTGCAGATGTCAGTGTGGCCTTAACTGGTTGATTAATGCTAGTGGACAGAAATAGCGTTCAGGAATAGCATCCAAGTTACACTGAGAAGTTGTTTGGTTGGGTTATATTGACTAAACGCCAGCTGAGAGGAGATGACGGTATTGTAAAGAGTCTTCAGAAACTATACAGTGATTTTCAATTTTATCTAGTGTTAAGTCAGTGTGTGTTAGTTAAGGTAGAGTCTCATGTGTGTTAGGGATGGTAGTCTCACGTGTGTGTTAGTTAAGGTAGAGTCTCACGTATGTTAGGGATGGTAGAGTCTCACGTGTGTGTTAGTTAAGGTAGAGTCTCACGTATGTTAGGGATGGTAGAGTCTCACGTGTGTGTTGGTTAAGGTAGAGTCTCACGTGTGTATTAGTTAAGGTAGAGTCTCACGTGTGTGTTAGTTAAGGTAGAGTCTCACGTGTGTGTTAGTTAAGGTAGAGTCTCACGTGTGTGTTAGTTAAGGTAGAGTCTCACGTGTGTGTTAGTTAAGGCAGAGTCTCACGTGTGTGTTAGTTAAGGTAGAGTCTCACGTGTGTGTTAGTTAAGGTAGAGTCTCACGTGTGTGTTAGTTAAGGTAGAGTCTCACGTGTGTGTTAGTTAAGGTAGAGTCTCACATGTCATTTTACCGCCATATTTGGAAGTTATTTTTCTACGGTTTACCTTAAGTCAGCCAGTTAGATACGATGATTTATCTTCCCTTAAGAGAAATATTCATCGTACGAACCTTCATGAATCGTAAGTGTGTGTGTGTGTGTGTGTGTGTGTGTGTGTGTGTGTGTGTGCATTAATACTTAACCTACCCTAACCTACCCTAACCTACCCTAACCTAACCTACCCTAACCTGCCCTAACCTACCCTATAGGCCTTGTGCTACACTACCCCATGACACCACCAACAATATTATTACTGTACGTAACTTTTCTCATCCATACCTGAAGATACGAGTAAGTATCCTAACTAATCATCTATAACTCCCTATATATACGTGGGTTAAGTTTTCCCTAATTGAAGATGTTAGGGGACTTAAATTGACCACTTAATCTGTGATATAAAGTTGGCGTATAGAAATGGTTGTCGAAATTACACTGAGATTTGATTGTATAATTAGATAAGTTTTCTCGTCTCCTGTTGAGGGGAAAATTTACCCCTTGAGTACGATGTTTTGAGTACAATGACTTAACTTCTTAAGTATGATAACTTTGACTTCCTGAGTACGATGATTTTGACTTCCTGAGTACGATGATTTTGACTTCCTGAGTACGATGATTTTGACTTCCTGAGTACGATGATTTTGACTTCCTGAGTACGATGATTTTGACTTCCTGAGTACGATGATTTTAACTTTTTGAGAACAAAAATATCATTGTACTCAAGGGTTAATTTATGATACTCAAAATTGTAAAATATCTAAGTTAAATAATTCATTGTACTCAAGGGGTTAATGCATCTTACACACTAGAGGGCTAAATTACAATGTACTCTGGGGTACTTGTACTCACAGGGTTAAAGTAGAGGGGGGGGGGTGAGGAGCGTCATCCATTAATCTTGTGTTGTGGTCGAGTTACGTTTTTTCTCAGTGTAAGGCGGGACTTGCTACCCCCCTCTCCCCCCCTCTCCTTCCCTCCCCTCCCCACTCTTCCCTCCTCTCCCATCCCCACTCTTCCCTCCTCTCCCGTCCCCCTCTTCCGTTCCTTCCCCTCTCTTTCCTCCCCCTCTCTCCCTTCCTCCTCCTCTCCCCCTCTCCCTTTCTCCCCGTCTCCCCCTTCCCTCTCTTCCCTCCCCTCTCCGTTTCTCCTCTCTTGCCCCTACTCCATCCCCGGTCTTGTTAACAGTCTAAAAACCTACTTAACAGTCTAAACCACCTTGTTAACAGTCTAAATACCTAGTAACAGTCTAAACCACCTAGTTAAGTCTAGTTAACAGTCTAAACACCTAGTTAACAGTCTAAATACCTAGTGGGACGGTCTAAAACCGCCTAGTTAACAGTCTAACCACCTAGTTGGGTTGTTCAAACACCTAGTTAACAGTCTAAACACCTAGTTAACAGTCTAAATACCTAGTAACAGTCTAAACCACCTAGTTAACAGTCTAAACACCTAGTTAAGAGTCTAAACACCTAGTTAACAGTCTAAACACCTAGTTAACTGGTTCTCTCTCTCTTTAACAGACCAGTGAGGCAGATGACCTTGTGATCAGACTGCAGTGAACAGCAGTGACCCGCGAGGTGAGTCATGAACTGCCTAGTTTACGGTCAACAACACTAAATCTTAATATGTGTGTGTGTGTGTGTGTGTGTGTGTGTGTGTGTGTGTGTGTTATATTGTTGTGTGTACGTGTTGTGTTTTGTTGTGTTGTACGTGTGTGTGTGTGTGTGTTTGCGTGTATATACCTGTGTGTGTGTTTTTTCTGCTTATGCTTGCATGTGCGTCTCTGTTTTGAACCATTATTGCAGCTCTTCCGTGTGTTGTATTAAACTCTGATAAGATCAACACATTATTCCCCCTCTCTCTGTGTTTACCAAATTAGTCATTACGGTTTATACATCTCCTGGTAGTGTTCAACTAACCTTGCCTCGCTCCGCACCTGTCAATTAGGCATGAACCTGCCCCTGTGGGAAGCGTCTAATTTTTGCCAAGATCAATGCAAAACTAGCTGCCTGACCTTTTCATCCTAACTAGCCTCAGGCCGATGACGAATCACTTGCGCCCACCCACCCACCCACCTGGCCGGCCTGCCCACTCCAAACTCGCCCACTCATCAGCCCACTCCACCCACCTTTTACCACCCTTCACCCTTGTCTGTTCTGTCTGAGGCTGCGGGAGGTCTTGCTGTGTGTGTGTGTGTGACTCAGCAGAACAGACATCTTAAAAATCACACACACACACACACACACACACACACTATGAGAGCATCCTCAAGTGTATGGATGAGTAAGTGAGTGAATGAGTGAAAGATTTGAGTGTAAAGACCTCGGTGAGTGCCAAGTGCGTCAACCAGTGGGAGGTGAGGGTGAGTGATGGTGTGGTGAGTTAAGTGAAGTCCACCCAAGCCAAGCCAACCTCCCCTCCCCCTCCCCAAGCCACCCTCTCCCTCCAGTTAACCTCATAGACTAGACATCCATCAGTTGTTTCCCCAGTGTGTTGTTAGAAATGGCTTGTATATCTAGACATATTCTTAATGACGAACATCTCAAAAAATAACGAAGGTCAATGATAGATTCTAGTTGATATGATAGAGCCCGCGAGTGTCCCAAGAAGGAATCGTAAACTGTTTGGATATTAAAACAATAAATAAATAAATAAATAAAGTAGTAGTAATATTAGTAAGTAATAGTAGTAGTAGTATTTTATGATTATTATTATTATTATTATTATTATCAATAGTTGAGTTATTACATACGTTCCTCGACATTATTTAACTATATAAACTAAGTCATGTGGGTTAATCACGTACAGTAATTATATTCAGATTTAATTTCTCGTCAGATTAAATGAGTGAAAATGACAACACAGGTGGTGAAGTAATTTTGGTGTTTGTTATGCAATTAAATGGTAAAAATTGAGGTTTTTTAAAAGTGAGTGATAATATGAATAATTAGACAAGATAAATTGCCTAATAAATGGCTGCTTCTGCTATTGACTGTTGTGTGATTGTATAAATTATTCATATATGTTGGTGGATAATTAATAATATATAGGAGTTATATATAGGTGGATAATGAATGACATAGAGGTGTATAGATAGGTAGATATAGATGGGTGGTATAGTATTTTGATATGTATAGGAGAAACACATAGAGATAGAGAGAGACACAGAAAGAGAGTAAGAGACATGAGACACATCTAAAGAGACAGACAGAGAGACAGAAACACAGAGAGATATTTAAAAGACAGACAGACACAGAGCACAAAATTCACCAGAAAGTCAGAAAGAGGAAGGAGGGGAAAGAGAGGAAAAAAATAAAGAAATAAAAAAGAAAAAAAAGTTGCAGTAGGTGAAGCAATGTGAACACGAGTAAGGGGAAGGGAGGGAGAGAGTGTAAAGGGAGAATAGAACAAGGGAGAGGGAGGGAGAGACAAGAGAAAGGAAGAATAGAACAAAGAAGAAAAAAACACGGTAGAAAAAAGGAGTGAATGAAATTAAGATTAAATAAGATGGGTTTTTTTTTTGGGGGGGGGGAGTCTTGTTTTGGGTGTTTGTTTGGTGGTGTTTGTTTGGTGGTGTTTGTTTTGGTGGTGTTTGTGGTTGTTTTTAGATTGCATTCTTTTATTGTTGGTTTGTGTGTGTTTGTTTTAAAGCTGGTATTCGTGTTTTTTTTGGTGTAGTTATATGCGTGTGTTTGTTTTCTTGTTTGAAATGTGTATGTGTGTGTTTGTGTGTGTTTAGGATGGTGCTTTTGTTCAGTGTTTGTTCGTAAATGGTTTCGTTTGTTGCTAGTTTGTGTATTTTTTTGGTTGTTGAAATTTGTGTACGTGATTCTGATGTTGTAAGTGTATGTGTGTACGTATGTTTGTGTGTGTTTGTGAGTAGGTGTGTGTGTGTGTGTGTGTATGTGTATTTGCTGTATGTCTAAAGGTATTTGATCACAAACATGTATAGTAAATATTATTAAATACTAAAGAAAATTTAATAAAAATGTCGGTGAAAAATTTATAAAAAAAAATTCAATAGAATCGGTAAACGTGAATAAACTCGGGTATCTATATCGAGAAAATTCCGTAAAAATAATCAATAAAATCGGTAAATATTACTAAGATTATCATTGTGTAACTCGCATCAATAAAATCTGTGTATATCAATAAAATCAGATACCGTAACTATTAATAAAATAAAATAAAATAAATCAGTCAAATTGGGTAAACCACATCGATAAAATTGGGTAATTGTTGCAATAAATAGGTAAAAATGTATTTGTAACAACTAGAAAAATTTTAAATGGGTAAAAAATTGTGTGTAAACAGATTTAACAACAATTTAAATACGTATGTTAAAATTGTGTAAACTTAGATAAATAAAGATTATGTGGTAACGGCGGGTAGGTTAGGTTAGGTTAGGTTTGGATAAGATAGGTCAGGTCAGGTTAGGATAGGTCAGGTCAGGTCAGGATATATCAGGTTAGGATATGTCAGGTTAGGATAGGTCAGGTCAGGTCAGGTCGGGTTAGGTTAAATTAGGTATGTTAATTTAGGTAAGATCAGGTTAGGTTAGGTCATTTTAGGTTAGGTCAGGTTAAGTTAGGTTAGGTTAGGTTAAGTTAGGTCATTTTAGGTTAGCTCAGGTTAAGTTAGGTTAGGTTAATAGTTAATAGTGCAGACGTGTATTTAAATCCTAGTGAGACGCTTCCGCCCAGCGACGTAATTATACCTGCATTTAAATAGCTTATTATTTTTAAATGAGATAAAGTGAAGGATGACTGTGTTAAACTGGGAGAGTGACTGGGGGTGATTCTGACTGTCTATGGCACAGTTAGTGAATTGGTCAAAGAATAACCGGAGAAAGTAATTCTTAACTCATTATCAAGGGTAAGAAAACACTTAACTGGTCCACTTAATGATGATTGGAATAGTCAGCACGTAAACTCTGAATGCTGCCTCGTTTATAAGTGAGTTTGTGAATGCTGCTTCGTTTGTGAGTGAGTTTGTGAATGCTGATTCGTTTATAAGTGAGTTTGTGAATGCTGCCTCGTTTGTGAGTCAGTTTGTGAATGCTGCTTCGTTTGTGAGTCAGTTTGTGAATGCTGCTTCGTTTGTAAGTGAGTTTGTGAATGCTGCCTCGTTTGTGAGTCAGTTTGTGAATGCTGCTTCGTTTGTGAGTGAGTTTGTGAATGCTGCTTCGTTTATAAGTGAGTTTGTGAATGCTGCCTCGTTTATAAGTGAGTTTGTGATGTTTATTTGTCAATGGACGTGATATGTATGCTGTTCGTAAATGGGTTTTGTTGGAATACTATTTTGTTTAAAATTGAAGTTTATATTTATGATCTTGTTTTGAGTGAAGGCTTTATGAAAACATTTTTTAGGTGAAGTTTTGAGAAATACTGTTTATTTAAAAGCAAACTTTAAATGTCACCACAAACACGTGAAATTTGTTAATTAATATTATGCAGGTGGAATATGTCAGGTAATTAAAAGGTGAACAGATCTACACACACACACAGTAACTCCACAACGATGTTTACCTGCAGTACGGACACTTTCAATTAAATATTCTGTAATCACCCCTGTACCTGTAATTGTATCTGCATATTTATCTTAACTAGTAGTATAAATCAATGGCATACGGTCCACAAGTAGAATCGGGGACAAGAGTTCGATCCCCGTGGTGAAACTGAACCATGGGAATGAGGCTCCGAACTAACTTACCCTGACTGTTGTATCTCGCCTGGGGTCGATACTGCTTCATTTTGGGACGTGAGTGAACCTTTTGACCCCGACTGTCAACTGAATTTGGGCTGTAAATTGAACCTGTATTAGTCTTTCTGTGTTGTTCTTTGTGATAAATTAGTTTTATTTAAGTGAATACAACTTACTGGTAGTGTCGTCCACCTGAAGATGTCATCATGGTAGCTGGACTGTGCTGAGGGATGTGGGGGTGCCAACTTATGTGAGGGAAGTAAGGGTGCCAACTTATGTGAGGAAAGTGGGTGCCAAATATGTGAGGGAAGTGGGGGTGCCAACTTATGTGAGGGAAGAGGGTGCCAACTTATGTGAGGGAAGGGGTGGTGCCAACTTATGAGGGAAGTAGGGGGTGCCAACTTATGTGAGGGATTTGGGGGTGCCAACTTATGTGAGGGAAGTATGGGTGCCAACTTATGTGAGGAAAATAGAGGGTAGGGGGAAGTATTTGGCTGTGTTCTTGACCTTTAAACAGACAACATACTACATATCAGTGTAGGAGCTGTCATAGTAACAAGTGTAAAATGATGTAGCTGTTTCCCGTCTGGTGTCATCATACTTAGACACACAGGTGACAGGTGGCGCTGCTGCTGCTCCTACTCCCGTGGTGATCGGTCTGAGTAATGATGATGTCTTAGGATGGACAATGATGATGACGTTTAAGATAGGATTTTACCTGGTAATGACCCAGTGGCTTTAACTTATTGCACTATTACCTGTACTGTAGGTGTAAATAAGGGAACACGTGTGGTGACTGGTGATAAGGTTGTAGTAATAATGTGCCGCGAGACTCAGGAGGTAGTGTCGGTAAACAAGGTGTATGGGGGGGGGTGAGAAGTTAACGACCACTACTGACTAGGAGAAGACCTTACTGGCACCTTTAGTCGCCACCTCACGTATACCTTGGGCCGCACCTGCTTCAAGTGCTTTGTTGACAAGACCCACACGCCACCCTCCCTCCCTCCCCGGGGCGCTGAACACGTCTACACTAGTTGGGACATGTTGCCCTGCTGCTCCTAACCCCACCCCACCCTGCCCTGCTCCTACCCCCACCCCACCCATCCCACCCCACCCCACCCTGCCCTACCCCCCACCCCACCCTCAAAATATCGCACAGTTTTCCCAGAAACCTTTCCTAGGACGGGTATAGTTACGGTGGAATATTACTGTAGTTTTTAGGCAATTATACCAACTTGGCTTTTGGTTGAAGGTTAAGCGAGTCGTCAAGATGCCTCCTCACGTCTGTAGTTAAGGGGATACTGTACTTTTTTTTTTCTTAACGTAGGAAGCTTTGAGAATCCCAGCCCAGCGCCCCCCAGCAAGGCCAAGTTGCTAGGCAAAGTTTACCACAACATCTACGGTTGTTATGGTCTCAACTGGGTGTAGTTCTGGTTACAAATTAATTTAATTTCATTTTCGTAATTCAGGAACCTGCATTATACTGTATCCTCAACTGCTGGTTTTTATGACGAGAGCAGCTTAATACAACAGCTTAAGATCACCACTGTGGAGTTAGGGGACAAGATTTCCTTCACAGTTTGGTCACTACCTGGCATTAGCAACTTCAGGGTCACGCGCTTTTAGGGGGGATATAGCTGGAAGGGACTAGTACAATTTCTGCCGCATCTCTGACTGTGTGTGTGTGTGTGTGTGTGTGTGTGTGTGTGTGTGTGTGTGTGTGTGTGTGTTTACAGATTAAGGTTAGGTTAGGTTAGGTTAGCATTTTTTCCCCATATAGATTACATCTCTCGCGTCTATCGTTTTAATGAGTAAGTCAATAGTTTGTAGGTGTTTACGTTGGCGTGTATGAATGACTGTCTGGTGTATAGCCTAACTAACCCTTTACATGTTGAAATTACCTCTAACTTCAATAAACAACTTTTAAATGTAGAAACTTACCTTGACTAATTGAAAATAAAAAATGAATGGGTCTTAGTGATGTGGCAGTATGGAGACGAGAAGTTGTTTATATAAGGAGATAAAAAGCTCGACACTGTACTTGACTGCTTCACTTCCCAAACTGACAAGGTAGGTTTTTTTTTTTCACGTCTGGTTGGACTAGGGAGGAGGAAGAGAGGGGGGGATCGAACCAGTAACCCATATAACAGGAGGCGAACGTTGTACCAGTAACCATCAGTAGATATAATAGTTATGGTTAATATAATAATGAGCCTTAAATTTTTCTGTAATGGTTAAAGATAATTAGGTTAGGTTAGGTTACGTCTCCCTGTTGACCAAGTGTAATATATATATAGTACAGTTTTGGGGGGATCATTTGTCTTGCTGTATTGTAATTATGGTTGGCGTTACAGGCATGGTTGGCGTTACAGTCATGGTTGGCGTTACAGGCATGGTTGGCGTTACAGTCATGGTTGGCGTTACAGTCATGGTTGGCGTTACAGGCATGGTTGGCGTTACAGTCATGGTTGGCGTTACAGGCATGGTTGGCGTTACAGTCATGGTTGGCGTTACAGTCATGATTGGTGTTACAGTTAGCGTCGTTGTTACAGTCAAGAAGACAGCTGTTACTCCCCTCCCTATACAGTGTCCAAAGGTGAGGTGAGGTAACAGCAGTCACATGAGGCAGAGTCGCTTGTGTGTGTGTGTGTGTGTGATGAAGAAGCAACTCCTACTCAAAGATACTCAAGAGTTAGTCGATTGATTCCCCCTCCCTCCCCCTCTCACTCACTCATCTCACACACAAGACCTTCCAAGAATCCACTTTTTAACCTCCCAGTTCTAAGTATTATCGATCGTCTTTTGTCTTGAGGTGCCTCGCCGTGACATGGAAGGCCTGCACCGAGATGCCACCAAAATAGAGTTCTTTGGTGTCCATATTTGTCTGTAGTTAGGATGTTGAAAGTACCTACCTGGTATTTCTGGCTACCTGAGGATGCCAAGAATTAATTTTGTTCCAGGAAGGTGATTGATGTGTGTGTGTGTGTGTGTGTGTGTGTGTGTGTGTGTGTGTGTGTGTGTGTGTGTGTGTGTGATTGTGGACTGTGGGTGTGAATGGGCGGGATTGTGGGTGTGGATAGGCGTGATTGAAGGTTTGGATGGAAATGTGGATGTGGATGGGTGTGGATTTTGGGTGTGGATGGGTGGAATTGAGGGTGTGGATGGTCGTGATTGAGGGTGTGGATGAATGATTGAAACTCTAAGGTGGGATGCTTAATTAGGACACTTAAGAGGCTGGGGGAATGTGGGTGTGGAGTGGGCGTGGGTGGGCGCGGCTTGGAAAGTGGACGTGATGAAAAGTTTGAGTGGGAGTGTGGTGGATGGGTTGTGGAGCCTCGTGAGTGGAGAGAGAGAGAGAGAGAGAGAGAGAGAGAGAGAGAGAGAGAGAGATATCTTTCTTGCATGGCTATTAATGCTTTTTAATCCTATTATATTTACCTATACGTGGTTAAGTGTGTGTGTGTGTGTGTGTGTGTGTGTGTGTGTGTGTGTGTGTGTTTGCATAGTAAAATTTCCTGTTGGTGAATTCCTGAGTATGTCACTAATAACAACAGTAACACAAGTCATTATCATCATCATCATCATCATCATCATTTTCCACGCTTGTAATATAATAGGTACGCTTATAGTGGTATAATAATAATAATGATAATAATAATAATGATAATAATAATAATAATAATAATAATAATAATAATAATAATAATAATAATAGTTAAATATGACTAATTACTACTAATATAAATGTTTCCTTAGTGCAGTAGCAATAATAATACATAATAATAATAATAATGATAAGATGTAATAATATGTGCAGGGCTAATTATAATAATGAGAATGAGAACTGCTTTATTTTATCACTACGCAACATCCGTACACCACACACACACACACACACACACACACACACACACACACACACACACACACACACACGAAGCGTAAAAGATGCCGCCGATCTTCACAAACTATTAAAAATAAAATAAAAACAATGACTTGCAACTCTGCATATTTACTATTGACGTCATATGGTTGGGGGAAGGAGGGGGGGAGTGACGTCACGGGAGAACTTAAGAGACGCTGTGAATATGAAGTTTGTGTTGAGTTATAGTAATTATCCTTCCCCCCCTACCCTACCCCCTACCCCCTACCCCCTCCCCCTACCCCCCTTCCCCCCGCTCTCGCTAAATGGTTACAACCTACCTCTTCACCTCTGACCTTGAGCTGGCAAAGTTATACGTAATCTGACCTTGACTGTTGAAAAAAAAAATAATAACATCACCAGGGAAAAAAAAACCTTATTGGTAAAGTCAGTAAAGGCGGAAATTAGTTTGATTAAATATAGTTAATGTTCTTAGGAGTAATTCTTCCTTTTGGTCTAAAATAAATAAATAAATGGCTGGAATTATTTGATATTGTTTTATTTCGTAGTAATTCTATAGTTGTGTTAAGTTACGGAAGGAAAAATAGATATATAAGGGTTAATATTTAATAAGTATATAATTACGATATAAAAAAAAAAGATTCGAATCTCATATAGGATTTACCTGACTGATTAGCGATGATTCCTACGTTAATGTCAAGTTTCAGGGTAGTTATGACGCCATTTTGTCTTGAGTGAGATATTTTGATAATTTTTGTCTCGGGTTAGGATTAATGAGTGATAATTAATATACCTTTATGGTCATCTTATAATGCTCTGTACTCAGGTGTATACAGGTAAGGGTTTAAAGACAGATAATTACTGTACACCTAGCAAGCACCTCACCTTGATTACCTTACCTGTCTGTACCTTCCTTAACCCATTACACAGTCAATCCCAAAGCAGTCTTACCTCCAGAATAACAGTCACACACAGTCACCTAGAGACAGTCGTACCTCCAGAATAACAGTCATACAGTCACCTGGAGGGTCGTATCCCCAGAATTAGTTAACCAGTTACCTGAAGAGAGTCACACCTGAGAACCAGTTACCTGAAGAGAGTCACACCTGAGAATAACAGTCAGCGTGAGGTCCCACAATAGCGAGCGAGACAGGTGAGGTCATTAGAGGATGAGACAGGTGAAGTCATTAGAGGATGTCACAGGTGGAGTTGGATGTCACAATACAACCCGCCTGATATTATTACCTCACCCACCTGCGGCCCACGTCCCCCTCCCTGACCCACACCCTCCCTGACCCACACCCTCCCTGACTCACACCCTCCCTGACCCACGCCCTCCCTGACTCACACCTCCTGACCCCACCCCTCCGGCCACCTCCTGACCCCACCTCCCCTGACCCCACCCTCCTGACTCCACCTTCCTGACCCACACCCTCCTGACTTACACCCTCCCACAGCCCACCTCCCACAGCCCGCCTGACACCACCCTCCTGACCCACCTTCCCTGACCACCCTCTGGCCCACACCTCCCCTGACCCCCTCCCCTGACTCCACCCTCCCGGCCCCACCCTCCTGACTCCACACCTCCCCTGACTCCTCTCTCCCTATTTTCCCTCCCCTGACCCTCTCCTCCTGACCCTCCTGACCCACACCTCCTGACTCCCTCCCCTGACCCCACCTCCCCAGCTCCCTCTCCCCAGCCCCACCCTCCTAGCCCCCCTCCCTGACCCACACCCTCCCCTGACCCCACCCTCTGACTCACACCCTCTGGCCCACCCTCCCGGCCCTCCTGACCACCTGACCCCACACCCCTCCCCTGACCCACACCCTCCTGACCCACCTCCTGACCCACCCAGTGGTTCCTGACACACACACACACACACACAGGCTAACTGGTGGATATTTTATTATCTCACCACTGACTAACTGATGGACAACGTTTACCTCGTGGGGTCGGCTCTTATTTTAGCCGGCACCATAGCCTCTCCTGGGGCGCCCTCCAACTCATTTAGGAATGGCCCCTGCCTCCCCCGCACCCCCCTCCCACTTTTATCCACGCCTGCCCTCCCCGCCTGCCCCGCCTGTCCCACCTCCCCCTCCTGCTCCAAAACTGCAACCCCTCCCCCCCAGCTGTGACCCACCAAACACTCCTCAACACAAGCTGGTTAGGGGTCAGTTCTCATCCTTGTTGCATACTTGACTCGTGAGCGGCGCTGCCATTCGTATGTTATTATTATTATTATTATTATTATTATTATTATTATTATTATTATTATTTATTGTTTATTATTATTGTTGCTAGTTATTATTATTATTATTATTATTATTATTATTATTATTATTATTATTATTAAAGTTTGTTGTTAATAATAAGAGTATTTATAAGTTTTTAAAAGAAGCTTGGGTGGTGGTGATGGTATTAGTGTTTATGGTTATTATTATTATTATTATTATTATTAAAGTTTGTTGTTAATAATAAGAGTATTTATAAGTTTTTAAAAGAAGCTTGGGTGGTGGTGATGGTGGTAGTGTTGATGGTGGTGGTGATGGTAGTAGTGGTGGTGGTAGAAGTGATTGTGCTGGTGGTGGTAGTAGGTGGTGTATTTGCGTACGGTGACTGCATCTCTTGGTGGGCTCCTTACTAACTCTCGAGTACGTGAGGACCTCCACCTACCACACAATGTTAACCTAATGTCTTTCTATTAATGCTGCTGCTACTGTATGTCTGTATATGTATGTATGCCTGTGTGTGTATGTCTGTGTATGTATGTATGTGTGTATATTTGTCTTTGTGTTGTAATGTGTGTATGTATGTCTGTATGTGCGTGTCTGTATATGTCTGTGAATGTATGTCTGTCTGTGTATGTATGTTTGTCTGTTCGTGTGTGTGTGTGTGTGTGTGTGTGTGTGTGGAGGTTGAAGGAAAGGTCAGGTGTTGTGTAGCATGGAGAAGACTGAGGGATAGGTCACAGGTCACAGGTCAAGGTCATTACTAACATTGACCTCTTGACCCACCATCTCTCTCCCCCAAAAAATATTTACTTGTGGGGAGAGAGACAAATTATTTAATAGTATTGCAGAAAATAGGTCACAGGTCAGATTAAGAGGTCAAGATCGTAAGCCGCGCGCGTGCGTGTGTGTGTGTAGGCAGGATATCGCTAAACCAGGAGAGTCGATCTTTGATAACTTGGCAGGTGGAGTGATGTAGGAATATTATTATTATTATTATATTGTTATTTTTGTCATTGTTATTATAATTTTTTCGTTATTATTATTATTATTATTGTTTTTTTATTATTTTTTATTACTGTTATTGTTATTATTATTTTTTTTTTATGAATTTCAGAGCCTACATTGTTGAGAGCTTCCCGTGTGACTAAGGTCAGTAATCACACACAGTACTGTTTTATTTATAGTAGTTTAAACATATGCCTTATAGACAGATAACCCGTCACCCCGCCCGTCTAAAACTACCAGTCACTGAGGCTGAGGGAACGCATATACAGGGGTCATAATGGCGTCTGTATGGTGTTGAGACTATACCGTGTGTGTGTGTGTGTGTGTGTGTGTGTGTGTGTGTGTGTTGGGTCTTCAGCTTTAAGGACAAGTTGGGTTAAGTTGTGGGGAAAATATTTGTCCCGATTTAAGATTGTGGTGGTGCGATGGTGTCTGTCTGTCTGTCTGTCTGTCTGTCTGTCTGTCTGTTTGTATGTTTTTTTTATAGGTATTTATGGTTGAGATTTGTATGATTGTTTGTTTGTATGAGTGTGTGTTTATTTGTATGATTGTTGTATGAGTGTTTGTATGTGTGTGTGATTGTGTGTATTCTGATAATTGTTATGGTTAGGTTAGGTTAAGTTAGGTTAGGTTAGGTTAGGTTAGGTTAGGTTAGGTTAGGTTAGGTTAGGTTAGGTTAGGTTAGGTTAGAGTATATATATTAATACATCTTTTAGTTAGAAATTACTTGATCTTATGAGACGAATAATTTTCTCCTTGAGTATTATTTTGTGTATAAGGCTCTAAAGGTTAGTATATACGTGAGTGTGTATTGTGTATGAGGTGGTTAAGTGTGTGTATGTTAGTTGTGTATGTTTGGCCTGAGTATTAATGTCAATTTTGGGTTATATATGGTACAAGTTTTTCCTCTAACTCTTTGAGGATCGTGGTTTAACCCTTTGATAATGATGGTTTAACCCTTTGAGGATCATGGCTTAACCCTTTGATGATGATGGTTTAACCCTTAGAGGATGATGGTTTAACCCTTTGAGGATGATGATTTAACCTTTTGAGGATCATGGTTTAACCCTTTGAGTATCATGGTTTAACCCTTTGATAATGATGGTTTAACCCTTAGAGGATCATGGTTTAACCCTTTGATGATGATGGTTTAACCCTTAGAGGATGATGGTTTAACCCTTTGAGGATGATGGTTTAACCCTTTGTGGATGATGGTTTAACCCTTAACCCTTAGAGGATGATGGTTTAACCCTTAGATGAGGATGATGGTTTAACCCTTTGAGGATGATGATTTAACTCTTTGAAGCCGATGGTTTATGTCATTGAGGACGATAATTTAACCTAACCTAACCCACTCTCGAGTTTTAATCCGTCCAGGTTAAGTCTTGTAACTTTTTTTTGGAAATTTTTGATCAGATTAAAATCCTTGAAAGTTTTGACTCGAACTTTGTGTGATGATGCCCTTCAAAGTTTAGTTATACAGGTTATACATAACTTATTCGTGTTGTGGTTTGTATTATGTATGAATCGGGGTGTATTCTGCGACGGCTTTATGAGGTATACATGACTTATTCTGGTTTGTGTTATGTATGGATTGGTGTTTATTTTATGAAGGCCTTATGATGTATACATATTTATATTCTAGTGTGTATTATGTATGAATCGGTGTATATATTTAGTTTTAAAGCTTGAGAAGTGTTAAGAGTTGACGCTGTTTGTGCTCCAAGCGGACGGTAGACAGTTCATGTATTCTAAAGCTGAGCCTCTGTACCATACAAGCTCTCTCTCTCTCTCTCTCTCTCTCTCTCTCTCTCTCTCTCTCTCTCTCTCACTTTACTATACTTAATGTAATATCCAGGTTAAGTAATAGTTTTTTGTTATTGTTTTGATAGTACTGTAACCTGGTGCTATTTATGTGGCAGGTCAGACTAGTTCCAGATCTTATTACAGACAGGTCAGACTAGTTCCAGATCCTATTACAGAGACCACGTGATTGTCTTGTTTATATTTTGTTTTGTGTGGTTTGTTTGTTGACGTAATTTGTGTTCCTGGTGAATTGCTGTTTCATTTTTAAAATGGTAGAGAGAGACTCATTGGTACAGCGCTTATTACGCTGCTGGTTGAGGTATAGTTGAGCATTTCTTTACACCTGAAATTGATTACACTAAATAGGACACGATTGGTCATCCTAACAGAATATTTATAATAGCTTGTTACCTGACCTTACCTTAATTAAACTAACGTAACCTTACCTTACCTAACCTTACCTTACCTTACCTTACCTTACCTTAACTAAACTAACGTAACCTTACCTTACCTTACCTCAACCTTACCTTACCTTACTTTACCTTAACTAAACTAACGTAACCTTACCTTACCTTACCTTACCTTACCTTACCTTACCTTAACTAAACTAACATGACGTAACCTTACCTTACCTTACCTTACCTTACCTTACCTTACCTTAATTAAACTAACGTGACGTAACCTTACCTTACCTAACAGAATATTCTAATGGCTTGTAACCTAACCTAACCTCACCCAAGTTACATAATGAGTTTAATGGCTTGCAACAATATCCAGTTGTATAAGCGTTTGCCTTTGATCAATCCGGTGTTGACATTATCGAGAAGCGATTATTTGTTGTCGTTATAAAACTCTTAATTCGTTACGCTTGTTAGTACAAATCAAATGAGAGTTTAGAGCGTTTTGATGAAGTCGATTCCCGTGTGTGTGTGTGTGTGTGTGTGTGTGTGTGTGTGTGTGTGTGTGTGTGTGTGTGTGTGGTGCTTCAATGACCGCCTAAGATTTTTTATTTATTTATTTTTGCTAGGGAGTCGATCTAATTTCTATATACTTATTTTGAATTTGAAATAATTTACCTAAGAGAGATGATCTATGTGCCGCTTTAACATCAGTTTGAAATTGAATTAGAAATAAATTGGCTGGACGCTACTGGTGGTGGTGGTGGTGGTGGTGCTAGTAGTGCTTCACAATAAATCCCACTGGTAGTAATAATAATTATACTCTGAAATAAATTAATTCCATCAGGTGACAACAGCGTGAAAAACAGAACATGGGCAGTGTGTGGTGGATGGTGCTAGTAGTGCTTCACAATAAATCCCACTGGTAGTAATAATAATTATACTCTGAAATAAATTAATTCCATCAGGTGACAACAGCGTGAAAAACAGAACATCAAAGGCAGCGTATTGACCATTCCTTTATATGCTCCCCTCCCCCCTCCCCCCCTACTCTTGACCAATTTTTTTTCATTTATTTTATTTTCTCACAGTCACTCCAACCATGTGAATCTCATCGTTAATAACCTACAGTCCATGAACAATGATACGTGTAATTAAAAGTGTTTTATGGAACGAATTGGCTGATAAGAATCCTCGTTTTGGGTGAGACAGGCGACCTTTAAGTTGACACGGGTGCCAACAAGCTATTGGTTTAAGGTAATACAATGCCGGGGTAGTATTGTCTCAGGTGGGGAGTGTTCTGGAGGGTGAGATGTGTGGTTAAGAGGGGGGGTTGTGGTTAATGAGGTTGTTAAGGGTTTGTGGTTAATGGGGTTGTTTAGGGTTTGTGGTTAATGGGGTTGTTTAGGGTTTGTGGTTAATGGGGTTGTTAAGGGTTTGATAATGGATGGGTTGTTAAGGGTTTGTGGTTAATGGGTTGTTAAGGGGTTTGTGGTTAAGGGGTGTAGGGGTGGGCTAGTGACGGGAGCTAAGGCACATGTAAACACAACAACAACAATAATAATAATAATAATAATAATAATAATAATAATAATAATAATAATAATAAGCGCCTTGTCGTCATGTGTGTGTGTGTGTGTGTGTGTGTGTGTGTGTGTGTGTGTTGTATTGTGATATTCTACAAGATGTTTTATAAATGTCTTTTACGATGAGTGGTGAACAACTCATAAACAAGTTGTTGGTTGTTGAGAGGAAGATCTTGTTAACGGTGCTAACCCGGACAGGTAAAACTGCACAGGTGAATCAATAGCACAATCATGAAAAGCTTACATCAGGTGACACGAGGCATCAGCTGACACGAGGCATCAGTTGACATGAGGCATCAGTTGACATGAGGCATCAGGTGACACGAGGCATCAGTTGACACGAGGCATCAGTTGACATGAGGCATCAGGTGACACGAAGCATCAGTTGACACGAGGCATCAGTTGACACGAGGCATCAGTTGACACGAGACATCAGTTGACACGAGGCATCAGGTGACACGAGGCATCAGTTGACATGAGGCATCAGGTGACACGAAGCATCAGTTGACACGAGGCATTAGTTGACACGAGGCATCAGTTGACACGAGGCATCAGTTGACACGAGGCATCAGTTGACAAGAGGTATCAGGTGACACGAAGCATCAGTTGACACGAGGCATCAGTTGACGAGGCATCAGTTGACACGGGGCATCAGTTGACACGAGGCATCTTGACACAGGCATCAGTGACGCATCAGTTGACAGAGGCATCGGTGACGAAGCATCAGTTGACGAGGCATCAGTTGACACGAGGCATCAGTTGACACGAGGTATCAGTTGACACAGGCATCAGGTGACACGACATCAGTTGACACGGGCATCAGTTGACACGAGGCATCAGTTGACACGAGGCATCAGTTGACACGAGGCATCAGTTGACACGAGGTATCAGCTAGTTGAAACGTTTACACACACACACACACACACACACACACACACACACACACACACACACACACACACACGCTGAAACATACCAAGAGAAACTTTGAATAATATGTCACCGCTTTTGTTAGTTTGAGTCCATCCTATAGACGTGTGGAAAAGATAAATCACTTGTCACTTATTTAATAATTGTATATTTTTACCCAGATAATTTTAAAGTTTAATTCTATTTTATTATTAAATTCTTCAGTATTGTATTTTTTTGTATTATTTATATGTTTTGTTCTGGATTCGCCGTGTTAATAATTTAGTTAAACATTGAAGAGAATAAAAAAGTTTGTGGAGATGTTTTATAAATAATTAACTTGGGTGAAGATATATCAGTGTGTGGAGAGAAAAGTTATAACTACTTTTATTAAAAACTTTTTTTGTAAGTTCAATGAAAGTTTATATGCAAGAAGTTATTGGATGTTATAATTATTGGCGACCTTTGAAGTTTATTAATTATTCTTATGATTGATGGTCACTTACACGATGATTTTATTATTGTGTTTTGTTTTACTTATATTTTATCGTCTTGTTACTTTTTTACTTATATTTTATTGTATTGTTACTTTTTTTACATATTTTATTGTATTGTTACTTTTTTACTTATACTTTATTGTCTTATTTTTTTACTTATATTTTATTGTATTGTTACTTTTTTACTTATATTTTATTGTCTTGTTACCTTTTTACTTATACTTTATTGTCGTTACTTTTATATATTTTTATTGTATTGTTACTTATATTTTATTGTCTTGTTACCTTTTTACTTATACTTTATTGTATTGTTACTTTTTTACTTATATTTTATTGTCTTGTTACTTTTTTACTTATATTTTAATGTCTTGTAAGTATTTTATTTTACTTATGATCTTAATTTTTTACTATTGCTACTTCTACTTTTTTTTTACTTCTTACTTATACTTTATGTCTTTGTACTTTTCTTTACTTATACTTATGACGACGATGATAATAATAAAAATAAAAATAATAATAATAATAATAATAATAATAATAATAATAATAATAATAATAATAATAATGACTAAATTTAATACTAGGACAGTAATAATGATGATACAAAAATTCTTCATGATAGCAATAATGACAATAACGTAACAGATTAACGATGACAGTAGCAGTAACATAGCTCGTAGAATCGTATAACATGTGTGGGGTACATAAGTAACATTAGTAAAAGGAACGTAATGATAGTGGCAGCAGCTGTGATCCTCTTAACAATGTTGTAAGTGAGAACAAGAACGTGTACATTTTCTCTTCCTCTTTAATGTTTACTTGGGATTGTCGAGTGTAATGAACGCTGTAGTTGACTTAAAAGGGGGGTGGGAGGCGTTCGTGTGGCGTAACGAGACGCAGGGTTCGTTAGCGTTAGCTTCCCATTAGTGTGTCGTTATGGGAATTAAAGAGCGGGTTATAGTTCGTCTGGCGTATAGCATCTATAAACGTGTGTGTCGGTGTGGGGCGATGAAGAGGAACACCATACAGGCACTGTTGACTGCCAGTGCTGGCGCTGTGTTTATGGTAGTTGTGTTAAGGTTGTGAAAAGAGCGGCTGGTGACTGAAGTCAAGGCACTCCAGGGGAGGAGGGGTGAGGGGAGCTGACGCCTTGCAGGGAGGGGGTAAGACGGAGGGACAGAGACGAGGGGAGGAGGAGGGAGGAGGGAGAGAAGAGAGAAGCAGGGTACAAAGAAGGTGGGGGTGGGAGGAAGGGGTGGGGGAGGGTAAGATGGAGGAAGGGGGTTGTCTAGGATGTCAACAGTGAAACTCAGTCATGTAATGGACACTCAGATTTGTCATTTTCGGTCAAGCGTGAGGGAGGGGGAGGAGAGGATAGCTGTGGGGCGTGTGTGTGTGTGGAGGGCTACTGGGGGAGTCAACAGGAGCTTGAGTAACGTGGACATACCGTTTTGGGAGAGATGGGGGAGAGTTACTGGATCTAGCAGAGAGGTGAGGTGGAAATGCTAGATGTGTCTCGGTAAGGAATAACTGAACGACTGTGTGTGTGTTGAGAAGGAAACTAAGAGGATACAATATACTCTTCCTGGTGTATCTCTTGTGATTCATAAAAAATAAAAACAACGCCAGCACGAGCATCCAACAGCGCCCGGTGTCTCCCCCTTAGACGAACGTTCGTCAGCCATAGGACCCAGTAGTTGCTCTCCTTTAGGATATGAGCGTTAATGTGACCTCGGCGATGTTGATTTCCCTGCAGCTTCCTGTAGCGACAGAGGACGGCGACCCACTAACTGTACCAGGGTGTGTTGAGATGCGTAATGAGGGAGGGAGGGAGAGAGGGAGGGGGGGAGAGAGGGAAGTAGGGAGGGAGAGAGGGAGGGTGGTCGCCACAGACATTTCCTCGCCACACGCCGCCAACACATGGTGGAGTTTTTTGTTGTTGTTGCACGCGTGGCCCTGGCTCAACTTTCCTGCCACCACAGCTGGCCACACACGCCCGCCCGCCTTCACGCCCACCACACCCTACATATGGCTATCTAACCCCGTACATACACGTGCACTCACACGTACTGTATACTTACACACCCTCATTCATACTCAAATACACAGCTACTTAAGCACACTCACATGCACTCTTACACACACACACACACAGACACACACACACACACACACACATCAAATGAACTCTGACAAAGGAAAAAATAAACAACGATAATAATATTCCATAAATAAGATAAAGAATAATTCAAAACCTGGTAACAACTAATGGTCGGGTAAGATGGTCTGTGACTCAGGTTGACACTCCCAGGTGCAGATGTCAGTAATAGATCATTAGAGATTTACCTGGTCCGGGGATGTGCTGACGGGATCTGTTATCTTATTCTCACACAACACGTCTTATGAATGGATAGAGCGAGGGAGTGGGTGAGGGGATAGAAGGATAGCTGGTTAGTGTAGGATAGTATAGTAGATACTTATATAGATAGTCTCATATCTAACCCAACCTAACCTAACCCAACCTAACCTAACCTAACCTAACCTAACCTAGTATTAAGGTTGGTTAGTGAAGTCATGTACTGTTGTCTCGTGTTGTTTATGAAGTGTGGTGTGGATGGTTAGTTATGGTGTATGGTTGGTGGGGTGGTACAACATTAATTGGGTATTTACGTTATGGTAGATAGTTATGGTGGAGTATGGTTGGTGTGTGGGTGGGGGGGTATTTATGGAGTATGGTTGTGGTGTGGAGTATGGTTGATGTTACAATCGTGGTGTGTGGTGGTAGTGAGGCGGGGGGAGGGGGTGGGGGAGGGGGAGGGTGACCCCATCAAGACTGTAGTAGTAGTTATGTAACATTATACTCGTCCGCTCGTGCCGCTCCGGGGGGTGTGGAAGTGGGGGTGGACGAACTACTGCCTGGCACTCTGGCACTGTTACCGACCGTGTGGCAGTAGTAGCGAAGGAAGATTGGCACTGTACCGTCACTTATGGTGGTGTTATAACTCACTATACTGTATCTACAATATTTTTCGTTTTATTTTTTCAAGAGATACTTTTAACAACACTATGGAAGATGTTTATTCTTTAATCATCTTTATTTTAACAACTTTACCAAATATAGAAATGATATATATATTTTTTTTAATGATCTGGATAAATTTTAACCCATTGATTAGTTGGGGGTCTTTCTCAGGTGATTAAAGGTGTCTAGTGTTAGCCATCCTAAGTGCGACGCTACTCCTTAAAGGGTTAGCTCGAGTTCCATGTAGTGAGGTCATGCCCCTAACTTAACCTAAACCTAACCTAAACCTAACCTAAACCTAAACCTAACCTAACCTAAACCTAACCTAACCTAAAGCTAACCTAAACCTAACCTAACCTAAACCTAACCTAAACCTAACCTAAACCTAACCTAAACCTAACCTAACCTAAACTTAACCTAAACCTAAACCTAACCTAACCTAAACCTCACTGTGTACCGGATCAGTTCATTCACCCTTTAGAGGCAGTTCATTCATCCATCACCCAACCTACCAATCTTACCCTCCCTCCCTACCTCCACACCCCTGTCTTCTCCCCTTTTACCTCCCCCTCACTACCTCCCCCCACCCCTTTCTCCTCCCCGTACTGCCACCCCCCACCCCTCTCTCCTCCCCGTACAGCCCTCCCCCCACCCCTGTCTTCTCCCTTCCTACCTCCCCACCCCTCTCTTCTCCCCTTACCTCGTCTCCTCCCTCCCCACCTTACCTCACCCACGTCTCCCCTCTCAGACCTCCACCCCCAGTCTACCGTGCACGTGGAAGGAAGGTGCGAATGTAAAACTGGTAATATTAGAAGCTGTAGGCCATTGTAGAGTAGTGAGCCATTGGAGGGGGTGGTGAGCCGTGGGGGAGTTGTGAGCATTGTGCGGGGAGGGAGTGATGTGAGCTGTGGTGTGTGGGAAGGCTGAGAGAGTGTGTGTTTATAATGTTGTATTGGAAAATGTGTGTGTGTTGTTGGTGCACGGTGTATTACAGGTGCACGGTGTATTATAGGTGAACGGTGTATTACAGGTGCACGGTGTATTACAGGTGAACGGTGTATTACAGGTGCACGGTGTATTACAGGTGCACGGTGTATTACAGGTGCACGGTGTATTACAGGTGCACGTTCACATACCTTTACAAAAATAACAAGTTAGATAAATCTCAGTAGTATTTCAACACTAACAGGTACTAAAGGACAGTTCTTGTGTGTGTGTGTGTGTGTGTGTGTGTGTGTGTGTGTGTTTAGAACTATGTACGTCAGGGCAGTAGCTTATGTTCGTACACTACTGCCCACTCACCTAGTACCAATGTATTGTACCTTTACATCACAACCCACCCCCCCCCCACCCACGGTCACTTATCACGCCCACACCAGTGTATCCCACCCACACTTAACTATATGTATCACCCACACCTGTGTAAAACGCCCTCACGGCCACCCACCCTACCTTGCTCGGCCGCCCACGTGCTGCCACCCAGATCTGACACCTCACATATGCCCTGAATTATTATTTGGCATATTTGATGGAGCAAAGGAACATGCTTGAAGCTGACGGAGCCTCCTGACGTTGCTGACACACCTTTGTTTTTTTCCCCTCCATCCTGCCACTTTTGCTGACCTTTTCATCCTCTTTCTTGAATCTATCGTCTGACCTTCTGCTGATAATGCTGTGCTGACACTCACCGTCCCCTTTGATCCTCCCTCCCTCCTGACACTCTGCTGACGCTACCAATTTCTGTTATATTTTCTTCGCCTCCCTGCCGCCTTGCAGACGCTGCAACCCTCCCTCCTGACAATCCTTTTTTTTCCCTGTTAATAAGCTTTCCTGACACTTTAGGCTTTGTGCTGACACTTCCACCTTCCCTGTTGATCCTTCCCCGTCCTGACAGCGCACTGACACTCCCCCACCTCCTCCCTGCTGACAACCCTGTAGCCACTGACACTCCTGTTTGAAGGTGATGAAGCCTCTTTATGATTCTGCTGACGTTTTCCTGACACATCTCTCATTCTCCTGTTAATTTCACGGCCGTCTTGCACCCTGCTGACATTCCGACACTAATGACTCTTTCGCGCTGACACTCCCCTCCCTGTTTCTATCTGACACCCCTCCCCTCCCCCCACACAGTCTGTGTTGATGTTCCTGCCCGTCTGACACTGCTTGAATGTGACGTAATGACTGTTTCTCTTCTAATATTCCTGCTGACACACTGTCTCTCATGAGTTTTTGCCGGCATGCTGTCTTACTCCTGACACTGGCTGACGTTACGGATAGTCCCCACTGTTGTTACGTCTTGATTTCTCTACTGACAGTACTTGCAGACGCTAAAATGGCTGACTTAGGGCATACCCATACTCTCGACACTCTTCGCTGGTGGCTGACTGGAACCCTCTCAGCCTTCCGGTATGTAAACACTACAGTTTGTCCGTAGTTGTTTGACTTCTTTCACGGAATGTTCGGCGACGGGGTATTGAGACAACCAGCCCCCCTCCTCCCTCCTCCGCCACCTGTGTATTTGAAGAGGGTGTGTGTGTGTGTGTGTGTGTGTGTGTGTGTGTGTGTGTGTGTGTTTACAAAAAGTCCCTTGGAGTATGTATGTATGTATGTATGTATGTATGTATGTATGTATGTATGTCTCGTCAAACTACGTGAAAAAAAACTAACCGGACCAACTTTACTATAACTGTCCACCGTCGGGTTAACAGCTGGAGTCCAATTACTAACTTCTGGATTTGGTCAAGGTCGAGTTGTCAAGGTCGAGTTGTCAAGGTCAAGGTGTCAAGGTCAAGGTGTCAAGGTCAAGGTCTCAAGGTCAAGGTCAGGGTGCCAGCGGAGGATCAAAACTGTGCCGTAGTTATGCTGGTTTAATTGGTCTGAGGTGAGGCCGAGTTGGTGTCAAGGTGTATTAACCAGACCCAAAGTTCAGTGAGGTAATTGATTCCTGCCAGCTGTTGTGGTGGTGGTGTGGTAGGAGTGTGGTGGTGTGGTAGGAGTGTGGTGGTGGTGTGGTAGGGTGTGGTGATGGTGGTAGGAGTGTGGTGATGGTGGTAGGGTGTGGTGGTGGTAGAGGTGTGGTGGTGGTGTGGTGAGGTGTAGTTGGTGGAGAGAGAGAGAGAGAGAGACTCCCCTAGACCGAACATTATATGACAGAAGACATCTAACTAGTTAACTTTATCAATAGGTCAAAAATAGCATCCATAAAAAATAGTATCCATAAAATAGCATTCATAAAAATAGCATCCATAAATAGCATTACAAAAATAGCATCAGCATTACAGTACCTCGTCTAGATACGCTTCCATGCACACCGATTAAAATACAGACATTGAAATTACAGAAACTTAACCAACGATTCTGTATCTTCGTTTCATTCATGGTTACAGTATACGCAACAGTCAGCTGAGCAAGGGAGGCAGGGTAGGGGGTTAAGAACACACCTGGAGGCGACTATACTAATTAATTTACTGAGTAGTCACCAGAACACAGGTAAGTTTCGGAGTACTAGTCGCGGAACACAGGTAAATTTGGTAATAATCTCTCGAGAACACAGGTAAATTTGGTATTAGTCTCTCGAGAACACAGGTAAATTTGGTATTAGTCTCTCGAGAACACAGGTAAATTTGGTAATAGTATCTTGAGAACACAGGTAAATTTGGTAATAGTCTCTCGAGAACACAGGTAAATTTGGTAATAGTATCTTGAGAACACAGGTAAATTTGGTAATAGTATCTTTAGAAAACAGGTAAATTTGGTAATAGTATCTTGAGAACACAGGTAAATTTGGTAATAGTCTCTCGAGAACACAGGAAAATTTGGTAATAGTATCTTGAGAACACAGGTAAATTTGGTAATAGTATCTTGAGAACACAGGTAAATTTGGTAATAGTATCTTGAGAACACAGGTAAATTTGGTAGTAATCTCTCGAGAACACAGGTAAATTTGGTAATAGTCTTGAGAAAACAGGTAAATTTGGTAATAGTCTCTCGAGAACACAGGTAAATTTGGTAATAGTATCTTGAGAACACAGGTAAATTTGGTAATAATCTCTCGAGAACACAGGTAAATTTATAAATATAGTCTCTCGAGAACACAGGTAAATTTGGTAATAGTCCCTCGAGAACACAGGTAAATCTGGCATTCACCTTCGCAATCACCGAGTCCACACAGATACACTTAAACTATGCGAGGGGTAATTCTCTATATGCGAAGCTCGATTACTGCAGTTAATTTATCGGCCCAATAACCACGTCTCACTGACCCGACTGGTTGTGTCTATCGCGGCCGAGGGATATTTTTTTTTGTACCATTGAAAGCAGCTTATGACTCGGCGTTTTGAAGTTGGTATTTATTTTTTATTTTTTGCGTATTGTTGAAAGTGGGATTAGTGGTATAGCTTCTGTGAGAGAGAGAGAGAGAGTATATGAATGTATGTTTATATGACTGTGTGTATGCATGCATGAGTGTATATATGTACATGTGTGTGTATGAGTATTTTGCCCATATTACCATACAAGTAGTGACTCACATCATGGGTAATTTGCACACACACACACTCCAGGTTGTAAATTCCACGAAGCTCCTCGGCGTCACCATAGACAACAAACTAAATTGGAAACCACACGTCAGTGAAGTTGTCAAATCCTCCAGTTTCCGTCTCCACCTCCTCCGCCGACTCAAGTCCCTCGGAGTTCCCGCACACGAGCTCCTCAGTGTATACACAACATTCATACTTCCCAAGCTCACCTATGCCTCCCCCACCTGGTCTTCCTCCCTAAATGCCACACAACGTAAACACCTAGAAAAAGTGCAAAAGAGGGCATGCAAGATTATTCTCTCCCCTTCCTACTCCACATATCCAGAAGCGCTCAACACACTGACCCTTTCGACTCTCACTGACCATCACCACGGCCTCATCTGCAAATTTGGTAAGAAGC
This sequence comes from Homarus americanus, assembly GCF_018991925.1. Lineage (NCBI taxonomy): Eukaryota > Metazoa > Arthropoda > Malacostraca > Decapoda > Nephropidae > Homarus > Homarus americanus. Next base: position 1,571,247 of record NW_024740202.1, on the reverse strand, counting down.
TTCTACACCATCCCCGACACCGGCCCCTACTACCACCTGAGATCCCCTGTCCGAGAATTGCTGTTCGACACCACAACCGCATCCAGCCCATACGTGCACGAACTGATCGCTATAAG